>NC_091473.1:194584855-194898822 GCF_036971445.1 Narcine bancroftii
ATGTATATCTCTACCTACCTATACCTGTACTACCCTAAACATAAGCTACTCGGGAACCACAAAAAGATCTATCGGCACAATTGAAATGTCACATTTTTCTTGCACTTAATATCTTTTTTTGGCGTGGCAAATTAGGCTAATTAAATTTATACTATTGTAGTTAATGTATTTTGCCTATTGTCAACTGCAGCAACTAAGACTTCCAGTGCATATGTGCATTGTACTTATGAACATTTCAAGACTTCTTTATTGTCATGCAATAGTACAGGACGTAATATGACATTAAAATTGTCTTTTGCCTGCCATAAGGCAAAGAGTTGCCATTAGTGTTGCCTGGCGCCCCTTACAGTAAGAGAAAAAGATGCAAAAGAGAATCCCTTCAGTGTCACTGAGTATCCGTGGATTTGCTTCTGGCGTTCCCACAGTCTGCACCTGCACATATTCCATTGGCAACCCAAGCTCCAGATCCAAAACTTTGACACAATCAGAAAGTCTTCAGCTCCCTTTGGGATCCCTTCCCATCAGCACCCTCTCAAATCTCTGCTCCAATATCTGATTCCCAAGAGCCATTCTCTCGGTCTCACCACTGCGAGTCACCCGCAGCCTGTGTGGGTTTCTCAGCCACTGAACCCCTTGCTGGTCTGCCACCATTGTCATCTCTGCTTCTCTTTCTCATTGGAGGGTGTTCTCCCCATTTTTGTTGCCCCACGCCGTTCTGCTGCTCCCTAGAGTCTGCAAATTATGACATATTTTCCTCTAAAAAAAATCATAAGGATATTTATACCAGATAACTCCCAATGCTCTGTCCAACAGAAACAACTCCTCCTTCCTGTGTCGTTACTACCTCTAATAATGTTGATGGTCGACTAGCTCCATGATCACCCTCTGTAAATGATACATCAGATCTCTCAGAATCCTCTGCATCTTAAAGCTCTGCAGCCGTTCTCTGTTTAGGTGATAGACTTTTTTTCCTTCCTGATGGGAAGGGATCCCAAAGGGAGCTGAAGACTTTCTGATTGTGTCAAAGTTTTGGATCTGGAGCTTGGGTTGCCAATGGAATATGTGCAGACTGTGGGAATGCCAGAAGCAAATCCACGGATACTCAGTGACACTGAAGGGATTCTCTTTTGCATCTTTTTCTCTTACTGTAAGGGGCGCCAGGCAACACTAATGGCAACTCTTTGCCTTATGGCAGGCAAAAGACAATTTTAATGTCATATTACGTCCTGTACTATTACATGACAATAAAGGAGTCTTGAAATGTTCATAAGTACAATGTACATTTTCCCACATTGTGCTCCATTTGTCAGACCTTTCCCACTCTCATCATCAATCTAAATCCTACTTTATAGCCTCTTTCCATTCTTTAATTTGGAGGTACAGCCCAGAAACAGGCCCTACTGGCCCACGAGCCCACACTGCCCAAATACACCTATGTGATTGATTAACCTATGGACCTGCTCATCTTTGGAATATGGGAGAAACTTAACCACCCAGAGGAACCCCACATGAACGCGGGGAGAATGTACAGTGGATTTGAACCCAGGTCACTGGCACCGTAATAGTATTGCACTTACTGGGCAACCACTTGGTCCTTTTTCTGGAAGTTTAACAACCAGAATCTTTGGGGAGAAATTGTACAAAGTTATGAACCTGCCCTGATCCGTGCAACACACTTTTCAATTTACTTTGGCAACCAGAAAAATGCCCATTCACACCTGCTCTCAGTTTCATGCTTGTGAGAGTTCTATTCACTCCAATATGTTTACTTACCTCTGTCTTATTTTCCCTCCTCTTCCTCCCACAGTGAATAATCTCGCATTTTTCCAGATTTGTACTTCATCCCCCAAATATTTTTTCTCCCTTACTCTAAATCCATAGATCTCTCAAGGTCATCATGTAGGTTGATAGGTTAGTTAAGAAGGACAATGGAAGGCTGGGCTTCATTAGTCTGGGGATTGAGTTCACATTGCACTTCTACATATGTCTGGTGTGACCATACTTGGAATATTACGTTCCATTCTGGCCACCTCATTACAGGAAGGATGTGGAAGCTCTAGAGAGGGTGCAGAGGAGATTGACCAGGTTGTGTCCTGGATTGGAAAATATTGGATTGGATTGGATTGGAAAAGCCTTATAAAGCAAATTTTGCAGAGCTAGGGCTTTTCTCTGTGGAGTGAAGAAGAATGAGAGGTGACTGGTGACTTAAGAGGTCTACAAGATTATGAGCGGCATAAGCCGCTTTCAGGTGGCCAGAATACCCGAATGTAAAGCCGCCTAAAATACCCGAATGCAGCTGTCAGGAGGCCACCTGAAAGTGGAGAACCCGGCTCCAAGGGGCACTTAAATTAACCTTCCTCAGGGAGGTATATTCTCTGCTGTGGAGTGCTCCCCCTAGGCACCTGAAAGCAGCAAGGCAAAGCGCTTTCAGATGCATAGCAGCGGCGGGCTGATGACAGCTTGCGACCTGCTGACAGCTACCCTCTCCTGCTGACAGTTACCTTCCCCTGCTGACAGTTACCCTCCCCGCTGCCTGACAGCTCCCCCGGCGCGGGACTACGGGGCTGGAGTGGCCAGCGCAGGACTTTGGGCCCCTGATGACCCGAGCCGGCCACTTCTGGATTCCTGGACTTCTGGATTCCTTTGCCACCTGTCTTTAGATTGCCAGCATATTTGGCTTCATTCCTATCGTTCCGTGAAATGAGAATGACCATGTCTCTGTTGATGTGGTGTTGGCAGGACTGCACAAAAGAAAGTTTTGAATTGTCAGCCCTTTTGATTGGCCTGGGGGGAGAAATGTGAGAACATAGTGGAAGCATGTCGTTTTAAAAATGGAGCTTTTGTTATATGTTATAAGCTGCTTATAACATTACAATTTTGTGTTTTTAAAAAAATCCTTGCCGATTTCCTGAGCATTACAGCATTCAAGAACCAACTGCAGTTGCTAAATTTGCTCAATGAACCTTTTGTTTTTGTGGGAGGGGCAATGAGGATTTTGCAACATGTGTTGGGAGACTGGATGCACAGTGCAGCTTTCTGAGGCCAGATTTGCCACCTGGTGATTTCCATGTGTTTTATTGTTCCAAAAGGCAAAGGAGGAAAAACCCAACACCCAACCCCAACCAACCAATTTTCCCTTGCAACCGCTGCAATCGTGTCTGCCTGTCCCGCATCGGACTGGTCAGCCACAAACGAGCCTGCAGCTGACGTGGACTTTTTACCCCCTCCATAAATCTTCGTCCGCGAAGCCAAGCCAAAGAAGATTGTTCCTCTGCAATTCTAAATCTCCAGATATTTTGAATCAGTCTGCATTTGAAAACAAGGAGGAATTACATCAAGCTTTAAAAATCATATACCTGCCAAATGTCTTTGGAAATGAGAATTAAAAATCAAAAAAATTCAAAATACAGACACAAATAGAGAGCACAGATACAGGGCAGGACGGTCAGTGCAATGCTGTTACAGCACCAGTGATTGGGAGTTTGTACGTTCTCCTCGTGTCTGCGTGGATTTTCCCTGAGTGCTTCGGGTTTCCTCCCATCCTTCAAAGCATACAGGGATTGTAGGTCAATTAGGCGGCAGGGACTCATGGCCGAAAGGGCCTGTATGTCTCAATCTAATATTTTAAAATTTAAAACAAAATGGCAGCAAACGCTCAGAAGTCGTAGACAATGTTTGCAAAACGAGAGACATTTTTACTGATCTTTCACCATCTTGCTGATGGTGTCATCTTTCTCCCTTTAAAGTCAGTTTGATTGGTTTTCCTGAACCCTAAGCGATTGGGACCAGGGTTTGAATCCCATGCTATCAGTAAGGAGTTTGTACATTCTCCTCGTGTCAGCATTGTTTCCTCAGGTGCTCCGGTTTCCTCCCACAGTTCAAAAAAGTGCCGGGTGTCGTATGTCAATTGGATGTAATTGGGCGGTGTGGACTGAAATGGGCTGTTACCATGCTGTGTGTCTAAATTAAAAATTAAACAGCAGGTCAAACAGTGGACTTTATAGAGCAAAGATAAAGGTAGACAACTAATGTTTTGAGCTTGAGCCCTTCATCAAGGTATGAAGATATATTTATATTTGCTCTATAAAGTGCACTGTTTGATCTGCTGTGTTTCTCCAGCATTGTGTTTTTACTTCAATCGTTGTGTCTGCAGCCTCTTGTGTTTTACTTTAGTTTCTGAGCTATCACTTAACATTAGTTGATATCAAGTATAAAAAAATGGAACTAACGATAGGTCATCACCTTTGTGAGCACGCTATAACATTCAGTACAATCGTCGCCGATGCCCCATCTCATTGCCGTATTCTTCCTCTCTTCCTATTCTCCATGCCTTTTCTGAGTAATGTGTATGTCTCTTCCTTAACCATATTCAACAACTCTTTGGTAAATGAACGTCACCTTATCTCAGTCTTGCATGTCTTACTACATCTTTCCTAAAGTTAATTAAACTATGAGTCGATAGGGAAGATAGTAGATCTTTCCCCAGGTAAAAGATATCAAATTCGTATCGTTGATACTGAGGGACGGACCTGCTGAGTGTCTCCAGCACTTTTGTGTGTTTTCTACAATCATAGTGTCTCCAGACTTTCTGTTTCACCCCAAATACAATGGCTTCCTTAGGTCTCTGTTCAAAGATCATGGGTTCCCTTCCCTATGAAGCAGTCAAGTTTAGTTGGTTTCTTCCGTACTTCTCTCCTACTGACTACATAAAAAATCAAACCATACAGCCCCTCTTAAATGTGCTGTGGCTTATGGGGGGGGGGGGGTCTGGGGGTGGGGGTTGGGGGGTAGTGGGGAAGGGGAAGGGGATGGTTGTATGGCACCTGTTGAATGACTGTTCCAGAGGATGAGTTTAGGAATGAAGGTGAATCTTTAAAGGAGATGTTCGGGACAAATTTCTTTGTAGGTGCCTGGAACATGCAGCTGAAGGAGTGGTGGAAACAGATATGATCATCACTTTTAAGAGGCCTCTAGATAGATACATGAATATACCAGGAATGGAGGGATATGGGACACATGTGGGCAGAAGAACTTTAGGTTAATTTGGCATCATGTTCCTGTATCCGGGGCCCCAAACAGTCCTTTCAAGTGAAGCAACCCTTCACTTGTGAATCTGCGGGAGTCATGTTCTGCATCCAGTGCTCCCGTTGTGGCCTTTCGTACATCAGAGAGACTGGATGGGAGATCGCTTCACTGAGCACCTTCACTCTGTCTGCATCAGTGACAGGGATCTCCTAGACACCAACCATTTCAATTCTGCACTCCACTCCCATGCTCTCGTGCCTGTCCGTGAATTGGAGGACCAATAATTGATTTTACATCCTGGCACTCTCTAGCCAAATGGCATTAACATCGACTTCTCCGGTTTCTGCGAGCCCACTTCCTGTTTTCCCTCCCTTCCCCATCCCTCTGTCTCCTTTCCTCCAGCTCTCCATCCCCTTCCCTCTCCATTCATAGAGCCCCCCCCCCCCCTGTTTACTGGTGTGCCCTCCCTCCCTATCCACCTATTATCTCCTCTCCTACCTTTGGGACCATGCTCTTCCCCCTGCCCCTCCTACCTTTTTGTTTGGAAACCTGCTGACATTTATTCATACCTTGATAAAGGACTCAAGCCCGAAACGTTGGTTATGTATCTTTATCTTTGTTAATACACTGTTTGACCTGCTGAGTTTCTCCAGTAGTGTTTTAATTCAACCATGGTATCTCCAGACTTTCGTGTTTTACTTCCCTTCCTGTGCTGTACTGTTCTGTGTATCCTGAGATTGTGATCCCTCATTCAAGGCTCCAAAGCCAACAGAATCTTCCTCCCTACATCCATAAAGAACCACTTCGCAAGGGGAGTCACGTGATGGAGTAGTGGCTGGTCAGGGAACTCCAGCCCTCTCCGGAAAAGTTTTAAAAAAGCACACAAAACACAAAGGCACAAACATAAAAATTAAAACAAAGTGAAAGTAAAGGTGGGAAGAAAATGGCAGCGAAGAAAGAAAAGTTGAAAGCAACGGGAAGAAGAGAGGAAGAAAGAACGTCGGAAGAAGAAGGTGAAGGCCTTACCTGTCCGAGGAGGCCCGCCGCGGAGAGAGAAGCCCACTCCCTCAGGTCAGTGGAAGCCCCGAGCTCGGGACTACAAAAATAGTAAAAGTGCGCAACCACGCATGCGTGAGAAGTCGATCTCCACAGCTGAGGATGACAGCTGCAACACAACAACAGGAAGAGAACATAGAAAACAACAAGAACAAGAAAGAAGAGAGTAAAAAGAAAACAAGGAAATAACAGATGACCAACCCAGAGGAAGAAGAAGAAGAACATAGAGAAATGGAAGAAGAAGGGAAAGGCAAGACAATGGATATATTTGTTTTAAAAGAATATATGGAATCAATAAAACAATGGCAATTACAAGAATTTAGTGAAAGAAAAAGAAGAATTAAAAGTGCAGAAGAAAAAATGAATAGAATAGAGATGGTCATGTCAGATATAGGAAAAAGAGTGGACAAGGTGGAAGAACGAGAAACAGCCGTAGAAATGGAAGTAGATTACTTAAAAAGGAAATTAGAAGAATCTAATAAAAAAGTTAAAGAGACACGAGCTGTTAGCTCAGAAGATAGATATAATGGAAAATTATAATAGAAGAAATGATATAAAGATAGTGGGCCTTAAGGAAGATGAAGAAGGCAAGAATATGAGAGAATTTATAAAAGATTGGATCCCCAGGGTCCTAGGAAGACCAGAATTACAGGAAGAAATGGAAATAGAGAGGGCACATAGAACACTAGCCCCTAAACCACAGCCACAACAAAAACGAAGATCCATTTTAGTAAAATTCCTGAGATATACAACGAGAGAAAATATATTGGAGAAAGCAATTAAGAAAATAAGAGAAGACAAAAAACCACTACAAAGGTCAAAAAAATTTTTTCTATCCAGACATAAGTTTTGAACTCCTGAAGAAGAGAAAGGAGTTTAATACAGCAAAAGCGATCCTATGGAAAAAAGGATATAAATTTATGCTAAAGTACCCAGCAGTACTTAAAATAGTTATTCCAGGGCAGCAAAACAGACTATTCTCGGATCCGGAGGAAGCACGAAAATTTGCAGAACAATTACAAAACAGGCAGAGAGATGAAGACATGTAACGAGAGTAAAATTGACCACGAACTATATGTATGTGTGTATATGGGTATATATATATATATGTGTGTGTGTGTGTATGTATATATGTGTGTACATGAGTGTATCTGTATTTAAAGGAAAATATATATAGATAAGATTTAATAAGGGAATGAAAGGGAAGAGAGGAAGTAAGGAGGGAATTAAGAGAGTGACCTTTGTTATATATGAAAATTGAAATCTTTTCTGGGGGGGGGCTGGGTGGGGAGGAGTTACGGTCACTGTGAAATCAGTTGACGCTTGCGAGTGAATTCGCAAATCCAAATGGAGAGGGGAGATGTGGTTGCCCGACAAGGGATAAAGAGCAACTCAGGAAGGGGAGGGGATAGTGGGGTTAAAGAAATTTTAGATGGGAGAATAAGGGAAATGTTTGATGTTTTAGAAATGTTGTCTTATAAAGTGTTCAAAACAAGAAAGCAGAAATGGATAAGAAGGAAAGGTGATGATGAGGAAACGAAAAGGAAAGATAAACAAACTATGAAATGGCTACGTTGAACTATATGACTTTAAATATTAATGGAATACATAACCAAATCAAAAGGAAGAAACTGCTAAATTTACTGAAAAAAGAAAAAATTGATATAGCATTCGTGCAAGAAACTGAAATGAAGCACAAGAAATTAAAGAGAGATTGGGTAGGACATGTAACAGCAGCGTAATATAATTCAAAAACTAGAGGAGTAGCTATATTAATCAGTAAAAATGTACCAATCAAAATAGAAGAGGAAATAATAGATCCAGCAGGGAGATATGTAATGATAAAATGTCAGATATATTCGGAGTTTTGGAATTTACTCAATGTATATTCACCTAACGAAGAAGATCAAAAATTTATGCAAGATATTTTTTTGAAGATAACAGATATGCAAGGGAACATACTAATAGGAGGGGATTTCAACCTTAATTTGGATTCAAACATGGATAAAACAGGGAAAAAAATTAACAGAAAGAACAAAGTAACCAAATTTATAATTAAATCGATGCAAGAAATGCAACATTTGGATATATGGAGGAAACAACACCCAAAGGAAAAAATATTCATATTATTCGGGTAGACATAAAACGTACTCAAGAATAGACCTATTCCTGTTATCAGCTCACATGTAAGAGAGAGTTAGGAAAACGGAATATAAAGCTAGACTATTATCAGACAACTCACCCCTGTTATTGACAATGGAGTTAGAGGACATCCCACCAAGAATGTATAGATGGAGATTAAACTCCATGCTACTTAAAAGGCAGGATTTTAGAGAATTCATTGAAAGACAAATTAAAATGTACTTTGAAATAAATACGGAATCAGTGAAAGATAAGTTTATACTATGGGACGCAATGAAAGCGTTCATCAGAGGGCAAATAATAAGTTATGTAACCAAGATGAAGAAGGATTACAACCAGGAAACAGAGCAGTTGGAAAGGGAAATAGTAAATATAGAAAAATAATTAGAAATGAAGGAAGACACAACTAAAAGAAGAGAATTGGCAGATAAAAAAAATAAAATATGAAACACTACAAACATATAAGGTGGAAAAGAACATAATGAAGACAAAACAGAAATATTATGAACTAGGAGAAAAAACGCACAAAATTCTAGCGTGGCAGCTTAAGACAGAACAAACTAAGAGAATGGTATTGGCATTAAGGAAAAACGACAAGCAAATCACATATAATCCAACAGAGATTAGTGAAAACTTTAGAGAATTCTACAAACAACTATATCAAACTGAAAACGAAGGGAAAGAAGATAAAATAGATTAATTTTTAACTAAAATTGAACTACCAAAATTACAAATAGAGGAACAAAATAAACTAATAGAACCATTTGAAATAGTAGAAATACAAGAGATAATAAAAAAACTACCAAATAATAAAACACCAGGAGAGGATGGATTCCCAATAGAATTCTATAAAACATATAAAGATTTATTAATTCCTCCCCTCAAACAAGGGAAAAGCCAGATTGGACTAGATTAGAACTAGATAAAATAGGGGAGAAGATGCCTGAACATATTATATAAATGGGATGAAAAATTGGTACAACATAATTATTCTCCAGTATTACATCATCTGCTCAATATTTGGAAGAAGATTCATGTAGAAAGGAATAAAACAAATTACCAATTACCAAAACTAATACTAATGCAAAATCAGCTAATCCCTTTTACAATAGGTAACCTTTCCTTTAGAGAATGGGAGAAAAAAGGGATCAAAAGAATAGAAAATTGCTTTTCAGGAAATAAATTACTATCCTTTGAACAAATGAAGGATAAATATAATATAACTCAAAATACAGTGTTGGCATACTACCAACTGAAATCCTACTTGAAGGACAAATTGGGAAGCAGTCTGAGGTTACCAGAGGGAAGTAATTTTGAATATATGATTACAGACTCAATGATAATCAAAAAATTTATAACAAATATGTATATTAAGCTGCAAGAAAAGGAGAATGAGGAAACAAATAGTAAAACTAAACAAAAACGGGAACAAGATTTAAACATAAAGATAAAGAAGGAAGCATGGGAGAAGTTGTGCTCTGGAACTATGAGAAATACAATAAACACGAGGTTACGTATGATACAATATAACTGGATACACAGGCTATATATTACACCTCAAAAGTTAAATAAATGGGACCCAACGGTATCTGACAGATGTTTTCGATGTAAAAAGGAAATGGGAACAACAATTCATGCAATTTGGACATGTGAGAAAGTGAAAAAATTTTGGGAAGATCTAAACCAGATATTAAATAAAAATCACAAAAAGCAATATACCAAAAAACCCAGAGATCTTCCTCCTAAGTAACATAAAAAACAAAGAATTTGGACTTTATTTGGATGGTGCACAAAAAAGATTTGTTAGGATAGCCCTAGCTGTAGCAAAAAAATGTATTATGTCAGCCTGGAAATTAGAAGATAACTTGAGAATACAACAATGGTATATAGAAATGAATAAATGTATTCCACTAGAAAAAATAACATAATTTAAGAAATAATATTACAATATTTGAACAAATATGGGAGCCATACATGAAACACAATAGAGAACACCTACCGGGGACATCTACCACCTAAAATGACAGAAGGAGAAGGAAATGAAAAGAATTGTCTCAGTGGAACTTCTTGTTTATTTTTATTGAGTGACAACATTGTTTGACGGGTTTAATGTATCTTAGATTCTGAACTTTAAATGAATGGGTGGGGAGGTAGGGAGGGTGGGATGGGAAGAGGGATGGGGGGAGAAAACGACACTATATATTTGAAAAGAAAAATGTATGTATCTTGATCAATGTGGTTTATAGTGTGAAAAATAAAAAATTAAAAAAAGAGAACCACTTTGCAAATCTAGAAACCAGTGAGGAATTTTCAAACTCCTGAAGTATGCCATTTTTTATTGCTGATTCAAATAAACATTCCGATCCCAGTCAATGTTATTGCTTTCTCTAAAACTTCAAAATGAGTGTCAGCGAAAAATAATATCCTCTGAGCCTTGTGTCATTATGCCCATACTATATTTCCATGATTATCTTAGCCACGAGAATTGGGAGCTGGGGAGAACAAGGATTGTACTCTGTCTTGATAAGATCATAGCTTACCAATGTTGTCAGCTTTGCATTCCTGTCTACCCCACATTAACCTTTCACCTCCTTGCTTATCAGGAGTTAGTCCACCTCTCCCTTAAAAAATATTCAAAAGTGCTTCCATTGCCCTTTGAAGAAGCAAGTTCTAAAGACGACAAACCTTTTAACAGAGAAAAGAATTCTCACTATCTTAAATGGATGAACCCTTATTTTTAGATCTTTAATTCCTATGGATGCTGTGAGACCGGCTGAGTTCCTCCAGCATTTCTATGCAACATCTGCAGACTTTTGTTTTTCTACCTCATGGAGTCCTTATTTTTAAACAAGGGACTCCAATTTAAATAAAGTGGGCCACCCATTTCATTGCTGGAGGAAGGCAGCCGGTCTTGCAGTGCCCATAGGAGGAAAAGAGGAACCGAGAGAAAGAATGGAATCCCTACGGGGGAGAGGGTGCGAATAGGTATAATCGAGGTAGCTGTGGGAGTTGGTGGGTTTGTCGAGGGTTTGTCTCCCAAGATTGAGTCAGAGGGAGATCGATACAAGGGAGAGTGTTGCTGGAGATGGACTGTGAATTTGAGGTCAGCAAAGTGGATAAAATCAATGAGCTCATCATGGGTGTATGAGGATCTCTCTCTCTCTCTCTCTCTCTCTCTCTCTCTCTCTCTCTCTCTCTCTCTCTCTCTCTCCCCCCTCCCCTTTTCTCTCTGCTCCTTTTTTCACAGAGCCAAAATAAATTGTCACCTTTCCTCTTATCCTATCTTCTTTCTTCTTCTTTGGCTTGGCTTCACTGACGAAGATTAATGGAGGGGTAATTAACACCTTTTGTCAGTTGGTCTGGACTCTTCCCCCTCCCATTCTTTCCCTAACCTTTGCTTCAGCCACTTGTCTATTTTCACTCACACCTTGAGGACAGGCTTGAGACCGAAAAATCAGTGAAATATCTTCGCCTCCCACGGACCGGCCGGCCGAGTCCCTCCAACATTTCTGTGTTTTGGCTACAATCACAACATCTGCAGACTTCCAGGTTTCACTGATTTCTTTAGCCCTTTGATTTGATGGGAAAAAAGCACCATTTTAATTTCAATGTACAACACTGTAACAGGCCCTTGCAGCCCATGAGCCTGTGCCGCCCAAATTAATCAACAGCACCCATACATTTTGAAGGGTGGGAGGTAATCAAAGCACCTGGAGAAAACCTACACAGACACAAGAGAATGCACAAACTCAGCGCCGGATTAAAACTTGGTTGCTGGTGCCTGAAGAGCATTGCTCTAAATATTATGCTGATTGAGCCGCTTTTAAAGTTCCTACAGCATGGTAACTGACCCTTTTTGCCCACGAGCCCATGCCAGCCAATTGCATCTAATTGACCTACAATCCCCGTATGTTTTGAAGGGTGGGAGGAAACAGGAACCCTGGACGAAACCCACACAGACACAGGGGGAATGTAGAAACTCCTTACAGTCAATGCTGGATTTGAATCCTGGATACTGGCATTGTAAAAGAGTTGCGCTAACTATTATGCTAAACCTATATTTTTATATGAAGCAAATCTCTTGGTGCCTGCCACATTGACCACCGTCAGTGGGCTGATATCGCCTCAAACCGTGCATCTTGGCGCCTCACAGTTCGGCGGGCAGCAACCTCCTTTGAAAAAGACCGCAGAGCCCACCTCACTGACAAAAGACAAAGGAGGAAAAACCCAACACCCAACCCCAACCAACCAATTTTCCCCTGCAACCGCTGCAACCCTGTCTGCCTGTCCCGCATCGGACTTGTCAGCCACAAACGAGCCTGCAGCTGACATGGACATTTACCCCCTCCATAAATCTTCGTCTGCGAAGCCAAGCCAAAGAAAGAAAAGAAGAATATGTGAAGCTTCATTGCCGTCCTAGTGAAGTTGTCAAAACTCTGCTTCAATGACAAATTGAGCGCCAGAATGAAATCATGCCTGACATTAAGCCAGGAGGTTAAATCAGCTAACATTTTAGGTTTCAAGCACTTTGAAATTATATAGAAAACAATGAGCATTGTTCTGTGATTAGTGATTAAACAAGAAAGTCTGCAAATCCAGGGATGGAATACAATACACACGTGCTGCAGAAATTCAGCAGGTTACAAAAGCATCCGCAGGAAGTAGCTTTCTCCAGCACCCTGATGAGTGTGGTTTTTAGACCATTAATGGAATTTCTTCATCTGTCACAGAGGGAGAGTTCACATTGCAATTAATTTTAAAAAAAATTTCGGCCCTCGAGTCTGTGCTGCCCAATTTACACCCAATTAACCTACACCTTTGGTATGTTTCAAGCGGTGGGAGGAAACCAAAGCCCCCAGGGACAACATACAAACTCCTTAAAGAGAGTGCGGGATTAGAACCCCAGTCCTGATCACTGGCACTGTAAATGTGTTGCCCTATGCTAACCATGCCACCCTCTTATTTTAGTTTGTTGACTGATTTTTCTTAAATTGGAAGAGCAACATTCCATGTGGGGACTCTCCAACCAGATGGGATTTACACTTTCTGCTAGCCTACTCTCCATTCTCCCTAACTTCCCTTTCCCTTTGTCTTCTTTCCTCCAGATCTCTACCCCCTTCCCTCCCCATTCACAGAGCCAACTCCCCTTCCCCTGCTTGCCCCCTTTCCTCCCTTATCCACCTATTACCTCCTGCCTTGGGGACTGTGCACCCCCCCTTACCCCTCCCCCCACCATTTTGTTCAGACACCTGCTGACATTTTTTCATACCTTGATGAAGAGCCCAAGCCAGAAACATTGGTTATGTATCTTTATCTTTGCTACATGAAGTACACAATTTGACCAGCTGAGTTTCCCCAGTTTTGTGTTTTTACCATGAACTTGACTTTTAGGACGTTGTAAAAGAAATCTTTGTGTCCTCTGTTGCCTTTCCCTCGTGTTTATTCCTCATATTGTCAGCCACCATTGGAGACTTACTGACCATGTGAAACTATTTTGTTTTCAGTAAGTGCTATAAGGTTTAAATTTGTTCTCACCTGAATGTGTCTGTGTTTACTGAAAAATGATTGGTTGGATGTTGGCTCCTTTCCCAATTGTCATTGCTTCCTTACTGGTTCTTGTGCTGTGCAGAAGTTTTCCAGAGATCTGCTTATCAGAATGCAAAAGTCTAGGCTGTTTCATTTGTGTCTGTGAAATAGCCCTCCCAGCCTTTTATTTCAGACACCTGCCAGCTTTTTACTCATACCTTGAAGAAGGGCTCAGGCTCGAAACGTTGGTTATATATCAGAATTTATTGTCTTGAACACATTATGAAATTCATTGTTTTGCGAGAGCATTGCAGTGAAAATATTGGTATAAATCTCATTTCAAAATAAATCAATTAATAAATTAATATATAAATAAACTGCAAAAAAAATAGGGGAAGGTGGATGGAGTCTGTGCATTGTCTATTCAGAAATCTGATGGCAGAAGGGAAGAAGCTGTCCTTGTGCCGCTGGGTGGTCACCTTCAGGCTCTTGTACCTCCTTCCTAATGGTAGCAGTGTGAAGAGGGCATGGCCTGGATGATGGGGGTCTTTGAGGAGAGAGGCTGCTTTCTTGAGATGCCATTTTTTGTATATGGTCCTTAATGGAGTAAAGATTAATAGACATGATAGCTCTGGCCAAGTTAACAACTCTGTAGCCTTTCCCTGTCCTGTGCGTTGGCACCTCCATACCAGACAGGGATACATCCGGTCAGAATGCTCTCCACAGTACATCCATAGAAGTTTTCGAGAGTCTTTGGTGAGATAGTCATACTCCTCACAAAGCACAGCCACTAGCAAGCCTTCTTCGCCATTGCATTGACATGGAGGCCCCAGGATAGATCTTCAGAGATGTTGACTCCCAGGAATTTGAAGTCTTGGAATTTGAAATATCTTTGCCTCCTATGGACACTACGAGACCTGATGAGTTTATTTACAGTTACATCACGACTTATGATGGGGGTTGATTTCGGGACTTGCATCGTAAGTTGAAATGATCGTAAGTCAGGCCCTATCTGTAAACAGGGGAAATAACAAGAGCTACACAAATAGATCCAATCTTGATGCAAATGTAGAAACACTTATTAAATGAATGGAATGCAGCGAGCAAGATGACCCCGCTCTCAGCATCCCTCTCTCCCTCACTCGTCACCTTCTCATGGTGCCGGGTAACTAGGGGCAATGGCATCACCTCGCAACATGCGTCTGTCTGTGCATACTCTCGCTCTCTCTTCCTCCACAGCGACGGCAATCTGCGCATGCGTTCCAAATCACCTTTTTTCAAAAAAAGCGGCAGTGGCTGATTGTCCGTCAGCGAATGTTTCCTCAACATCACTTCAAGAGATGGAAAAGCAACCACGTTGATACAGGTAGACCCCGACTTACCTTTATTCAAAACAGATTCTGATCATCAGAACTTCAAAACATCGTAAGTTGGAACGTTGTAAACCGGGGTCTATCTGTATCTATTTATTTATTTGTTTGTTTGTTTGTTGAGACATGCTGCCCAGTAATGGGCTATTTTGGCCCACGAGTCCATACCGCCCAATTTTGCCCCCTGTTAACCTACAACCCAGTTCGTTTTTGAATGATGGGAGAAAGCTGGAGCCCCCAGAGAAAACCCACGCAGACATTGGAAAATGTACAAACTCCTTACAGACAGCAGAGGATTTGAACCCCGGTGCAGTCCCAATCTCTGGTGCTGTAAAGGCATTGCGCTAACTGCTATGCTAACCATTCCTCCAGCAAATAACCCTTAACTTAGAACAATACAGCACAGTACAGGCCCTTCGACCCTCAATGTTGTGCTGATCCACATATCTTTTCCAGAAAAAAAGTACTAAACCCTCCACACCCCATTACCCACTAATTTTTTTCCATCTATGTGCCTGTCTAGAAGTCTTTTAAATGCCCCTTATGTTCCAGCCTCTACCACCACGCCCAGCAAGGCATTCCAGGCCCCCACAACTCTCTGCTTTAAAAAAACCTTGCCCCTGATGTCTCCCCTAAACCTCCCTCCCTTAACTTTGTACATATGTCCCTCTATTGATTGCTGATGCTGCCCTAGGAAACAGGTGCTGGTTCCTTTTTATGATAATTTTCCCCATCTTTTCAGATGATCATTTTAATTTGCTGGCTCGATTACGTGTGTTTCATTGTTAACCTGATTTGAGCAATATCCACCATCTAGGTAAAATGCTCTTCACTGAGCTGCTACTTAAACTCCCATGTTATTCAAAGCAAGTGGAAGAAATAAAAGAAGGGCTTAGTGTTGGAAATTATATGGGTAGCTGTAGAGCTCGTCGAAAGAATCAAAGACTTGTTGATCCAAACCAAGGCTTTTATTAGGAAAAGACAGGAGCTCTTCACAGGTTGCCGACCAGTCCGGAATGATCCGACCTTGCTAGGGACACAACCCTTTAAGGCCCAGACAGTAGGCGTGGCTCAGCTCTCAGCCAATCGCTGTAAGCACAGTCTAGATACAGTAACTATATACACTATGTACATTGGTGATAGATCTGTACTATCACAGTAGCAAACCAAAGTTCGTCACTCACCAGGTCGATGACCTTTCAGTAGCTCTGATCTCTGCCTGTGCTCCAGAGAACAGCCTGTAAATCAGTGAGTCCTCTTCACACTGCTGCTGGGGATGAACCATTACAAGGATCCTTGCATCCTTCTTCACGCATTCTTAGCAAATCCACAATTTTGCAAAGAGGTGGGTGATTCTGGCAGGTGCCTGAATCACAGTCATTGCGAGGGCATCATGCAATGGTATTCCATTGGCGCAGGAAGGATCTTACTGGAGGGCTCCTTTCACTACCAGCCAGGCTAGTTCATGATGCATGTTAGTGAGTTTTGGTGATGAGGCATCCTTCCAGATGATCTGGATGGTCGAATAAGGGGACAACCTCTCTGCATCCATCAAATTCTTGTCGACTCTGCAGGATGTCTCGTACTGACCACTGCCTGATTGGCTGAGATAATACATGGCAACAACGCCATCATTCGCAACAGAATCAGAATTTATTGTCTCTTCTGGTTAAATTGTGCTCTCCTGAAGGCATTTCCATTACTGTTCCTGAACTCCGATTTTGGAATAGGACATTTTGCCGATGATTCGACCAGGAGTCTGTGAATCCACGGACACTCAGTGTCTTTGAAGGGATTCTCCTTTGCTTCTCTTTCTGTCCTATTGTAAGAGGCACCAGGCGACACTAATGGTGATTTTATCTGCCTTTCAGTAGGCAGAAGATAGTTTAGTGCAATATTACATGACAATAAAAGAATCTTGAATTTTATGCAGGATGTGTAGCACAGAATAACAAGCTTCTCAGCCATTGTTATCCATCATGTCCATACAGGTCATCTCCCATGCCTCTTCACATCATCCTGTCATTCTATTTCTTTTGACCTCAGATGTTTATCCAACTTGTCCCTGAAATCTACCTCTGCTGTTCACATCAGCTTGTCCTTTTGGGAGCAAGTTCCACATTCTCACTTTTGAAAGAATTATCCTGAATTCCCTGATAGATGACTTACTGGCTGATATATAAGTACAGTAAAACCTTTGGCATCCGGCACCTATGCGGATTGGTAGATGCCAGATAAGTGAGTTTTCTGGTTGATTGAGACTCATTCTTACAGTACCTAACTAATATACCTGCATTAAGAATAAACAGTTTAAAAGACGAAAATACTAAACTGTACTTACACTGAACCTTAAAGCATTTGACTTTATTTTCAGTCACATTCTTTGAAAACATTCAACTGCCGCTGCATCTGCAGGTTCCCCCCCCCTCCGCAGAGAGCCATTGAACTTTTATTTAAAGCCTCTGACTGGGTGACTCTGAGCAAGGATAAGGATACCTTTTAAGAGAGTCGCCCCAACGGCGAGCGGCATCAACCAGCTCTTCAACCTGGCCGATGCCATTGCTGTTTCACACAACTTTATTCAAATAGCTGCTACGAGCAAAGCACAACCAAGGCCCTCCGCTGGCTGAATATTTGCTCCCATCTTCACCAGTGAACAGTTACTTTTTATTAAATGTACTATAGTAAACAATACATGAGGAGAGTAGAATACAGAATCGAATAGTAAAAGCAGAAACATTAATATATTGCAATACATAATACAACATATGACATTATAACATACTGAACAATACTGTCACGTTCTCCTCAATTTAGAATATTCAAAATAGAGAGAAAAAAATATTGTTAAAAATCCATCTAACCTACTAAAATAAACAAACAAAAGTAAAAGGCTGGGCAGCCTAAACTGAGTGTAACTACAACAGTAGTTACAAACTATTTATCTGGTCCTTGCCAATAAAATACAACAGAAATCCAGAACAGTCTGAAAATGAAATCAAAATACAAATTAACCCATGTGAAAATAGTTTATAAAAGGATGTTGTTTTTTCTAAACTTAAACATGACGCAACTTGAGAGAGTTTAAATAAACTTTTATTTAAATTTTTAATTATTCTTATTCGTCTCAATTTTTATTTATTGATTTTCCTCGATTTTGCTGGTTGCTTGAATTCTAGTTTTACTGTATATAGGCACTTAATAGAGGAAATATTTCTGCACCTCCATAATCAAAGCAAACCTTAATTCAGAGCTTTGTAAAAGAGCATAATTTTGTCTTTTCTGGGGAAAAGTGCCCTAGACTGCCCATTTGAAAGATATTTTTGTTTCCCACATTAAGGAATGTTGTCAGCTCCCTGAATGAGCCCACCAGTTGCTGCTGAATTGCAGACACATTTCGCGGTCCAAACCCACATTTAATTAAAGCCCTGGATTCATATTTCACTGGAGCTCTATTTTTTTTAAAACACAGAAAAGAGAAGCTTCTGTTCTATCGGTCTGGCTGGTTTTAATTCCAAGTGGCAGAGTTGAACACCAATTTCTGTCTGTGTGTGGCATGATTGCTGGTGCCTCAAACCTCTCCCTCTCCCCAAAAAGGGAAAGTGAACAGACTGGACCTCCTCCTGTTTTCTGACACACTCCTCCATTCCAGTACACAATGGCAAAAGCATGCACACCACACAAATATTGAATGTTCTCCACTGGAAGCTTCGGTGCCGGTCGGTGGCTGTAGCTTAAGTGGATGTCTCCAGCGGACTTTCTGTATTTCTATGGGCCCCAGAACCCAAGGGGACTCTTTTCCATTTCAATCCAGTATGCCTAATCTGTTGTTACTTGTGTGGCTTGTGAATTCACATTTTCTCTAATACAAATATGGTGTCAATTAACTGCATGGGTCAGCGTGATCGTGGGAACAATAAAAGTAGCTTAGCACTGGCGTCTTGAAACTGCAGTTTTCCCACATTGGTTGTCTGCAGTTCATAATTGACCATCTTGCGATGGCTGTAGTCCTTCCTACTTCCTTTCTGGCACTCCTTTTAACTCCTCCCACCCCCCCCCCTCCCCCATAAATATTGTTCCCTTTCTTGATATTTAGTGTTTTCAGAATTCTGTTGTCTTTGGAGAAGGGACAATGGCTGGACTTAAGCTCCTCTCAATTGAGCTTTACTTTATTTTGGCTGGGTGAGTGGGCTGTAGGACATTTGGTTGCAGCTAAATCTGATATCAATTGAATCAGAATTTATTGTCATGAAAATGTTGCAAAATTCATTTGGTTGCGGCTAAATCTGATATCAATTGAATCAGAATTTATTGTCATGAAAATGTTGCGAAATTCATTGTTTTGTGGCACCATCACATTGCAACATTTATATAAACCTCCTTACAAAATAAGTAAAAATAGTTCAAGAAAACAAAAAAGATAAAATAAGCTGTGTCTGGTTCATTGATCATTCAGGCATCTGATAGCAAAGGGTAAGAAGCCGTCCTTGTGCCGTTGAGTGCTCATTTTCAGGCTCCTCTACTTTTTTCCCAATGGTAGCAGAGTGAACAGGGCATGGCCTGGATGGTGGGGGTTGTTGAGGATAGAGGCTGCTTATTTTAGACATCATTGATTGTAGATGTTCTTAATGGAATGAAGACGTGCTCATGATGTGGCAGGCTGAGTTAACAATGCTCTGAAGGTTTTTATCTTGTCCTGAGCATTGGCACTTCCATCCCAGCCAGAATACTCTCTACAATACACCTGTAAAAGTTTCCAAGAGTCTTCTGTGACATACCGAATCTCCTCAAACTCCTCAAGACGTATAGCCATTGACAAGCCTTCTTCATGATTGCATCAATGTTGAGGTTCCAGGACAGATCCTCAGAAATGTAGACCCCCCCCCCACCAGGAATTTGAAGTTCTTGACCCTCTCCCCACTGCTGATCCCTTGATGAGGACTAGTTCGTGTTCTCCTGATTTCCTCCTGAAGACCTCAATCAGTTCTCGTTTTGCTAACGTTGAATTCAAGATTGCTGTTGTGACACCACTCTGCTAGCTGATCTAACTTCCTCCTGTATGCTTGTTGCCATTTGTGATTCTGCCGACAACTGTGGCAGAATTTGTAAATAGCATTTGAATTTTGCCTTGCCACACAGTCATAGTTGTAGAGTAGTGGTTCTCAACCTTTTGCTTTCCACTCACATCCCACTTGAAGTAATCCCTATGCCATCGGTGCTCTGTAATTAGTAAGGGATTGCTTCAGGTGGGATGTGAGTGGGAAGGGAAGGTTGAGAATCACTGCTCTAGACCTAATTATTACTGAAATATTTTGCTGGAGAAAAATTGTCATTGGCCCATTTCCTTTGGAGTTATGAAACGGTGCACATAACAAGTCAATGAGAGACAATTAAAACGGTGGGTTTCAACCTTTTTCATTCCACCCCCATACCACCTGAAGCAATCCCTTACTAATCACAGAGCACCGATGGCATAGGGAATACTTAAAATGGTATGAGAGTAGAAAGAAAAAGGTTGAAAAACTACTGGTGTAGAGCAGTGGGTTAAGCACGCAAAAGGTTGGTGCTTCTGATCCATAATGAAGGAACGTTGTCCTGGAGTACAGGTCAATGGGGTGACTAACTACGCCTGCCTTGGAGCCTCGAACTTTTACTGTCTTTGCCAGTACTCCAAGTACTTTGGTTGTAAGGGTAATTAGCCAAATTCTTTCTTATGTCCCTTGAAGCATAAAATTGAGAGGGATTTACCTGTGATCGAGGGGTAATCTTCAATCTTTGGGTGAATGAGGGCCTGTACAGAACAGGGTTTGAACTTGTGATACTTTGAGTGAATCACAAAAAAGTTAGCGGGCAGTGCAGCGTAGTTAAAGCAAATGGCATTTTGCCTTTTAGTGTTAAAGGGTGGAGTTTAGAGAAAGGGAAGTATTGTTGCAATGGTGCAGGGTGTTGGCAAAGCCATGTTAGGAGGTCTGCGGACAGTTTTGGTCCCCTTACCCAAGAGTGAAGAATATTCTAGCATTGGAAGGTTCACCTTCTTCGTGATTGCAGCCACAATTTATGGTTTTGATGATTTTTCTTTTAAAAATATTTTTATTAACTTGATAGAGAGAAATATGACATGTATATATTGTTTAGATATTAATTAATTATATGTATTTTATATAATGCAATACAGAATATGCGTCACATATAAATTATACATTGTCTTATATAATTCTCAAAAAAGTGAAAAATCCATATGAGAATTTCACCTCATTCAAATATTGAGATATACATTCTAATTATCTAAATAGACCTAGTTGTAGAAAAAAAAAGGAAGAAAAGACCCCCCCCCCCCCCCACATACTAATCTAACCCCTCCCATTAAACCCAGTCATCAGCAAATAAATTGTAAAGAATCGAATATCAGCTCTCAGACATTGGAAAGAAAACCCCCAGCACCCCTGCCGAAGTAATCAAATAATGATCATATCCCATAACTTGTCAAATTCAACATTGATCTCCTTAACATTAGACCTAATTTTCCCCAAACTCAAGCAAGACATAACATCCTGTACCCATTGAGTACGTTTTGGTGCTCTACTGTTTTTCCATCTTATCAAAATTGCTCGTCTGGCCATCAGTGAAGTAAAAGCTGCTATTCTTTCTTGAGTTGAATTCAATGAAATCCTCTCTTCTCGAGAATCACCCAAAAAAGGACACGGTTCTAATTTAATCCTAAGAATCTGTGATAGAGTTTTAAAGAATTGCTCCCAATATTCTTGTAGTTCTAGGCACTCCTAGAACATATGAATCAGAGAGGCCTCAAAAATTTTACATTTGTCACATAGTGGATCATCATCAGGATAAAAACGTGATCATCTAACTTTAGGCATATGTATTCTATGTACAATAAACAATGTCGTGCACAGAATTGAAGTATTATTAATCAGATCAAGCGTGTTATCCTAGTAGTCTTTGTCTGGAATTGATGGATTCCAATCTTGTTACCAATCATTCTTGATTCCTGTCCGTGAACATATTCTTAGGTCCATCAAATTGCAATAGATAATTGCTATCGATCCACCATGGGAAAACTTTAAATCAAAAAATAAATCAAGAACTTTGGTATCGGGAATTCGAGGAAAGTTAGAGAATTTAGACTGAACAAAATGTCTAATTTGTAGATATCTAAAAAAAATGCCTATTAGGAAGGTTGAATTTAACTGTTAATTGTTCAAATTAAGCAAAATTGATGATTTCTACAATTCACTCATTCAACAATGCATAAAAGTGCTAGAGAAACACATCAGGCCACACAGCATCCATGGAAAGCAATAGCCTTCCCTTGTTTACCGCATTCACTCATTGACCAGATAAACCTTGATTACATCATGTCCTCATGATCTCACCTAACAGAGACATCTTCCCTCCCCACCCTTCCTGCCGCTTTGCAAGCTTTATTTTTGCCTCAGTTCAGTTCTGACCAAGGGTGTCCAACATGAATGGAATGCTACAAATGTTGCCTGACATGCTGATTACTTCCTGCGTTTTCTGTTTTTGTTTTAATTCTTTCTTGGTCCCAGTCTGCTGTGATCCTGCAGGGCGCCACGGTTAGTATAGCAGTTAGTGCAACGCTACTACAGTGCTAGCAACCCAGGTTCCAATCTGGTTTTGTGTAAGGTGTTTGTAAATTCTCCCCTGCATTTGCATGGGTTGTGGATTTCCTTCCATCCTTCAAAAATGTACAGGGGTTGCAGGTCAATTGGCATATTTGGGCAGCACGGGTTTGTGGGCCAGAAGGGCCTGTTACCATGCTCTATGTCTTTTTTTTAAAAAAAGCTACAACCATGTTCAAGTCTTTATGCTCATACCCTTCTCGGGGATGCAGGCTGCTGTTTTAATGGTGTAGTTGATTACTCATTGTGCATAGTTTGGCAATTTATCATCTACAAATTGCAATTTTTCAAAATGAACTTTGTTCAACAGTAATACAAAAATCCCTCCTCCAAAAAAAATACTAAACACTGCATTCACAACCATGCTTTAGCGAAGGAAGCAGGAGGAAATAACTGATATGCTTTTAAAGAACTTAATAATCAGAAGTGTTGTAAAACATGCATTTGATTGTTTTGGTTCTCAAGAATTCTGAAATCCAGCTTACAGCAGAAAGACAATTTTATTGTATATCCTGGGGTTCTACCTGCCCCAGACACGAGTCTGTTCTTTTACTGGATCGCTGCCAACATCATGGTGGTTTGCGAGCTCTTCTTATGACAACCATTTGTTCAGCAAATGTTCCTCTTTTAGCTATTTGGGTTCTGAGGAATGTGGGTTGTGACAGTATCTACTGTTATGCAGATTTTTTGTTGAGAAATCTCGAGATGTAAGCCACGCGCAGGAATTTAGAAAGGGATTAATGAGCTTTGTTGGGTGCTGTTCTCCTGGGCTGAATTACTGCCAGATTTCCAATTTATTGTCAGAGAGCGTACGTAACATCACATACAGCAGAGGTTCATTTTCCTGTGGACGAGGCCGAATTATAACTTATTGGTAATGCCAAAGAAAACTGTACTCAACATACACATGTAAACAAATAGAATTATAAACAAACTGTGCAATGCAGAGAGGATTAAAAAAATCAATGAAGTGCAAGAGTAAGCGTCCTTAAATGATTTCCTGAGTGAGTTTGTTGTTGAGGAGTCTGATGGTGGAGGGGAAGCAGCTATTGTTGAACCTGGTGGGTGAGAGTCTTGTGGCATCTCTACCTCCTTCCTGATGGCAGCAGCGAGAAGCAGCGAGAACAGAGCATGTGCTGGGTGCTGTGGATCCTTGATGCTCTCTGAGGGCAGTGTTTCCAGTGTTCTCGATGGTGGAGAGGGGTTTGCCAGTGATGTCCTGGTCAGTGTCTACTGTTTTTTGGAAGGCTTTTCACACAGGGTTATTGCTATCCTCATACCAGACCATGACCATGTGAGGCTGGTTGTGGAGGAGTTTTTGGGAGTCTTCAGTTGTCACCAAAGTCTCTTGAAAACTTCTACCAGTGTCCTGTGGAGAGCATTCTGGCTGTTGCATCACCATTTGATATGGAAGTGCCAACGCTTGGGACAAGAAAAACTCCAGAGGGTTGTTAACCAGGCCTGCGACATTTCAGGCATCAGTCATTGAGGACATATACAAGAGGCAATCGCTTAAGAAAGCAGCCTCTATCCTCAAAGAGCCTCACCACTCAACCCATGTCCTCTTCACTCAGCTAGGAGAAGGAGCCTGACGAGGACCCAATGTCACAAGGACAGCTTCTTCCCCTCTGCCATCAGATTCTTGAATGATCAATGAACCACAACCACCTTACTTTGACTTTATAATTTTTCTTGTACTATTTTTATTTATTTTGGAAGTTGATTTATATAAATGTTTGCCCTGTGACGCTGCCTCTAAACAATGAATTTCATGACATGTTCATGACAATAAAATCTGATTCTGAATCCACACTGTACATCAGCCATTCTCAACCTTTTTCTGGTTATTGCCCTTTCGGACTCAGCTCAAAGTTTATGGGGCCCCCTTGTGAGGTTAGTTGGCTTCTTCCATACTCTTCTCTTACTGACTACATTAAAAAAATTAAAATATTGTATGATTTCAGTCTGTGCCCCTCCCCCCCCCCCCCCCCCATAAATGTGCTGTGGCCCACAGTGTGGGGGGGGTGGAGCTACGCCATCTGGACCTGTTGAGCACTATCGTGCAGAACGACGATAATGTTAAATTAGATCTAGCAGGGAAACAGGCCCTTCTGACCCATAAGCCCATAGCACCCAAATATACCAAATAACCTACAACAACCCCCCCCCCCCATACATTTTTGGAGAGTGGAAGGAAACTGGAGCACCCTGAGGGAACCCATGCAGACATGGAGAAAGTTCAAACTCCTTACAGACAGCGCCGGATTTGAATCTGGGTCACTGGTGCTGTAATGGCAGTGCGCTAACCACTCTGCTAGCCTTGCCATGTGTGAGGTATTAGGAAGCAAGTGGTTGCTCAGTCAAAGATGCTTGCTGTCGAAAGTGGCCAGAACACTTCTGAGTTTTATGCATATTAGCCAGTAACATAACACAGAAAATAACGGGAGTGTTTTCTGTTGCAGCGTAGAGTCAGTGTACAACATGTGTTAGTGCTCTTTGTGATGGAGAGGACATGAAGTTAGACGCATAGCTCAGGCCATGAGGGCTCATAGGTGATGAACTGTCTGGGTCAGCCTCATTATAGGCTGAAGAGGGGGATGCTGATGTCTTGCAAGTTGGCCAAGACAGCAGCTGTGATTTTTCCAGTTTTTGCTTGAATCTATAATTCCCCAAATATTTCTGACCACATTGCAGTCCTAAGATATTAGACAAAAGAAAAAAAAAATATTTTCAAGTTTAAGATGTGTAGCTTTCAGTTGGAGACTCTCCACACTCCAATGTTAGCTGTTAATAGTTCTTTATGAAGATTCAATTTTGAACTTGGTCTTTCTTTTATTATTTAGAACTTTAAATATATTATCAAGTGTTACTTTGGGTCCACCTGAGCTCAAGGTTATGTCTCACCCATCCATTCCTGTATACGCTGCTTCAGTGCTCATCTCGTCATAAAAGTTCTTGACATAGATATAGAAGCATGGGAAGTTAAACATGAATCAACATTAGTTGGTTGATCAGCTAGTTGGGTGGTGTCACAACCATAACTCTGCACTCCATGTTTACAAAACCAAGGAATTGATTGTGGACTTCAGGAGGGGAGAGAAATCAGGAGAAAATGAAATAGGCCTCATCGAGAGGTCAGCAGTAGAAATGGTTAAGAACATCAAATTCCTGGGTGTCAACATCTCTGAAGATCTGAAGAGCTTCCACGTCAATGCAATCACAAAAAAGGCTTGCCAGCAGCTATACTTCATGAGGAGTTTGAGGAGATTTTGAATCTTATCAAAGACACAGGAGTACCGTGGAGAGCATTATGATTGGTTGCATCCCTGTTACCAGCACGGTAACAGGCCAGTGTCATCATGGGCACCGGTCTCCACTCCATCGAGGACATCTACAAGAGGCAGGTCTTAAGAAAGCAGCCTCTATCCTCAAGGACCCTCACCACCAGGCCATTCCCTCTTTACTCTGCTACCATCGGGAAGGAGGTACAGGAGCCTGAAGACGAGCACCCAACAGCACAAAAACAGCTTCTTCCCCTCCACCATCAGATTTCTGAATGGACAGTGAACCACAGACACTAACTCACTTTATCGTATTTTTCTTGCACTATTTATTTATTATGGAAATCTTTTCTTTGGCTTGGCTTCGCGGACGAAGATTTATGGAGGGGGTAAAAAGTCCACGTCAGCTGCAGGCTCGTTTGTGGCTGACCAGTCCGATGCGGGACAGGCAGACACGATTGCAGCGGTTGCAAGGGAAAATTGGTTGGTTGGGGTTGGGTGTTGGGTTTTTCCTCCTTTGCCTTTTGTCAGTGAGGTAGGCTCTGCGGTCTTCTTCAAAGGAGGCTGCTGCCCGCCAAACTGTGAGGCGCCAAGATGCACGGTTTGAGGCGTTATCAGCCCACTGGCGGTGGTCAATGTGGCAGGCACCAAGAGATTTCTTTAGGCAGTCCTTGTACCTTTTCTTTGGTGCACCTCTGTCACGGTGGCCAGTGGAGAGCTCGCCATATAATACGATCTTGGGAAGGCGATGGTCCTCCATTCGGCTTTGGCAAATACTAGAGCGCATCGGATGTCCCCCAAAGTTCCTCAACATGATTATCCAACTGCACGAAAACCAACAAGGTCGGGTCAGATACAGCAATGAGCTCTCTGAACCCTTCTCCATTAACAATGGCGTGAAGCAAGGCTGTGTTCTCGCACCAACCCTCTTTTCAATCTTCTTCAGCATGATGCTGAACCAAGCCATGAAATGGAAATATAATTTTTAGCAATGTCTGCACCTGTAATTCTGCCACAAAACAACAAATTTTGTGACATGCTCTGATTCTAGAAAATATTGAGTTGTATAAGATGCCTCACTGTTGAAATTGCAGAATGTATTCGACAGCTGAACAAAATGTTTTTATGTTCATCTTTGTAATTCAGTCAAAGGCGTTGTTTGACGTTTTCTTTTGTTCCCTATAGGGCTCCTTGAAGTTGCACAGCAGAAGTGAGGACATGAAGACGGTTGAATCATCGATCGAGGAGAGTCGCTATCCGCAGACAGGAGGCGATCCGAAGAAACCACCGCCACCCCCGCCGCCACCCCCTCCTACTCCTCCTCCTCCCCCCCCTCCTCCTCCCCCAACCAGTATGGAGCAGTCTGAATGTAGTAAAGCCGCTGTGTGTAGCACAGTGAGCACTAGGAACACTGACACAAAAGAACAAGCAAACGGTGAGGCTTCTTTCATTGAAAAATCAACCATGCTGAAAAGCATCTGTCCTGCATCAAAGTTTTCCAGAACCAAGTTTAGGAAGCACTCGTTCGGCAATGGGATGGTGCTGAACAAAGACTTGGGCCAGCTGAAAGCTGGTCTCACTGCTGCCAGCTCAGTTAAAGAGCATTTGAGCACTCCAAGTTATATAGATTACAAGAATGTAAATTCAACGGAACCGGAAGCTTTGCCATGTGGGAAAGATGCCACCAGTGGTAAAAGTGGCAAGGCTGGTTTCACCCAGATGAACAAGGAGACTCTACTGGAGAAGCCGTCGGTGAGGCAGGGATCTCTGGTGGGCGAGACAACGACATTGTGCAGTGAAGGTATCTCGCCGTGCCGTGATCAGACCTCCGCGGAGAAGGCAGAGCACACTATCCCTAAGCTAGACAAGCAACCGACAACTAATTGCACTTCAGCAGACCACCGAGCTGTGGCCAGCACTGATGTCTATGGGAGGAGGTCTTCCAGTGGCGCTGGGGTGGAAGGGGCCCTTTCTGCACCCTCGCCCGCGGGACCTGCAGTTTCACTAAGCAGGAATGCTGCTTTCCCTCCACCCCCTCCTCCCCCTCCACCTCCTCCCCCTCCTCCTCCTCCTCCTCCTCCTCCGCCTCTTCCGCCTCAGTCCACGTCCGCCCAGGTAGAAGCCAAGCAAGCGTTGGTCATTTCAGACAAGGATACCAAGCCAGCAGCCGAAAGTCAGCCCGCGTCGAGCAGCCTCTCCCTTCACTTTGGCTTCAAGCTCCACGCTCACAATTTCAGCACAGAGGCGGCGACCACAGATCATACAAGTGAAAGTGGTTTGCAGCCTCCACGCCTAGACAGCATGAAGGCTTTCACCCAACTGGCCGACAGGAATCGGGAGTTCCTGTGCTCTCCCAGCCCCAAGGCCGACCCTCCCAGTTCTGTCTGCAGCACAGTGGCTAGCTTCAAAAGCCTCCTGAACAGTAAACCCTCACTCAAGCCCAGCACACTGAAAGTGGCGCATCAGCAGCTACAAAAAACGTACCAGAACTGCTCGGTCCCCAGCTCTGCTCTCCAGCCAAAACTTGTAAACAAACGGAAAGGAAAGAGCCCCCGAATGAAAGTGATCACGGGCAGTACTGTTGGTGCTTTTGGCGAGTGTTTGACTTCACCAGCAGTATCACCAGGGCAACTGAAACCCATCGCTTACAGAACAGAGCAAAAGATTCACTCTGACCATC
Source organism: Narcine bancroftii (assembly GCF_036971445.1). Lineage (NCBI taxonomy): Eukaryota > Metazoa > Chordata > Chondrichthyes > Torpediniformes > Narcinidae > Narcine > Narcine bancroftii. Next base: position 194,613,594 of record NC_091473.1, read on the forward strand.
CACATATGATGAGGAGCCCGGGGTTTGCATCAGTTTTAAGTGAACCTAAAATAATTAAACCCCGCCTGCCAAAGTTGACCAAGGCATGCATTTCCCCACCTCTGCCCCAGAAAACTGAGGGAGGGAGACATTTTATATCCCAGCAAGGTTACCATGAAGAGAGGGTCTCTAAAAACGGTTCACAAGACCCTCCATTATTAAGTGGTGCTTCAAGCCTTCACAAGCCTAAAAGAGCCCGCACAAAGCTTGACCCCATGCCTCATCTCGAAGAGCCACCACGCAGGACCTTAAAGATCCCTCCTTCCAAAGTACTTTCTGTGGTATCTAAGGCCAAGGAATTTATGAGGGAGAAGGAGCCGCCGGTACTTCAGCCAGAAACCGAGATTGTGCCCAGTAAAACATTCATGCCCTCCCTTCCTGGAAAGCGGAGGCGGGGCAGGCCAAAAAAGCAGCTGATGCCCACAGTCCAAGCTGTGGCACCGGCCTCATTGCTTGCTGCACCCTCTGCAGCCACCGACAGTGGCGGTGAGCCTGAAGTGGACGCTGCACACCCACATGGTCTTGAGTCAGGTGAGCCGAAGAATAAGCCGGGGGAGTTTCCGCAGAAAATGACCGCGGGGGGAGATGAGTTCGGGATGGGGAGTGAAACTGACTCAAAGTCATCCAAGAAGGGGAAGAGGCAATTGATGAGAACACTTTTGGACAAGAAATTCATCAAAAAGATCAACAAGATGAAGACGCTAAAGAGGAAGAATCTTTTGAACCAAATCCTCCTGAGCGCTGGTGGGTCCAGTAACAAAGGGAAAGTGCAATCTAAGCTAAGTAGTTCTGTCTCAACCTTCACTGCCACCTTTGGCTCCAAAGCAGGCCAGCAAATTAACGTTAGTAAAAAAGGAACAATTTACATAGGAAAGAAAAGAGGCCGAAAGCCCAAAATGTCATTAGATGGGCCATACATAAGTAGCATGCTGTCTCTCGATAGTAAGCCCTCACCACCAGCCTTCACCACGGCACTCGGACAAGTGCTGCCAAACTTCACGCAGTCGTCAGGCTCAAACATGCCTGATGTTCTGCCTTCACCAACCTATTCCCAGTCATCAGGAGTGAGTGGAAGTCAGAGTCCCGCCAGCAGCGATGCAGGGTTCATCGAGCCCACCCCAGTGCCAAACTTGCACCTGCACAGCACCAAGGGCAGGGCGGCACAGGCGCTAGCCAGCCGTAAGGCCTCCAAGGGCCGCCGGAAGCTGTCGCCCCCGACCCTGCTGCCCAACTCCCCGTCCCATTTATGCGAGTTGACATCACTGAAGGAGGCCACGCCTTCGCCCATCAGCGAGTCCCACAGTGAGGAGACCATCCCCAGTGACAGCGGTATTGGCACGGACAATAACAGCACATCAGACCGGGCCGAGAAATTCTGTGGGCCGCGGAAACGGAGGTACTCCTTCGACCACGTCTCCGTCATGCCTCCTGAGAGTGCGGCGGTCCTGTCTGGACTGAAAGAGAAACATAAGCACAAGTGTAAACGCAGAGCCCATGACTATCTCAGCTATGACAAACTAAAGCGGCAGAAGAGGAAACGGAAGAAGAAGTATTTACAGCTGAGGAACAAACAAGACCCTAACTTTTTGGCTGAACTGGAGGAACTGATAACCAGATTGAGTGAGCTACGAATAACTCACAGAAGTCATCACTACATCCCCCGAGACATTCTTCCTTCCATCTTTCGGATCAACTTTGGCAGCTTCTACACACACCCTCCTTTCCCTTTTGACCCCATGCACTACGTGCGGAAGCCTGAACTGAAGAAAAAGAGGGGGAGGCCCCCGAAAATGCGTGATGCCATGGCTGAAGTCCCCTTTGTTCACAGTCTGGGGTTTCCCCTCGCCAACGGTGGTTTCTTCCCTTCCTACAGTATGCCTTACTCCACAACCCCAGTTTCAGCAGGCCCGCTGGGTTTGGGCTATTACGCGCGGTATCCTCCCACACTCTACCCCCCTCCCCCACCCCCCCCTCCCCCTTCCTTGAGCAGTACCATGCCCCCTCCCTCCTACATGCATGCTGGCCACCTGCTCCTGAACCCCAACAAGTACCACAAGAAGAAACACAGACTTCTCAGGCCGGAGGCCTTCTTAGCTGGCAGCCGGACCTCGCTGCTATCCATGGGCACTTATGCCAGCATTCCAGCAGAGATGGCTTACAGTTGGATGCATGAGCACAAACACAAACATCGGCACAAGCACCGGGAACACCGCTCCTCTGAGCAGAATGCGTCCTCTGTTGACGGTTTAGCAGTCAATCCCTCGCTGCTGCGTCGTTATGGATACGGAAAGGAAGCAATGTCAGAAAGGCACAAACACAAGGACAAACACAGGTGCCACATGCCATTCACCCACTTGACCACCTCCAAAGGTTTACTCGGAAGGGGGGACCAGTGGGCTCGGAGGGACTCGACGGAACATGGATCCATATCAGTGGGATTGCAAACTCCTCTCCAAATAGACTGTATGGATGGGTCAACGGGCTCGTGCGCAGGACGATATGTGTCCAGTTCGGAGTCGAGCGTCAGTGAAGAGCATACCAATCTGTTTACAAGTGCAATAGGAAGCTACAAGCCTAGTAAGCCCTCAAGCAGTCTGGGGCGCAAAAAACAGTCCGACAGCCCCGAACTTCTTGCGTCGCAGGACGGCTTATCAAGCAGGTTAATCAGGAGGGACAGGCCCCCTTCGGGAGAAAGAACCATCCTGACACCAGCAGGTAGGAACTGTTAATCCTTAAATGAGGAAGTCTGCAGGTGCTGTGGTCGAGTGCAATACACAAATTGTGCCTGACAAACTCAGTAGATCACAGAGCATCCACAGGAAGTAAAGGATAACCAATGTTTTGGGCCTCAACCTTGCAAAAACAGGCAAAGGTCTGAATAGAAGGATCAGAGAGTTATTTCTCCCCCGCCACTTCTCATCTCCCACCTGTATCTTCCAGTGACCTCTTAACTGTTATCCTGTGTTCTTCCCCGCCCATTCTTTCCTCCTACCCTCTCTCCTCCCCCCACCCCCCAACATTTTATTGCCTGCCTGTTTTTTTGCTTATTCCTTATGAAGGGCCTAGGCCCAAAACGTTGGTTACCCTTTAGTTCCCATGGAGGCTGTGTTTCTCCTGCACGTTTGTTAATTGCATAGTTAATTGTCTGCTTATTAGCTGTGCTTCGATGTAATGATGTTTGTGCTGGATTTTGAACTTGCTAATTTTGGGATTGTGTAAAACCCGGAAGTCTGCAGATGCTGTGATTGTAGTAAAAACGTAGAAATGCTGGAGGAAGTCAGCAGGTCTTACAGCGTCCATAGCAGGTAACAATATACTACTAACAGCTCAGACCTGAGTGAGCCCTTCCTCAAGGAATAAGAGAAAGCAGGCAGACTCCTGTAATAAAAGAAGTGGCGGGGGAGGAATATAGACTAACAGGCAAAAGGTGATAATTGGATGTAGAGAAGAGGCCAGGAAAAAGGAAAGATTAGAATTTTTTTTTTTTTTTTTTTTTTTTTTTTTTTTTTTTTTTTTTTTTTTTTTTTTTTTTTCACACCATAAATCACAATAGCCATGATATACACTTTTTCTTTTCCACACATTTACAGTGACTTTTTCTCCCTCCCCCCTCCCTCCTCCCAAGCCACCACCCCATCCCTCCCCCCTCTCATCCATTTTAGTTATACAATCTAGGTTGCATTAATTCAGTTAGACAATGTTGTCATTCAACAAAAATACACCAGAAATTCTACTGAGTCCATTTTTTTCTTCTCTTCTCCTTCCATCAACTTAGGTAATGTTTGTTCCCGGTAGGTTTTCGCTATTGTATTTAATGTAAGGCTCCCATACTTGTTCGAATATTTCGATATTATTTCTTAAACTATATGTTATTTTTTCTAATGGAATACATTTATTCATTTCTATATACCATTGTTGTATTTTCAAATTATCTTCCAATTTCCAGGTTGACATAATACATTTTTTTGCTACAGCTAGGGCTATCTTAACAAATCTTTTTTGTGCATCCTCCAAGTCAATTCCAAATTCTTTATTTTTTATGTTACTTAGGAGAAAGATCTCTGGATTCTTTGGTATATTGTTTTCTGTTATTTTATTTAATATCTGATTGAGATCATCCCAAAATTTTTCTACTCTCTCACATGTCCAGATTGCATGAATTGTTGTTCCCCTTTCTTTTTTACATCGAAAACATCTATCAGATACTGTTGGGTCCCATTTATTTAACTTTTGCGGTGTGATGTATAGTCTGTGTAACCAATTATATTGTATCATACGCAGCCTCGTATTTATTGTATTTCTCATCGTTCCAGAGCATAACTTCTCCCATGTTTCCTTTTTTATCTTTATATTTAAATCTTGTTCCCATTTTTGTTTAGTTTTACCATTTGTTTCCTCATTTTCCTTTTCTTGCAGTTTAATATACATATTTTTTATAAATCTTTTGATTAACATTGTATCTGTAATCACATATTCAAGGTTACTTCCCTCTGGTAAACTCAAGTTGCTTCCTAATTTATCTTTCAAGTAGGATCTCAGTTGGTAATATGCCAGCGCTGTATCTCCCGTTATATTGTACTTATCTCTCATTTGTTCAAAGGATAAGAATCTACTTCCTGAAAAACAATTTTCTATTCTTTTAATCCCTTTTTTTTCCCATTTTCTAAAGGCAAGGTTGTCTATTGTAAAAGGGAGTAGCTTATTTTGCGTCAATATTAGTTTTGGTATTTGGTAATTTATTTTATTTCTTTCTACATGTATCTTCTTCCATATATTGAGGAGATGGTGTAATACTGGAGAAGTTCTATGTTGTACCAATTTTTCGTCCCATTTATATAATATGTGTTCAGGTATCTTTTCCCCTATTTTATCTAATTCTAGTCTCGTCCAGTCTGGTTTTTCCCTTGTTTGATAAAAATCTGATAGGTACCTTAATTGTGCGGCTCTATAATAATTTTTGAAGTTTGGCAATTGTAAGCCTCCTTGTTTATACCATTCTGTTAATTTGTCTAGTGCTATCCTCGGTTTCCCCCCTCTCCATAAAAATCTCCTTATTATTTTCTTTAACTCTTTGAAGAATTTTTCTGTCAGTTGTATTGGCAATGCCTGAAATAAGTATAGTATCCTTGGAAAAATGTTCATTTTAATACAGTTTATCCTTCCTATCAGTGTTAGTGGTAGCTCTTTCCAATGCTCTAAATCGTCCTGTAGTTTTTTCATTAGTGGATTGTAATTGAGTTTATATAATTGGCCTAGATTTTTGTTTATTTGCACACCTAGGTATCTTATTGCCTGCGTTTGCCATCTGAATGGGGATTCCTCCTTAAATTTTGAGAAATCCGCGTTATTCATAGGCATTGCTTCACTTTTATTTACGTTTATCTTGTATCCCGACACTTCTCCATATTCCTTCAATTTCTTATATAGTTCTTTTATTGATAGTTCTGGTTCTGTTAAGTACACTATCACATCATCCGCAAACAGACTGATTTTATATTCCCTGTCTTTTATTTTTATTCCTTTTATATTATTATCTCTTCTTATCGATTCTGCTAGTGGTTCTATAGCTAGCGCAAACAATAATGGTGATAGTGGGCATCCCTGCCGCGTTGACCTGCTTAAGTTAAATTGCTTTGATACATGTCCATTTACTGTCACTTTCGCTAACGGTCCCTTATATAATGCTTTAATCCAATTAATATACTTCTCCGGTAAACTGAATTTTTGCAATACTTTGAACAAGTAATTCCATTCTACTCTGTCGAAGGCCTTCTCTGCGTCTAAAGCAACTGCTACTGCCGGTGCTTTATTTCCTTCTACTGCATGAATTAAGTTAATAAATTTACAAATATTGTCTGTTGTGCGTCTTTTTTTGATAAATCCAGTTTGGTCTAAATTTACCATTTTCGGTACCTGTTCTGCTAATGGAAAGATTAGAATTGATGCGGGAGTAGGGGTATGGCTCTGTGAATACAGAGCTGAGCTAAAGGAGACAGAGGGAAAGAGAAAGAGAGACAGAAGGCCATTTCATGCCAGGCCTCTGCCTGGAAGCCGGCTACAAGTTCGGAGGGAAAACATAAAATTGACTTTTCCTAGAGCAGCCCTAAAAGGCTGCTCCAGTGTCGCATTCATGACGAGCGGCACCTCGTAGTGGCCTCCGGACCCGATGGAGGCAGAGCAACTAGTGCCATAGCGCCACCCATCATAAATAGCGGCAGAGCAATGGCCGTCTTCCCTACACCCATAATCTCCCATGCAACTGGAACCGCTCTGTGTTTCCCAGAATGGTTCCAGCTGCATGGGGGATTATGGGTAGGGAAGATCACCATTGTTCTGCCATACTTTGAGCCGTAGAGCGCTACCTCGAAGGCCAAAGCGGCTTGGTGAGACTGTCACAGCCCACACCAGCCACTCCCACCTGCTCCCGCTGCTCTGACGGCTCCCACCCCCCTCCCCCCTCTAGGGTGTCATGGAGGGAGAGGGGAGATGTGTCGTGGGCTGACGGCGTCATTAGCTCACCCCTAACCAGCCGCTTGCAGTGGCTGTACATTAGTGTGGGGTGGTAGAGCATTGCGCTCTGCTGAGTATCCTTCCCCGAGAAGGGTTGCATTTGGTGCCTCAAAGCCAGCCACTGCGCATTCAGAAAGGGAAATCTCTAGACGTTAGGGCGGAGAACCTCCGCCTTTACAGTCAGGCATTTTCCTTGCTTGAAAGGGCCTAGAGCAACCTTTTCCTTTCCACTCACATACCACTTTAAGTAATCCCTATGCCATATGTTCTGTGATAAGTAAGGGATTGCTTAAGGTGGGTTGTGAATGGGAAGGGAAGGTTGAAAATCACTGCTCTGGACCCAATTGTTACTGAAATACTTGGCTTGAGAAAAATTGTCATTGGCCCATTTCCTTTGGAGTTCTGAAACGGTGCACATAACGAGTCAATGAGGTACAATTAAAACAGTGGTTTTCAACCTTTTTCTTTCCACCCACATTAAGCAATCCCTTACTAATCACAGAGCAATGATGGCAAAGGGAATACTTAAAGTGGGATGTGAGTGGAAAGAAAAAGGTTGAAAACCACTGGCCTAGAGCTACAGGAAAGGAGACATAGGGAAAGCCAGAGGGTGTTAAACTATGGAATTTGTTGCCACAGGTAGTTGTGGAGGCCAGGTCACTGGGTGTATTTAAGGTAGAGATTGATAGGTTCTTATTTAGCCAGGGCATCAAAGGTTATGGGGAGCAGGCCAGGCAGTGGGGCTGAGTGGGGCTGATCAGCTCATGATTTAATGGCGGGGCAGACTCGATGGGTTAAATAGTCTATTTCTGCTCATGTCTTATGGAAAAATGTGGGGAGGGGAGCTAACAAAAACTGGAGAAGTGGATATTAATGTGATCCAGTTGCAGAGTGCCCAGACAGATGATGAGGTGTTGTACCTCCAATTTGTGGGTGGTCTCAGTCTGGCAGTGCATGAGACCATGGATGCGTCCAGTCTCTGGTGAATATTTAAGTACACATTAGTGCAAACGAATAATGTTTTGCCCCAGTCACATCTGGCAGTTTGAGAATTAGCTGTTATGAGGCTCAGAGACATTTCCCTGTTTGCAAACACAGTCCTGAGTTGAGGTTTACACCAACACGCATCCAATCTCTTTGGTCTACTACCTTTTGAGAAACTATTTACTCTTTTTAAATTATATTCCTTTTACAAATCAAACACTTCATGGATATAAAAATCTGCCACATTATTAAGTTCAAATCCCATTAAATATCGTTTTTCACCTGACATTTTTCAAGTTCAAGTTTATTTATCTTTGGATTGTACAAGCACAACCTGATGAAACAGCATTCTTCAATTCCCAGTGTAACACACTGAAAACACACATAAAGACAAATGATACACATACACATTTCATATATACAAATATTAAAATAAATAGTTGGAAAAATGGTTGAAGCTGTCATTAAAGATGAAATAGTGAAGCTTTTGGAACATAAGGGTTCAATCAGGCAGACGCAGCATGGTTTTAGAAAGGGAAGATCTTGTTTGACAAACTTGTTAGGATTCTTTGAGGATATAATGGGTTCGGTGGATAGAGGGGAACGAGTTGATGTTGTATATTTGGATTTTTGGATTTCCAGAAAGCGTTTGATAAGGTGCCACACAAGAGACTTATCAGTAAGTTACAGGAAAGTGGAGTCCGGGAAAGTATACTGGCATGGATCGAAAATTGGTTGTCTGACAGGAGGCAGAGAGTCGGGATAAGTGGGAGTTTTTCAGGTTGGCAGAGAGTGGTAAGTGGGGTGCCGCAGGGGTCGATGCTAGGCCCACAACTGTTCAGCATTTACATTGATGACTTGGAGGAGGGGACAAAATGTGGTGCAGCCAAGTTTGCGGATGACACCAAATTGAGTGGAAGAGCAAACTGAAATGAGGATGTGGAGAGTCTGCAGAGGGATATAGTTAAGCTGGATGAGTGGGCAAAGGTCTGGCAGATGGAGTACAGTGTTAGTAAGTGTGAGGTTATCCACTTTGGCAAGAAAAATAAAAGAGCTGAATATTATTTAAAGGGTGAAAAACTGCAGCATGCTGTTGTGCAGAGGGACTTGGGAGTGCTTGTGGATGAATCGCAAAAAGGTAGGTTGCAGGTGCAGCAGGTTATTAAGAAGGCAAATGGAATGTTGGCCTTCATCGCTAGAGGAATTGAATTCAGGAGTAGGGAGGTAATGTTGCAACTGTATAAGGTACTGGTGAGACCGCACCTGGAGTACTGTGTCCAGTTCTGGTCTCCATATTTGAGGAAGGATATACTGACTTTGGAGACGGTCCAGAGGAGGTTTACTAGGTTGATCCCTGGGATGAAGGGGTTGACTTATGATGAAAGATTAAATCGTCTAGGATTGTATTCGCTCGAGTTCAGAAGAATGAGAGGAGATCTTATTGAAACATATAGAATTATGAAGGGTATGGATAGGATAGAAGTAGGAAGTTTTTTTGAGCTGGCCGGAGAAACTAAAACGAGAGGACACAGTCTCAAGATTTGGGGGAGTAGATTTAGGACAGAGATGAGGAAAAATAGTTTTTCCCAGAGAGTAGTGAATGTTTGGAATTCTCTAACCAGGGAAGTGGTTGAGGCTGCCTCATTAAACATATTTAAAATTCGGTTAGTAAAATTTTTACATGATAGAGGAATTAGGGGATATGGGGAGAATGCAGGTAGGTGGAGTTAGGTCATAAATTAGATCAGCCATGATCGTATTGAATGGCGGAGCAGGCTCGATGGGCCATTTTTGGCCTATTCCTGTTCCTACTTCCTAGGTTCCTAATAAATATTATTATTAAAATAATAGTAGAGTCACGGAGGGTTTGAGTGAGCAGTTGTCACTCGTTCAGCTTTTCATTGCTTGAGGGAAGAAGCTGTTTCTCAGCCTGGTGGTCCTGGCTCTGATACTCCTGTATCTCTTTCCTGATGGAAATAGCTGGAAGATGCTACATGCAGCGTGCCAGAGGTCCTCACTGATTTTGCAAGCCCTCTTTAGACAGTGATCCTGGTAAATCACATCAATGGGGAGAAGGGGAGTCCACGGTGATCCTCTCTGCCACTCTTGTCCTGTGGAGTGAACTATGATCTGATACTCTGTAGCAAATGTACCGTACTGTGATGCAGCCAGCCAGGATACCCTTGTGAGAACTCCTTTAAAAAGTTGACAGGATTGTGCCTGGTAGCCTTGCCCATCTCAGTCTTCTCAGGAAGTGCTACTGCTGTTGCACCTTCTTGACAAGTGAGGAGATGTGTGTCCACGGTAGGTCACTTTTAAAGTGAACTCCAAGGAACTTGGTGCTCTCTGCTCTCTCCATTTCCAAGTTATTAAGGTGTAGTGGAGCATGGTCATCCCTAGTCCTCCTGAAGTCCACAGTCATCTCCTTTGTCTCACAGCATTTCACAAGATTTTACACCTTAGGCAACACGGTTAGCGTAGCAGTTGAATCAACGCTGTTTCAGCACCAGCGATCATGACAGGGTTTGAAACTATAAGGAGTTTGTCCATTATCCCGTGTCATAGTAGGCCATTCTGTCAGAGGTGCACCAAAGAAGAGGTACAAGGACTGCCTAAAGAAATCTCTTGGAGCCTGCCACATTGACCACCGCCAGTGGGCTGATATCGCCTCAAACCGTGCATCTTGGCGCCTCACAGTTCGGCGGGCAGCAACCTCCTTTGAAGAAGACCGCAGAGCCCACCTCACTGACAAAAGACAAAGGAGGAAAAACCCAACACCCAACCCCAACCAACCAATTTTCCCCTGCAACCGCTGCAACCGTGTCTGCCTGTCCCGCATCGGACTTGTCAGCCACCAACGAGCCTGCAGCTGACGTGGACTTTTACCCTCCATAAATCTTTGTCCGCGAAGCCAAGCCAAAGAAGAAAGAAGAGTAGGTTTTCACAGGGGCTCCAGTTTCCTCCCACCGTTCAAAACATACCAGGGGTTGTAAGATAATTGGGTGTAATTGGGCAGCAAGGGCTCGTGAACCAAAATGACCTGTTACCGTGCTGAATGTCTAAATATTTTTTTAACAATTTAAATTCTCTAGTGCACATATCACTGTTGTTGATGAGGCCAACTACTGTCATGTCATCTGCAAACTTGATGACTCTCTTGGTGCTGGATCTGGTAATGCATTTGTGAGTCATTCACGTGAACAGGAACAGGCTGTGCACATACCCTGGTGTGGTGTTCGTGGTTTCACCAATGACTACTACCTGTTAATCTTTAAACTGAAATTTTTGAATATAAGTAGCCCAGAAATCATTTGTGCAGAAGGTTTCAAGAAATCCTTTGTGATTGAAACCTCTCTGTTTCTGACTGTTCATTCTGGGATTCCAGCACATATTGAGTGTGATCTAATAATGAACATTGTAATGCTTCTGTCTTGGGTGAGAGCTTGGAGCATGACATGGTCAAAATTCAGAGGCTAACTTGCTGTGCAAGGATGGAATTTACGTTTGCGGCAGAACCATCGTTCATCAGACTCCTTGCAGGATCAAGGTTCTAAATCAGTAGGATTGCAGAATCTTTTCTAAAAAGACTACAGGGATGGGTCATTGTGCTTCTCCGTGTGAGTGGTCTGAACTATTTTCAATTTCCCCACTGTTTTACAGTGTGGATCAGGCTGCCTGTGTAATGGCACTTTGCATTAATCTTCAATAGAAAGTAAGATGGTGTATTCCTTTCATTTAGCAACAGTTTGTTTCTCCACAATAGTTTGAATGAACATGACCGCGATCTAATTCATAGATACAGTAAAAACCTCCTGGTATCCGGCACCTTTGGGGATTGGTAGCTGCCAGATAAGTGAATTTTCCAGTTCCTTGAGAGATTGTGTGTTGTGTGGATTGATAAACTAAAGGCAAAGTGCGCCATTTTTACCCTTTGGATTCTAGCCATTTTTAACCTTTCGTCACATATAGTGGATCTATGAGTAAACCTTTACAGTATTAAAGTACAGTATGTAATTGGATGTAAAACCAGCCCCAGAAAACTGGGACATGGGAGTCCAAAGCATTAAATTTTTAAATAATATTTTTTACCTATTTATTTTCCATGAATTTCAGGTAACAGGGGCTTTACTATATATGTTTACAATAACTTCAAAAACATTTTTTTACACTATCACTATGTTGCTTCAACTAACTGTAGCATGTTGCACAGGTTAAATAGAATACCCCTTCCATAGCACAGCAAACATTTGGATGTTTTAGTGTTACGCTTTGGTGCTTTTGCTGATTCCTGATGAAGTTCCACAGAGCTTCTACACCCAGTGTTGGCCTGTTTCCCACTGCAGTTCTTTTCGTGCCAAAATTCCTTTAGAGGAAGGCTACTGAACCTGCCAAACAGGAAAGCAAGACGTGAACTTGGATTGTGGGTTAGGTGCACATGATCCAGTTGGTGATGCAAGTCATTTGTCTTTGGTGGAGAAATAAAAGCAACGTGCCTCACTGCGACAAATTACACCAGAGAATGAAGACTTTTCTTCCTGAACATTTTTGGGTGTATTTTATGGATTTTGGGCTGCTGATCATGAAAATCACCTTAAAAATTTCCTATCATGTACCTTTTTTTAGATATGACCTATTTTAGTGATTTCCTGTAATATTTTAAGTCTACTTCAAGCTGACAAAATCATGAAGTACAACATGTCATTGAAAATGTATTTTCTGCTTTCACACTTGGACTTCTTCCCTGCTGATCTTGGTGCAGTCAATGACGAAAATGGTGAAAGGCTTCACTAGGACATTGCAACCATGGAAAAGCGGTATCAGGGCAACTGGAATCCATCAATGCTGCCCGATATTGTTGGACACCGAAACGAGAGGCATCAGATGCCTGTATCAATGGCATAACTTTTTTAGGTCAGTTAAACTAACGCAATGTGTCAGCGTCATTATGCAATTTAGCATGCTAAATTCAATGGAAGTTAATTTAATGTTTCTCTAACATGGAGCAAATCTGAAATTACCTTTGTGTTCAACTTGAAGTTGTCTATCATAATCCCCAATTTTTTTTCAGGAAGCAAACTTTTTGAAAAAATTTTGTTGTCCAGTGTTATCCGTGGTGCCATCTGTTGTATGAAGTGAATCCTTGGTGTCCCACATGGGAAGTTTGCAACACTTGGGAGAAGGTCTGTCTTAATCTCTCAGTTAAACCTTTCAGTTAAATGGACCTGGCGTCCATTTTGTGGATCACTTTTGCTCTGTCTGCAGTAGCATGTAATTTTAACACCTCCCCATCCCATACTGGCATTTCAGTCCTCTGCTTACTCCATTGTGGTGGAGAGACCAAAAAGAAATTGGAAGAACAAATCTGGTATTGCTGATGGGAGCTTCCAACCCAAAGTGTTAACCGTTCCTCTTCTCCCAGTAACACTGTGCTCAACTTGTTGAGTTCCTCCTTGCCTACAGCTCAGTGATGTGAATATACTCACACCCCTGGTGCTCTCCTCCCACATATATACTCAACTGTCCACCTAGTTCATTTCCCACCCCCATCCCCCACCTGGACTGGTTCCCTCTACCCACTCCTGGTTCCACCTATCACTAACCAGCCCCTTTCTCACTTCCCTTCCTGGTGCTATTCTGCTCCCTCTGGGATTTCAGATTTATTGTCAGAGCACATACATGACATCACATACAACCCTGACATTCTTTATCCTGTGGGTGAGGCAGAATTACCACTAAATGGTAATCCAAAAAAAAACTGTACACAACGTATAGATAAAAACAAATAAATAAATGTAAACAAACTGACTGCAATACCGAGAGAAAAAAACAATAAAGTGCAAAATGAAGTCCTGAAATGAGTCCCTGAGTGAGTTTGTCGTTGAGGAGTCTGATGGTGGAGGGGGAGCAGCTGTTCCTGAACCTGGTGGGTGCGAGTCTTGTGGCACTGAGACCTCTTTCCTGATGGTAGCAGCGAGAACAGAGCATTGCTGAGTTTGTGTGGATCCTCGATGATCACTGCTACTCTCTGACAGCAGCGTTCCCTGTAAATGTTCTCTGGTGGGGAGGGTTTTGCCTGTGATGCCCTGGGTTGTATTCACTACCATATACATGGCCTTTACACTCAAGGTTATTGGCATCCCCATACCAGACCATGATGCAGCCGATCAACCTGAAACCTGGGCTTGCATCTCCACAGATCCTGATTGCCAGACCCACTGAGGAACATAAGAAGTAGGAACCGGAGTAGGCCAAAAATGGCCCATCGAGCCTGCACCGCCTTTCAACAAGATCATGGCTGATCTAATTTATGACCTAACTCCACCTACCTGCCTTCTCCCCATATCCCCTAATTCCTCTATCATGTAAAAATTTATCTAACCAAATTTTAAATAGGTTTAATGAAGCAGCCTCAACCACTTCCCTGGATAGAGAATTCCAAACATTCACTACTCTCTGGGAAAATCTATTTTTCCTCATCTCTGTCCTAAATCTACTCCCCCGAATCTTGAGACTGTGTCCCCGGCCAGCTCAAAAAAACTTCCTACATCTATCCTATCCATACCCTTCATAATTCTATATGTTTCTATAAGATCTCCTCTCATTCTTCTGAACTCGAGCGAATACAATCCTAGACGATTTAATCTTTCATCGTAAGTCAACCCCTTCATCCCAGGGATCAGCCTAGTAAACCTCCTCTGGACCGTCTCCAAAGCCAGTATATCCTTCCTCAAATATGGAGACCAGAACTGGATACAGTATTCCAGGTACGGTCTCACCAGTACCTTATACAGTTGCAACATTACATCCCTTCTCCTGAATTCAATTCCTCTAGCGATGAAGGCCAACATTCCATTTGCCTTAATAACCTGCTACACCTGCAACCTAACTTTTTGCGATTCATGCACAAGCACTCCCAAGTCCCTCTGCACAACAGCATGCTGTAGTTTTTCACCATTTAAGTAATATTCAGCTCTTTTATTTTTCTTGACAAAGTGGATAACCTCACACTTACTAACATTGTACTCTATCTGCCAGACCTTTGCCCACTCATCCAGCTTAACTATATCCCTCTGCAGACTCTCCACATCCTCATTACAGTTTGCTCTTCCACTCAATTTGGTGTCATCCGCAAACTTGGCTGCACCACATTTTGTCCCCTCCTCCAAGTCATCAATGTAAATGATGAACAGTTATGGGCCTAGCATCGACCCCTGCGGCACCCCACTTACCACTCTCTGCCAACCTGAAAAACTCCCACTTATCCCGACTCTCTGCCTCCTGTCAGACAACCAATTTTCGATCCATGCCAGTATACTTTCCCGGACTCCACTTTCCTGTAACTTACTGATAAGTCTCTTGTGTGGCACCTTATCAAACGCTTTCTGGAAATCCAAAAATCCAAATATACAACATCAACCTGTTCCCCTCTATCCACCGCATCCATTATATCCTCAAAGAATCCTAACAAGTTTGTCAAACAAGATCTTCCCTTTCTAAAACCATGCTGCGTCTGCCTGATTAAACCCTTATGTTCTAAAAGTTTCACTATTTCATCTTTAATGATGGCTTCAAGCATTTCTTCAGCTACAGACGTCAAGCTAATTGGCCGATAATTTCCAGTCTTCTGCCTACATCCCTTCTTAAAAAGTGGCGTGACATTTGCTGTCTTCCAGTCTGCCGGGACCTGCCCAGAATCCAAGGAATTTTGGTATATGACCACCAATGCATCAACTATAACTTCTGCCATTTCCTTCGGAACCCTTGGATGCATATCATCAGGACCAGGTGATTTGTCTGTCTTTAGTCCCATTAGTTTCTCCATCACTACTTCCTTTGTAACAACTATTTTATCAAGGCCTTCCCCAACATTCGCATCCTTAACTCCGCACTTGGGCATGCTAGACGTGTCTTCCACCAATTGAAGACTGACGCAAAATATTTGTTCAATGCCTCGGCCATTTCCTTATTTTTTGCTACCAGTTTTCCTTTCTCATCCTCCAAGGGTCCTATGTTAATTCTGGCCATCCTCTTCCGTTTTATATATTTATAAAATTTTTTGCTTTCTGTTTTTATATTTTGTTTCAATTTACTTTCATAATCCTTTTTCCCATTTCTTATTACCCGCTTTGTAACCCCTTGTTGAATCTTAAAATTATCCCAATCTTCCAGTTTCCCACTGCTCTTTGCAGCTTTGTACACCTGCGCCTTCAATTTTATACTCTCCTTTATTTCCTTTGTTAACCATGGTTGAATTTTCCCTCCCTTGCTGCCCTTTTTCCTGACCGGAATATGTTTTTGTTGAGCATTACAAAATATTTCTTTGAAAATCTTCCACTGTTCCTCAACTGTTTCATCAATTAGCCTGTGCTCCCAGTCCACTCTTCCCAATTCCTCCCTCATCCTATGGTAGTCACCCCTGTTTAAGCATAATATATTAGTTTTAGATCTAACTATTTCCCCTTCCATCTGAATGAGAAATTCAATCATACTATGATCGCTATTTCCCAGATGGTCTCTGACTATTACATCATTTACTCTACCTATCTCATTGCACAACACTAGATCCAGGAGAGCATTTTCTCTTGTGGGTTCCTTAACATGCTGCTCAAGAAAGCTGTCGTGGATGCATTCTATGAAGTCCTCTTCCAGACTCCACTCCTGTCAGTAACTTGATTTTCCCAATCTATGTGGAAGTTAAAGTCCCCTGTGACTACTGTCGTATCATTATTACATGCCTCACTTATCTCACTATTTATTTCCTGTGCCACTAAACTATTGTTATTTGGTGGGCGATAGATAACACCCACCAATAATTTTTTCCCTTTGTTATTCTTTATCTCTACCCAGATGGACTCAACATTATGCTCTTTAGATCTTATATCATCCCTCACTACTGCCTGGAGCTCATCTTTGATTAAGAGTGCAACTCCACCTCCCTTACCATCCTGTCTATCTCTTTGCACCACCTGATACCCTTGAAAGTTTAATTCCCATTTAGGGTCACCTTGTAGCCATGTTTCCGTGATGGCTACCAAATCATAGGCATGGGTTTGCGCCTCAAGTTCACTAACCTTATTTCTAATACTGCGGGCATTCAGATAAAGTGCCATATGCTCTTTGTCCTTTTAATATCTAGTGACTTCTGTAACCTTTTCTTTTGATTTTTCTGGCCACTATTTTTCTTTGTAATTTTCTTAACACTATCATTGACCCGAAAACTCACTGCTCCATCTGATTATTTACTTTCTCCTCCAACATTACTTTTCCTATTTTACTTTTCATGGCCATTTCTTTATTTTCCCTACCCTTTTCCCTATCACTCAGGTTCCCATACCCCTGCCAAATTAGTTTAAACCTTGCCCCACTGCTGTACCAAACATACCTGCCAAAATGTTGACACCTTTTGGATTTAGGTGCAACCCGTCCTTCTTGTAAAGATCATGCCTTCCCCAAAAGAGATCCCAATGATCCAAGAAGCCAAATCCTTGCCCTGTACACCAGGCCCTGAGCCACACGTTCATTATCCTTATCCTTACATTCTTTTCATCACTTGCATTTGGAACAGGTAGTAATCCCGAGATCACCACCCTAGCGTTCCTGTCTTTCAGCTTTTGTCCAAGCTCACTAAAATCCCTTTTCATTACCTCCTCCCTTTTCTTGTCAATGTCGTTTGTACCCACATGTACCAAGACATCAGGCTGTTCTCCCTCTCCCCTCAGAATATTTTGGACCCGATTTGTGATATCTCGTACCCTTGTACCAGGGAGGCAGCACACTATGCGGGTATACTTATCTGGCTCACAGAACCTCCTGTCTGTACCCCTGACAATGGAGTCCCCAATAACTACTGCATTTCTCCTTTTCTTTTTCACCACTCTGCCAGGCTCATTGCCGTTGACCTGGTGCCCATGCTCATCTTCTGTCCGTCATCTCCCTCAACAGAATCCAACACAAAATAACTGTTGCTGAGTGGGATAGTCACTGGTGTGCTCTCCGTTTTTCTCACTTTTTTCTTTCCTCCCCTGACGGTTTCCCACTTACCTGACACGGGTAAGTGAGTTCTTACAAGATTCTGTTTTCTAGTTTTCTCCATCTGCTATCTCTTTTGTCTTCTGCGTGAATATTAGTTCACTGGGCCACCCAGCAGAATTTTTCCACTACATTTCCATTGCTCATATAGTCATTAGGTTTGGCACACCACCATAAAACTCAGGATGTGATGGTGCTGTTGAGTCAGGCACCAGGTATTCAGTGTTTGGCAACGATTGGCTAAACTTCCCTGGAGTGGGACCAAGAGACCAGCTATTCGAAATAGATTCTGAGGGCACATCTGTTATCAGGAGGTGGCAATTGGTGTGATTAGATCAAAACAGGGAAGTCTTTAATACGGTGTTTTCCTTTGTTTCAATCTACTTTGAGATATTTAATTATTTGAATCAAAGTGCAGATATAGCTCAACCACCATGTTCCCATGTCTCTTGATGAGCCTGAAGCCTTGCTCTTGGCTCTGTTATAGTCACATTAGCTTTGCGTGTCCTGATAAAACGTCGGAGCAGACTCGATGGGCTGATGGGCCTACTTCTGCTCCTATATCTTGTGATAGTGATACACACTTGCTGTTGTAAGTAAGCAGGTTATTAAAAAAGTAAACAGCAAATAAGCATTTGTGGCAGGATTACTCAAGTTCAGGAGCTTGGATTTTTTTTAAGCAAAAATTATACAGAATTATGGGGAGACCCCACCTTGATATTGTGTGCTGATTCGATCTCCTTATTTGAAGAAGGCGTTCTTGCTACCGAGGGAGGTCAGCAGATTGATCTCCAAGATGATGGGTCAGACGTACGAAGAAACTTTGGAGCAAATGGCCTCGAGTGTCCAAGATGTTGAGAAAAATGAGAATAATGAAACAAAAGATATGTAGAGATTCCAGCTTAAAAAATACACAAACTTTAAAGAGATACATAAAAAGTTATTTAAAGAGATGTAAAAAATGCAAGAAAAGTTTCTCGTTCTCATGCTTCCTTCATATTTGATTGATTAATGAGCAAGTCATTAGTCTGGGTGGATATTACAACATATTACATCATACTCACTATGGTAACACTACAAAAAATAGTTTTCTTGAAGAGACAGACACAAAATTAACTAAGAGTTAAAAAACACAAGGTTTTAAACTTTACACCACTCCACTACAGAGCAATTAATGAGTCATGGAAGATGGTCGTTCCTGTTGCTTCTACGTCTGTGTGCTTGGCACTGAGGACCAGAAAAAGCTGTTTTTTCGGGTTGTTCTTGTGCAATCAAATAACAATAAATTACTTGACTTCTGTTGAAGTCATTGTAGCAGTAAGTGCAGCGTGTATAGGTTAATTGCAGGTTTAGCAGGATGAGTGAGACGATTTGTATATAGATAAAAAGTCTGTCATTTCCCTGTAGGCCTAAGAATGGTTCAAAGTTCCCATTTATTGTTAGAATACATACTTGACATCACATACAATCCTGAGATTCTTTTCCCCTGGGCCAGGTAGGCAAAATGTCAACTTATTGGACGTGGAAACTGTATTTAAGAAAAAGAAATTAATTTAAACAAACTGACTGCAAAAACAGAAAAAAAAGTTGTTATAAATAATATGTAAAGTAAGAGTCCCTAAATGAGTCCCTGATTGAGTTTGTTGTTGAGGAGTCTGATGGTGGAGGGTAAGCAGCTGTTTCTGAACTTGGTGGTGTGAGTCTTGTGGCATCTATACCTCTTTCCTGATGGCAGCAGTGAGAACACAGCATGTCCTTGATGGTGTGGATCCTTGATTACTGCTGCTCTCTGATGGCAGAGTTCCATGTCGATTTTCTAGACGGTGGGGAGAGTTTTACCTGTGCTGCCACTGCCTTTTATCTACCATGAAGCAGGACTAGGTCATGCTCTGTGTGGAGGCTGCGCCGTCCTTGGATGCCCCTTACAGTTGAGCCATGGTTCTGTACTGCTCATTGCGCAAAATCTCTGTGTAGTTTGGACATTGCGTTCTATACTGCACACCAATGGGGAAGGTTTTACAAGATCACACGATATCAAAGCAGAAGTAAGCCAATCGGCTCATCGAGTCTGCCCTACCATTCTAATCAAGAGCTGATCCATCCTCCCACTCAGCCTCATTCCTCAACTTTCTCCCCATAACCCTTGATGCCCTAATTAATCAAATACCTGTCAATCTCTGCCTTAAACATACCTAGCAACCTCGTTTCCACAGCCACTTGTGGCAACAAGTTCCAGAGACTCACAACCCTCTGGCTAAAGAAATTTCTCTGTATCTCTGTTTTAAATTGACATTTTTTAATCCTGAATTTGTACCCTCTTGTCCTAGACTCCCCTCCCATGGGAAACAACCTTGCCACATCTACTCTGTCCAGGTCTTTCAGCATTCAAAATATTTCAGTGAGGTCCCCCTCTCATCCTTTTATACTCCATCAAGTTCAGTCTAAGAGCCAACAATCATTCCTCATATGCTAACCCTTTCATTCCTGGTATCATTCTAGTAAATCGTCTCTGAAAAAAGTGACTTTTTTTCATGTGGGCCTTTAACAACCGTGCACTGTAACAAAGTGCACTCAACATATGTACGGTCATTGGTGTAATGTAGAGCAAATGCCAAATGCGGAATAATAGACTGCTTTGCTGCCCCCATATCCATGGGGGTGGGTGTTGGATCAGATCCAAAACCTTGGGGAGAAATCAATGAACTTGGATCACTGCCATGCTTTCAGTAATTCCATGGACGTTTCCTGTGGAACTGCTTTGATGATGCCTTGAAGGCAGGAAGATCTTGAATGCTGGCTAATGCTGACTAAAACACAGCCGGGTAACTGGATTGATGCAGTGGTGCGAAGATTAAATGCAGCTGTGACCTTAACAGCCGCAGGCAGAATGGTTCTTGTCAGGCACCCTCAAGTCATTAGCTGGCAATGGACACGGTCCAGTAATGGCCTCCCCTGATGCAGCTACTCAGATGGTGTATAGCACAACATTCTGCCCCTGCAGATTCTCCTCCTGAATTGTGCTTCCTCCTTGGTCCTGTACTTCAGCTTCCATTATATCCTGCTCTTTGTACCATGGTGATAAACTTGTCACCACCTCCCAGAAGACAGCAATGGTTCTGAGCAGGACCGTGATCCGAAATGATCAGAATTCTGATTGTGGCCGTGTCTACTGTATAACTCATCCATTTGAATTCTGAGGGATTGTGTTTAGGAGCAGGGAGGTTATGGTGCAACTGGACAAAGTGTTGGTGAGGCCGCATCTCAGGTACTGCGTGTAGTTCTGGTCTCCTTTCTTGAAGAAGGATGCACTGGGCTTTGGAGGTAGTGCAGAGGAGGTTCTTCTTGTTGATTCCAGAGATGAGGGGTTGGCTATGGGGAGAGATTAAGTCGTCTGGGACTATACTCGCTGAATTTATAAGAATGAAGATCTTTTAGAAACATATAAAATTATGAAAGGCAGAGGAAAGTTGTTTGCATTGGTGGGGGAGTCTAGAACTGGGGACATAGCATCAAAATTCAGGTTAGTAGATTTTGGACGGAGATGAGGAGGAACTGCTTTTCCCAGAGGGTGGAGAATCTGTGGAATTCACTGCCCATGGAAGCACTGGAGGCGACCTCAGTAAATATATTTGAACAAGTTTGGATAAATTTTTACATGGTAGGGGAATTAAGGGTTATGGGGAAAAGGTAGGAAGGTGGAGATGAGCCCATCATCAGATCAGCCACGATCGCTTTGAATGGCGGAGCAGGCTCGACGGGCCAGTTGGCCGACTCCTGCTCCTATTTCTTATGCTCATATGAATGAATCTTTTAACTTATCCATAACTTGCATGCATCAGTCTATCCCCACAAATCTTTAATATGTGGTAATTGTTTCCCACAAAAGCCTCGCAGATGGTGTGCCTATTGACACTGATGCTTCTAGGTTAAAATGTAAGCAGTTGAGCAACGAAACTCTATAATTTGTAGATTAGAGCAAAGCTTTTATAAAAATCTGATTATCATATTTGAAAGTTCAAAGTAACAGTTTAATTAACGTTAAATTTGTATGCCTTTTAACCCTACTGCTGTGTCAGTGTTATGGTACACACAGGCCATCACCTATCTTGTATTTCATCCCACTACTCCATCCTTCTGTTCCTTTATCCACCACGTTTTTATCAAACTTCCTCTAAATGCATTTTATTTGCCTCAACTGCTGAACATGGTAGTGGATTCTTCGTATTCAGCAGGATGTTTATACTTGCCACCATCAATGTTCATGGTTGCAAGAGGTCATAGCTGAGTTTCCTAATGGATTTGTTCATTTCTTTATGGAAATTACTGAACACTCAGAATATTTTCCTAACAAGAACCACCCTGTGGGAACTGAGGGGCTGCATAATGTGGAGAAACCAGTGAATGAGGGCGAGAGCTTGTTCCCCTTTGGGCAGAGTACTTCAAGGGAAAATCACGTCTTTGGTCAATGGCACTCAACCTTAATTTTACACTCGCTTACCACTTTAGGTAATTCCTTACGACCCATAGAACACCTGGGGCAGAGTAAATAATTGCCCACAGACACTGCCCTACCGCAGAAATAGTCAAGTTCATTTCCCCTCCCTCTGTTTGAAAAATAAAAATATTCCAGCCGGAAATCTGTTTTATGGAATCTCTTACTCTGTTATTTTAAAATTCTAATCAAGTTCTTAATTGTAGTACAAGATTTTAAAAGTTGGCTGTGGGGTGCAAGACAAGGATATGGCGTTCATGAGGTGTCATTGAGTTAGCTTCAAGATAATGTACATATGGATCAGGATTAAGGATAGAAAATGCTAGAAATCAATGCTGTTGCCCAAGAAGACACGTGGCATCCGGGAAGAGAAAAATGGCTGCTGTAGCCCAGAGCAACAAAAAGGGAACTCCCCACTCACATTCCACCTTAAATATCTTACTAACCACAGAGCATAGGATGCCCTAGGTGCTTTGTGGTTAGTAAGAGATTGCTTCAGGATAGTTGATTTTTTTGAATTGTGACCTTGTGTCAGGATCTGAAATATCAGCTATCCATTTGCCTCCATAGATGCAGCTCTGCCCACGACATTAATACTTCAGGTTGATGATGCTTTTCATTCCAAATATTGGGAAAATCAGGCATGTTTCAAGTTGCAGGAAAGGGGGAGAAATGGAGAGAACAAAGAAAGTGTCTTTGATCAAGACAATAAAAACACGCCGAAATGCTGGTGTTTCAACATCATAGGAGACAAAGATATTTTCCCAAGTTTTCAGCCCTGAGCCCTTCTTCAAGGAATAAGCAGAATGAGCAAAGAAATAGGAATTCTCAGAATACAGACAGTGCCAGCTGAGGGGAGGAGACCAGACCAACAATAAGTGTCCATTGATAAGGGGAGAGGTGAGAATTGATTATGTCTGTGCGAAAGGAGACAGAGCCAGAGCTGGGGGGTTAACCAAAACCAGAAAAGTCAATGTTAATTGCCATCCATTTGGAGGGTGCCCTGTCAGAAGATGAGGCGTTGTTCCTCCAATTTGCAGGTGGTCTCAGTTTGGCAGTGCATGAGTCCATGGACAGACATGTCAACAAAGGAATTGGTTTGGGAATTGAAATGGGTGGCCAGAAGATGAGGCGTTGTTCCTTCAATTTGCAGGTGGTCTCAGTTTGGCAGTGCATGAGTCCATGGACAGACATGTCAACAAAGGAATTGGTTTGGGAATTGAAATGGGTGGCCACTGGGAGATCCAAGCTTTTGCAGAGGTGCTGAACAAAGTGATATCCCAGACTGCACTCAGTCTCTCTGGTGTAGAGGAGATCACAATGGGAGCGTTGGATGCATTAGATGGCCCCTGCAGATTCACAAGTGAAATGTTGCTCATTTGGAAGAATTGTTAAAGGACTTTTAGTCGAGAGAGAATGAATGAGTGGTGCATTCATTGAAATACAATGCACTGAATACATCCACTGACAGGCTGAGACCACATACAAATTGGTGGAACAACACCTTGTATTCCATCTGGGCACCTTCCAACCGGGTGGCATTAACATTGACCTCTCCTGGTTCCATTAGAAGCCCCCACCTTTCCCCGTTGAGAGAGGTGGTTTCAGCTGAGAAAGGGTGGTGATATTTGGTGATACTGTTGGTTTTCTCAGGGGAGAAATGCATAGGAGATGGGTGGTGTGGTTAGCAAACCAGCTGGTCAACACTGTTACAGCATCAGTAATTGAGATTGGGTTCATTCATTCTCCCCGTATCTGTGTGGGTTTCCTCTGAGTGCTTTGGTTTTCTCCCACTATTTAAAAAGTACCGGGGATTGTAGGTCATTTGGGAATATTTAGGTGGCGGGGACTCGGCCAAAAGAGCCTATTTCCATGCTGTATGTTCTAAAAAAATTTTTTTAATTTAAAACAGTCAAGCAAGCAAAGCTGAAACTGAAATATAGAGTACTGGAAATACTCAGGCAGCATCTGTGGTGAGGGAAGCACCTTAACATTTCAGGCCCATGACGTCTCACAAGGAAAAGGTATCTTTTTCATTCGGGGAATGAGATTAAAAGTGCCTTTGTGAAGACTGGCTTCATTCATATGATTCCTTCCAAACTGCTAAGTGTAATGTGTTCTGTTCCATTGTATTGTTATTCCTTGCCTCACTGTACTCCAATATCCCATGAGACTTTTGTTTAAAACCATGTTTTCTGATTAAAGGCCATAGACTTGAAACAAATTTTTTTCTCTCTTTCTCTTTCCCTCTCACTTTCTCCCTCTCTTTTTACTCTCCCTTTTCCCATCTTGCTCTTCTTTCTTTCTCTTTTTCACGCTCTCCTTCTCATTCTCAAAATCAGAATTTGTTGCCATGAATATGTCACGAAATTTGTTGTTTTGCAGTAGCGTCACAGTGCAAACATTTAAATAAACCACCTGACAAAATAAATCAAAAAATAGTGCAAGAACAAAAAAGTAAGGTCGTGTCTGTGGTTCATTGTTCATTCAGGAATCTGATGGCAGAGGGAAAGAAACTGTCCTTGTGCCGCAAGTGCTCATCTTCAGGCCTCTGTACCTCCTTCCTGATGGTAGCAGAATGAAGAAAGCATGGTCTGGGTGGTGGGGGTCCTTTCATAAGACATTGTCTCTTGTAGATGTCCTCAATATAGTGAAGACTGGTGCTCATGATGTTGCAGGTCGAGTTAACAACCCTCTGGAGTTTTGTCTTGTCTTGAGCATTGTTCATGCAACCAGCCAAAATGCTCTCCACAGTACATCTGTACAAGTTTTCAAGAGTCTTTGGTGACGTACCAATTCTCCTCAAAATCCTCAAAGAGTGTAGCTGTAGCGAGCCTTCTTCATGATTGGATCGACGTGAACTATGATCTCCCTCTCTTTTTTCCTTTGTATGCTAGCTAACCCACTATCTTTCTGCAAAGCATGGGTGCTGGTTGCTGGATTTCAAAGTGTGGCCACACAGTGAGGAGTATAACAGTTGTTCATCCCAGCTGTTGCCAATCATTCCAACAGTTGTTTGCAGATCAGAGTTGATTTCTTGGCACTAATCCATTGCCTCGGGAATGATGTGTGAAATGAGATTCTGGAAAAAAAGAGGTTTTAAAAAAAATAACACAACAGGCCTGTTGAAATTGACAGAGAACATTTGAGACTGATTCATTCCTTGTGTTCATTAACCTCTTGAGCTTGTTACCCATCCTAGTATTCAAAAGGGACACGAATCAATCTAAAGATCTATAAATTTCTGGCGAGACCACAGCAAATGTTGTATTTGGTTCTAGTCACCTCTTTTCAGGAAGGATGTGGAAGCTATGGAGAGGGTGCAGAGAAGATTTACCAGGATGTTGCCTGGACGTCTTATGAGGCAGGGTTCGCATATCTGGGATTTTTCTTTTTGGAGCAAAGAAGGATGAGAGAAGACTTCATAGAGGTCTACCAGATTATAAGAGGCATAGATAAGGTGGGCAGAGCAGGAATAGCAAACACCAGGGGACATTGTACAAAGTGAAGGGAGAAAAGTTTAGATGTGGGGGGGGGGATCAGAGATGTTTTAAACAGTAGTGGGTGCCTGGAATGCCTTGCCAGGGGTGGTGATGGAGGCTGGAACAAAAGGGACATTGAAGAGACTCTCAGACAGGCACATGGATGAAAGTAAAATAGAGGGCTATGAGATAGGGAAGGTTTAGTTTTTTTGGGGAGGGGGCTAGGTCGGCACAACATCATGGGCTGAAGAGCCTGTACTGTGCTGCAATGTTCTAGGTTCAATCCTTCAGTTTTTGCTGTACATGCCGGTAATTATCACCATGCGGAGACAGCCTGCGGTAATTGATGAGGACCCGACAGAACCACAGCTGAGTCATTGTGGTCAACAGCACCAACCAGAGCAGCACTGTGACAGTTTGACATGATGAGTTTGTGCATTGAGTGGAAAAGTAGAGCTGCGAGCTGCTGTAACAGACTTTATTTCAGTATGCTCATTCATCAGTGTAATATTTTTCTCTTTATGTTGGGGTCTTTTCAAGGTCAAATTTATTGCACAAAGTACAATCCAATGGAACCGATTTCTCCGGACCTCTTGCAAAACACAGAAACACACAAACAGACATGCCACAGTACATATATACATATATATATATATATATATATATATATACAGTTTAAGAAATAGTAGAGTCCCAGAGGGTTTAGTCATTCAGCATTCTCACTGCCTGTGGAAAGAAGCTGTTCCTCAGCCTAGTGGTGCTGGTTCTGATACTCCTATATGAAGATGCTGTGGGCGCTATGATAGGGGTTCTCAATGATCTCTTCAGACAATGATCCTGGTAGATCATGTCGATGGCAGGGAGAGATACCCCAGAGAGATATCCTCTCTGCTGATCTTATGGTCCTATGGATTGACCTCCAATCCATTTCACTGCAGCAACTGTACCACACTGTGATGCAGCCGGCTAGGATACTCTCAAGAGCGCTCCTATATAAAGTTGACATGATGGTGGCCGGTAACCTTGTGAACCTCAGTCTTCTCAGGAAATGCAGTCACTGATGTGGCCTCCTGACAAGTGAGGAGATGTCACTCCAAGGAGTTTGGTGCTCCCCACTCTCTCCACTACAGAGTTGTTGATGTGTAGTGGAGGGTGGTTGTTCCTGGACCTCCTGAAGTCCACCATCATCTCCTTCGTCTTGTCTATCTTGAGACTCAGGTTGTTTTCCCTCCCCAGTTTCCATCCTGTACCTTGGTATTGATTTAAAAATCTCTGTCTTGCAGTAAAAATACTTACAATTTTTATATTCTGCTGCTAAAATCAGTGAGCTGAATCAGTCAAAGGTCCATTTGCTCTATGGCTGCCATTTTAGTTGAATATTGGTTCATATTTGAATTGGGGCAAGGTCTCGCATCAAATGAAAATTAGTCTGGAAATTATTTTTGGGGTGGTAATCAATCCATCATAAGAAATTCACATGTATTATTTGTGTTTGATTTAAAGAATGAGGTGTGAATGTGTATGTGCACTTGGTGTTGTGGAGAAGCAGTGGGCTCTTGATTCCCAAGACAGAAAAAAAAGAAAATTATGGAAATAGTCAGGTGGTCAGGCAGCATCTGTGGAAAGAGAAACAGACTTGACATTTCTGCTTCAGCAATGTGGCTAAGCACTCAGCTGATATTAACCAGGAAGTGATCCAATCCTTGCATTGACTCGATCGATCTAAATCCTATTTAATCTGAGTTATTTCAGTCGTTGCTAGACAAGCTAATTACTGACAGAAGTTGGCACAACCGAGATGTTCCAAGTGCCAGTCACTGGTGGTTATTGAGAAATGATTATGAGCTTCCTTTGATTTCTACTTCGTCTGCTTGTTAACTTGGAAGGCAGAAGTTAGTTTATTCCAGGAATCTCTTCTACTGAAAAGAGGCTGCCATTCAGTGGAAATCTGCCTCACCGTTCTTGAGCCATCAAGAATATTAACCCCTGATGGACTGATTTTGTTTTCAGTGGTCCTACATTTTTTAAATTTCAAACCAAATGACAGATTTACTAAATGTTTACATCGGTTTGGGAGGAGGTCCATGTGGGATATTAGCTCCAGGCCTGAAATGTGGAGGAGGAGTCCGGTCCTTCCTGGCCTCCCGGGAACGATTACGCACCACCTTGCTGTAGATAGCATAGCTGACGCAATAATGCAATTTCACATACAGTTTGGCCAGCACATATGCATCAAAGACACTGGCTTCAGAAAAATATCTCTGACAGCAGCAGCTCCACGATGTTATGGATGACAAATCTCTTGATGGCCTTGTCTTTGGAGACAAAACAGGCACAGTTCATGCACCTGATGGGATGTGGTCACAGCCCTTCTTGGCACATCCATTATTCCCTCACTTCTTGTGCATGAGTCACAAATTCAGGAGGAGATTTGGTCAAAATTATGTTATGAAAGTGTTATGAATACAATGTTAGATATCAAATGGTTCAATATAATTTTCTTCATCAATTGTTTTATACTCCACATAAGTTAAATAAACTTGATCCTAATTATTCAAATAAGTGTTTCCGATGTGTGAAAGAAATAGGGACCTTTTTGTATTCAGTGTCTTGTGAAAAAGTGGAAAGGTTTTGGAATGAACTGAGTTTATTATTAGGGCAGATTATGAAGATAAAGATACCAAAGGATCCAAGAATATTTTTACTTGGAGATATTTATGAAAAGGATATAAAATTGAAATTGGACAAAAACCAAGAAAAATGTTTAAGTCTTGCAATAGCAACTGCAAAGAAATGTATAGCAATATCATGGAAAGATGATCGAGAAGTATTATTAAGTAGATGGTATTTTTTTTTCTTGGCTTGGCTTCGCGGACGAAGATTTATGGAGGGGGTAAAAAGTCCACGTCAGCTGCAGGCCCGTTTGTGGCTGACAAGTCCGATGCGGGACAGGCAGACACGATTGCAGCGGTTGCAAGAGAAAATTGGTTGGTTGGGGTTGGGTGTTGGGTTTTTCCTCCTTTGCCTTTTGTCAGTGAGGTGGGCTCTGCGGTCTTCTTCAAAGGAGGTTGCTGCCCGCCAAACTGTGAGGCGCCAAGATGCACGGTTTGAGGCGTTATCAGCCCACTGGCGGTGGTCAATGTGGCAGGCACCAAGAGATTTCTTTAGGCAGTCCTTGTACCTTTTCTTTGGTGCACCTCTGTCACGGTGGCCAGTGGAGAGCTCGCCATATAACATGATCTTGGGAAGGCGATGGTCCTCCATTCTGGAGACGTGACCCATCCAGCGCAGCTGGATCTTCAGCAGCGTGGACTCGATGCTGTCGACCTCTGCCATCTCGAGTACTTCGACGTTAGGGGTGTAAGCGCTCCAATGGATGTTGAGGATGGAGCGGAGACAACGCTAGTGGTAGATGGTATAATGAGATGGGAAATTGTATACCTTTGGAAAAAATTACATATGTTTAAGGAATCAAGTTGAAAATTTTTATAGAATTTGGAAACCATCTATGGATTTTATGGATAATTTTCCACCATCTCTTCTATCTTATCCCCTCCTCTTAATTAATAATTTTTAATAACAATTAATGATTGTCTATCCTAATATTATTGTATATTAAATGGTAGGTGTTTCTTTTCTTATTTTTGGGGGGGGGGGGGGAATGAGGAGAAAAATATAAAAGTACTTTTTTGTATCATTGGCGATGGATATTTGATTAATGTTTTATTCATTTTTTTCCTGTCATGATGTAAACAATTAAATACTTTTTTTTGAAAAATTAACCCTATAAAACTTGGAGCCCGTATTTGGATTATATGGGGTTGAATTGTTAATCTCCTTTCCACACATTAGTGGTGTTGTTCTGAACCATTGATAAGTTTTATGTTATGTGATCTCCTTTTTCTTTCTTTTTTTGGGGGGGGGGAGTTTAGAGAGGGATGGGTGGGTTAGGGTAGGGGATGGGGGGTTGTAGGCGGTATAATTTACATTAAAAATACCATGCATGTTTTCTGTTTTTTTAAGCTGTATTTTTTCATTATGATTAATTAATAAAATTTGCAAAAAAAAAAAAATTAATTTTGTAAACGGCTGAAATTTCTGTTAGTAAAAACAATATGCTGGAGAAACTCACCAGGTCAAACAGCATACTTTATATTGCCAAGATAAAGATATATAACCAACATATCAAGCCCTTTATCAAGGTATGAGCAAAATGTAGGCAGGCGCCCGAACAAAATGGAGGGGGGAGGGGGAGAAGCACAGTCTCACAGACAGGAGGAAATAGGTGGCAAAGAAAGGAAGGACACAGCTGCAACTGGGGGTGGGGGAGATGGCTCTGTGAATGGAGAGGGAAGGGGTCATTTGTGTTTCCAGATTGGTGGCTAACTTGTTCCCTATTAGATTGTAACTGCAAAACCTTGATGTCGTACCAAGGGCAAAAATCCCCTCCTCCAGCAGCTGTTCATATCCTCATCAGTTCTTGGCAGTTCATTTTAAGCCATAAAAATTAACATGGTTGAAATATTTTTACAGAAAAGGCATGTTATGGCTATGTGGTACACAGATTTAACTACAATATATTCAGAGAGAAAAGAATGTTATTGTGTGCAGTTTTGGTCACCTATCTACACGAAAGATCTCAATAAGAGTGAAGGAGCGCAGAGAAGATTTACTAGGATGTTCCCCGGACTTCAGGAACTGAGTTACAGGGAAAGGTTAAACAGGTTAGAACTTTATTCCCAGGAGTGTAGACAAATGAGGGGAATTCCCAGGAGTGTAGACAAATGAGGGGAGATGTGATAGAGGTATTTAAAATTATGAGGGGTGTAGATAGAGTAAATACAAGTAGGCTTTTTCCACTGAGGGGGAGGTGAGATACAAACCAGAGGACATGGGTAAAAGTGAAAGGTGAAAATTAGTGAACATTAGTGGGGACTTCTTTTGTGGCGTATGGAATTGAGCTGCCAGCTGAAGTGGTGAATGTGGGCTCAATTTTCACATATAAGAAAAATATGGATGGGTACAAGGATAGGAAAGGTATGGAGGGCTATGGACTGGGTGCAGGATAGTGGGACTAGGCAGAATAATAGTTCGGCCAGCTAAGAAGGGCCAAAGGGCCTGTTTTCTGTGCTGTAATGTTTTATGGTTCAAAGAGATCAACCAATGTTTAAAATCATTCTTTTAGTAACTGAGCTGAAATCTGGTTCTCAATTAGGATAGATCTGAACAAACCAGTGGATTTGGACTGGACACAAGATTTGGTGCATAATGGGCAGCCGCTGCTTTTATGTGCGAGATTAATGGCCATGGCTCAGTGCCATCGTTCTGCTTGCTCTCACATTCATGTAATTGCCGCCAAAATTGTGGATATTGCAAAATTCTCGAAAGTTGAATGCATTTTAGTCAAATTTTCACTTGTTTAGAACGAATCAACGTTTAGCCGTGCACTATTCGAAAAAAAGACACACACATGAGTGCAGTCAGGTTAAGCTCTGTGTTTTATTGAGGGGCTCAGGCCCAACTTTTTATACCTCCTGCATTCCTGTTGTTTCCCTCTTTTTACTGACACACTGACCTATAACAAAAGCAGGCTTCCTGCGCGCATGAACCCTCATGCATGACAATCCCTTCTTCCCCGCACGCTGTCCCTGCTTGTTGGCTATGCAGCGGGGCCAGCGCAATTTTGGAGTCGCTAACCCTTAAACTGCCCTTTTAGGCAAGCTTTCCACCAAGAGTGCCAGTTTGATTGCCCACCTCCCAGAACCAGTGGTATTGTCCTTGGTGCCTGGAGGTAGAGTCTCTGCAGGCTTTGGTGTGGTGCTGGCGTCTCGACTGGGCGCGCCAGGCCCAGGTGTGTCCATGGTTAAAACCTCCATCTTGCCTCTGACCTCCAACTCGAACGTGGCTCCACTGGCCTTCGTAAAGTCTCGCAGCAGTGGACGATACGGACCCCTGCAAATGAAAATATACTCAGTCCTGCAAGTCTTTGGGTATGTTGTTCCTCGTGTGTCCATGCCTGGAAGGTGGAGTCGGGGCAAGTTTGTGGACCCTGTCCCTCAGCTTGTGGAGGAGAGCTGCTGCGTCATCCTTCTGCTTGCCTGGAGATGGTACAGATTCCCCCGGGACCACCAGTGGATCTCCATAGACAAGCTTGGTCAAAGAGGTGTTGAGGTCCTCCCTGGGTTCCATGAAGATACCCAGCAGTGCCCATGGTAGCTCGTCCACCCAGTTAGGTCCTTAGAACCTGGTCATGAGCACAGTTTTGAGGTACCTGTGGAAGGGCTCCACCAGCCCATTTGACTGTAGGTGGTAGGCCGTTGTCTGGTGCAGCTGGGAACCCCATAGGGTGGCAAGGTTGGATCACAGGCTGGAGGTGAATTGGGCCCCTCTGTCTGATGCAATGTGGACGGTAATCCGAAATGTGCCGCCCAGGACGAGATGAGACCCCTTGAGATGAGGTTGTGGATATGTCTGCCAGTGGGACTGCTTCTGGCCACCTGGTGAAGTGGTTGACCATCGTGAACAGGTAGCGGAAACCTTGGGATACTGGTAAGGGTCCTATTATGTCCACGTGAATGTGGTCGAACTTTCGCTCTGCAGGCTCAAAGTGCTGAGATGGGGTCTTGGTATTCTGCTGTACCTTGGCTGTTTGGTACTATGTGCACACCCTTACCCACCCACTGACCTGTTTTCACAATCCATGCCACACGTATTTGCTGGCCACCAGCCAGACCATGGTCCTGATGGACGGGTGAGCCAGCCCAAGGATGGAATTGAAAACTTCCCATCTCCAAGCTGCCGGAATGATAGGTCTGGCCTGGTCAGAGGCCACGTCGCACAGGAGGGCAGTGTTACCTGTGCCAACTGGGATGTCCTGGCGATACAGTCCTGATATGGCTGACCTGTACTGGGGGATCTCCTAGATGTCTTGCTACGCCTCTGCCAGCACTAAAAAATCCACTCCCCTTGATACTCTGTATAGGCAGTGCATTTTCCTTGCAGAGACGTGCCTTACATCTGTGGTGTATTCCAAAATGTAAGACAGGTGACACTGCTGGCGGGCTCCAGGGGTCCGAGATCTTGGCCAAGGCTAAGGTCAGGGGTTTGTGGTCTATGAAGGTCATAAAAGACCTGCCCTCGAGGAAGTATCTGAAGTGGTAGATGGCCAAGTACGGCACCAGTAGCTTTCTGTCAAAAGCGCTGTACTTCAGTTCCGGAGGCCACCGATGTTTGCTGAAAAAAGCCATTGGCTGCCAACTTCCTTCAGTCTGTTGCTCCAGAACTCTGCTGATCACCATTCCTGAGGCATCCACTGTCAGGGCCATTGAAGTGTCTGCCCTTGGATATGCCAGAAGAACAGCACCTTCCAAGGCTTCCTTGGCCTTTACGAAGGCCTCTGCTGACTCCTCGTTCCATGTGATGTCCTTTGCCTTGCCTGCCAACTGGGCAAACAAAAGCCACATGATCCGGGCAGCTGAGGGAATGAACCTGTGGTAGAAGATGATCATCCCCACAAAATCCTGTAGTCCCTTGGTCGTGCTGGACCTAGGTAACTTCTGAATGGCCTCGCTGGGTGGCTCCTTCTCTGGTTATCCTATGGCCCTGA
The DNA here is from genome assembly GCF_036971445.1 of Narcine bancroftii. Taxonomy (NCBI): domain Eukaryota; kingdom Metazoa; phylum Chordata; class Chondrichthyes; order Torpediniformes; family Narcinidae; genus Narcine; species Narcine bancroftii. The sequence continues at coordinate 194,646,736 of NC_091473.1, forward strand.
AAGTCAATGGCCTCCAACCTGAACTGGCGTTTGGCTGGGTGTAAAAGTTGTGGAGTTGCATTGTGTTCTTGTCGGTTCCAGCTCACTAAGAGGATGTCGTCCAGGTAGATGAAGGTGCCGTCCAGGTCTCGGCTCTCTGCATACATTAGTTGCTGGAAGGTCTGTGCAGCATTCTTCTACCCGAAAAGCATTCGCAGGAATTTGAACAGGCCGAACGGGGTGATGGTGGTGGTCTTGAGGATATCATCAGAGTGAACCAGGATCTGATGATATCCCCCGCACGAGGTCCACTTTGGAAAAGATCTTTGCCCCATGCAGGTTATCTGCAAAGTCCTGGATGTGCTGCAGGGGGTAGCAATCTAGTGTTCTGGCCTCATTGAGCTGACAGTAGTCGCCACATGGTCTCCAACCCACAGTGGCTTTGGGAACCATGGGCTGTACGTCTGCCATATGATACCGAGCTCCCCCATTTTCTTGAATTCCTCCTTCGCCAGCTGGAGCTTCTCCGGAGGGAGGCGTCTTACTCATGCGTGGAGCGGCAACCATGGTGAATTGGGGGGTGAGCACTGCTGGAACTCGGCTAGGACCTTGGTGTATTCGTCTGTGGATCTCCATGGAGTCCAGGTAGAGTGCTGGAAGCTTGGCATCTTTGAGGGGGATGGTTTGGAAAGTCCTGGGGTGGACCAATTTCTGACCCTTGAGGTCCACGAGCAGGCTATGGGGACGCAGAAAGTCTGCCCCGAGGAGTGGCTGTTTCACTGCGGCCAGCGTGAACACCCATGAGAAAAGGCTGTCTCCCAACTGCATTTGGACTTTAGGATTCCATAGGTCCGGATCATGCTGTTGTTGGCATCCCTCGGTGTGGGGCCCGACTGCCTATTCCAGGTGTCCTGTCCCAACGGGGGCAGGACGCTGACCTCTGCTCCTGTGTCCATGAGGAAATGCCATCTGGACTGGTGATCCCAAACGTACAGGAGGCTATCTTGTTGGCTAGCTGTCGTGGCCATTAGTGACAGCTGGCCCTGGCGTTTCCTGGAACATGCACCAGCAGGCTCCAGAACGCCATCTCTGGTGGTAGAAGCACCATCGTTCGTTGGGAATGTGGGGCTGCTGTTCCTTCAGCGGGTCTGCACGGGTCTGGCTGTGGGTTTAGTGACGAGCCCCATGGATGCCGAGCTCTCTCTTTTCTGTTTCCACAGAACATCTGCTCGTGCTGCAACTTTCCACGAGTCGCTGAAGTTGGCATCTGCCAGGAGCAGTTGGACGTACTTGGGCAGTTGCTCCAGGAATGCCTGCTGAAACATGATGCAGGACTTGTGTTTGCCCAGGAGGGCTAGCATCTCATCCCCTAGTCCATCCAGGTGGAGCAAGTGTGTACTCCCCTCTCATGCCATGAGAGCCTGAAGGTCTCGGTTAGCAAGTCCTTGAAGGCAGTGTATAAGGCTTCTGAAGGGGGCTCCTGGATGAAGTTGGCCACCTGGCTCACTGTGTCCTAGTCCAGGCATTCACCATGTAGTAGTACCAGGTGGACTACTATCAGATCTGAAACTGTGCCTGGTCAAACACACACGTAGCTGATTCGTCCAGAAAGTCAGGAGCTTGAGAGCGACTGCGTGGACTGCTGCTGCTTGCTTGTTGTTGAGTTTAGATGCCGTCTAAACCATTGGAGTCAACAATTATAGCTGCGCACACACACGAGTGCAGTCAGGTTAAGCTCTGTGTATTATTGGGGGCTCAGGCCCAAATTTTTATACCTCTCGCGTTCCCGCCATTTCTCCCTTTTTACTGACGCAATGACCAGCATAACAAAAGCGGGTTTCCTGGGCGCAGGTACCCTCTTGCATGACAATCCTTTCTTCCCTGCACGCTGTCCCTGTCTGTTGGCTGTGCAGCAGGGCCAGCACCATTTTAGGGTCGCTGGCCCTTAAGCTGGCCTTGCTGATTCACTTGCTAGGACCAGTGCCACTGCGCGGTCTGCTGGCTTTTAAGTCCGCTCGTTGCGGTGGCGGGCCGCCACTCGATAATGATTTACATAACTGATTTTTGCCACCTATTCTATCTGAAAGACCCATCAATGTCCTGTCATTAGGAACTGCAGTTCCATGTCACCAGACTCAACTCCAGTGAAACTCCACTTGCCTAGTATCTGATTGTTTGGAAATCTGGTGGCTAGGCATCTAGCTAATTTATTAGTCCGAAGTGTCTTCAGATTTCTGATTTCAGATTTATTTTATTGTCAGAGTACATACATCACATCACATACAACCCTGACACCCTTTTTCCTGAGGGCGAGGCAGAATCACCACTTATTGGTAGTGCAAGGAAAACTGTACGCAGCCTACACATGTAAACAAATAAAGAAATGAAAACAAACCGACTACAATACAGAGAGGGGAAAATAAACAATAAAGCACAAAAATAAGAGTCCTTAACTGAGTTCTTGATTGAGTTTGTCATTGAGGAGTCTGATGGAGGAGGGGGAAGTAGCTGTTCCTGAACCTGGTGGGTGCGAGTCTTATGGCATCGATACCACTTTCCTGATGGCAGCAGCAAGACAGAGCGTGTGCTGGGTGGTGGGGATCCTGAGTGATCGCTGCTGATATCCGATAGTACGATTTCCTGTAGATGTTCTTGATGGTGGGGAGAGCTTTGCCTGTGATGTCCTGGACTGTGTCTACCAGGGCTTTAAACTCAAGGGTATTGGTGTCCAATGCCAGACTGTGAGGCAGGCAGCAGCACACTTTGCACCACATCTGTAGAAATTTGTCATACCAAACCTCCACAAACTGAGGAAGTAGAGGCACTGATGTGTTTTCTTCATGATGCCATTGGTGTGTTGGGTCCAGGAAAGATCTGAGATAATGACTCCCAAGAACTTAAATTTGCTCACCCTCTCCATCTCTGATCCCCCAATGATCACTGGATCGCACACCTCTGGTTTTCCTTCCTGAAGGCAACAATGAGCTCCTTGGTTTTGGTGACAGTGAGTGCAAGGTTGTTGTTGGTGAACCATTCAGCCACGTTTTCAAGTCGTTTGGCAAGCTGAAACTTGCTAGGTTCCATTTCCCACGGTCCGACTGTTAAGCCAGTCGCCAGGCTTTTAGAAATTTCTAAACAATTAGACCACATGATAGAGTTTACTGCGCAGAACTTGTGCTGGTCTGAATTCATCCTCAGCAAATGTTGGGGAGCAACATGCCAAAGGAGCAAAGCTTGGAATAAACACTGTCAACAATGATCTTGGCCTTTTCAAAGTTCAACTGAAGCAACTTGCTGCTTATCCAAGGCATATTGTTAGATCATATGTCAGACAAGTGTGTTTTCTTTTGTGAAAAAAAATTACTCAAATACTCTGCCCATTCAGCTTTTAAAAGTCTATCTTTTTGTGTTTCTGATTACGGAGTTAAATATTAACTTGCATTGCTGGAACAGGTGGGGTTTTTGTTCATTGTTGTCGATAAGCAGTTCCATTCATTACAAGCCATATTGCACCCCCTTGTTTCTTTTACAAAAGCCGTGGGATTTATGCAGTGCAGTTTATGAAACTTTCAGTGAGCCATGGATCTCATTATAAGCTGCAGTGCCTCTGGTTCCCAGGGCTATATGCAACAGTTACAAGCACTGCACCCTCATTATGACTTGTCGGAATTTTAAAATGTAAAGGCTGTTTGGATCAAAATTGCTCCCTTAAAAGAAAGGCACCTGAGTTGCTGAAAGTGTTCAGTTTTATGAATTGCAGTGGAATTCCTTGATGAATACCTTGTTGAAGGGCTCGTCCGAAACATTGGTTATCTGTCTTTATCTTTGTACACTGTTTGACCTGCTGAGTTTCTCCAGTATTGTGTATTAAGTAACATACCTTGTTTCCGGAATTCGAGCAACCGGCAAAAAAAATTGCAGAAAATAAATAAGTAAAAAATACAGAAGTTTAAAATTGGCACATCTTGCCGTTAGTTCACCACTAACGCAACACTCAATCTCAATCAACCAGAAAATTCATTTACCCGGCATCTACCAATCTCCATAGGTGCCAGAACTACATTGCTGCACATTAGCCATTTAGTCACTGTTCACCTTTCTCTTCTCCCCACTTTTGGGCATGCAAAACTGTTCTTAAATTTAAATTCAGACCCCTTCAGCCCACGAGCACGTGCCGCCCAATTTCCTCAAGGGCAGCACAGTTGACATAGCGATTAGCGCAACGCCTTTTCAGTGTCACCAATCGGGACCAAACGTGGGTTCAAATCCCGCACTGTCTGTAAGGAGTTTGTACATTCTCCCTGTGTCTGTGTGGGTTTTCCCCAGAGACTCCAGTTTCCTCCCACCATTCAAAACGTACCAGGGTGTAGGTTAACATGGTGTAAATTGGGTGGCACGGACTCGTATGGCTGAATTGGCCTGTTACAGTGCTGTATGTTTAAATTAAAAAATACTCCCAATTGACCTACATCCCCCAATATGTTTTGAATGGTGGGAAGGAAACTGGAGCACCCGGTTAGAAACCCACACCGACAGGGTGAGAATGTACACACACTGCCGATTCGAACCCCGGTCCGGATCGCTGGCGGTGTAAGTGTGGTACTAACAGCTATGCTAACCATTACACTTTCTTTTACTACATGAGCAAACAATAAGTTATGTTCACCAATCAACTTCAGAACAGCCGATTTTGCAGGCATTAAACTCGCTGGCATCTTCCATGGTGCTTTCAATGCGGTTAAGTAATTTTGGCCATTTTGATGAAAAGCTTGTGTGAAAATGTGAAGCTGGAGACGCTGGTGCAGAGGAGGAGCAAACAAACCCCCTGGTGTGCTGGAATTGTGATACATATTCCTTTCCGCCAGTCTGTGCGAGAAACTCCATTAAAACCATGTGTGTCTGTGGTTTAACTGACATAGGAAGCTTCAGGCCCAGAAAACAACACAGCTTTACTTTTTAACTGTGCTGTATTGAGCAGCATGTGCAGTGTCGGGTGACAAGTACAGAGACTGAGGAGAATTTGCTTCCTTCTCCCACCTGATTTTTATGCTCACGTTCTTCCATAGTCCAAGACCGAAGTAAATTGGTGGAAAATGTTGGCTTGTTTAAATAAAAAACGCTGGGTGCTCTTTTTAATTTTTTTAAATTCCTGGAACCATAGAGAGAAGCCGTTCTGTAATTCTGGCGAGGTTCCAGGTAACAGTTATGTTTTCTTTACCAATGACCCAGTCAGAAAGGAGAGATTGCTGTGACATAGAAATAGGAGGAGGCTGCAAACAGCATGGAAACCATGCCAGCCAGCCAAGTTGCTAACCTGAGCTAGTCCCATTTTCCTGATATTTGGCCCAAATCCCTCTGAACCTTTCCTGTCCAAATGTTTTTTAAAGGTGGTAATTGTACCCACTTCTAAACCTTCTCTGACATCTCACTCAAAATACTCACCGCCGTCAGGTCCCTTGTTAACCTTTCCACCTCACCGTATCTCCTTGTTGCACCATTCTGTGGAATAATGGCTTAATTCCTTATTCCAATTATTACCTCATTTCCTTTGGGACTTTGAAAAATCTATCAATCTCTGATTTTAAAGTCACAAGATCACAAGTAATAGGAGCAGAAGTAGGCCAATCGCCCCATCAAGTCTGCTCTGCCAATCCATCATGAGCTGATCCATCCTCCCACTCAGCCCTGCTCCCCTGCCTTCTCCACATAACCCTTGATCCCCTAACTAATCAAATACCTGTCACTCTCTGCCTTAAGTACACCCAACGACCTCCTTTCCACAGCTACCAATGGCAACAAGTTCCACAGACTTTCGGTCCTCTGGCTGAAGAAATGTTTCTGCACCTCTGTTTTGAATTGACACCCTTTTATTCTGAAGTTGTGCCCTCTTGTCCTGGACGATTGTTGGAGCATCAATATCCTTATTGAAGGGAATCCCACTTATCTACTATCCTCCATGTTTCCTCATCTCCTCCCAGAAAAGTCTGGCTCTGACTTTGAACATTTTTGGCTCCTGTACTGGGGAAACATCTGCTTTATAAGTTCCCATTTGATATCTTTAAAATCAATCAAAGCCCTCCTTCATCCTTTAAATTCCTGAGGATACAGACCCAGTTTGTATTATCTTTCCTGCCTCTGTAGCTCTTGAATTTCAAGTAGTAGTAGGCTTTATTTGTCACTTTAAGGAAAAACGAGACAACGGTGCTACATAAAAACAACAACAACTACAAACAGCATAGGAACAGAAGCACCAGGTCCCCAGAGGCCGCTGCGAGCGACTGCTGTGCCGCCATCTTGCTCCTTAGCCATCACTATATCCCTGCGGGGCAGTGAAATATCACAAAATTAAACTCTCTCTTACACACACATCTCCAATCACACACAACTACTTAAAACATATATAAAAAAGCAGTGCCATAGTTTTCAGAGTCTGGGCCCATGGATACAGAAGAGACAGGTTGAAATATGTCTTTAGGTGTTAAATGTCCACTAGAGACCGATCACCCGATCCAAAGAGGCTGCTACAGGCTACTACCATGCTGCCAAGTTTCTCGGCATCTGGATGTTAAATTGACTTTTTTAAAGGGAAACCACTCTCACAGTTCACCTTCTCTCGAGGTCGAAGCCACGGAATCTTCTACCCGCTAAGGCCCCAGCAATCCTGAACACACATCGTCAGGATCCCCGAACCAGCCCCGCGACTCTGCCACTTGGAACACCTTGGGGCACCTCCAACTGCGCCACGTCATCTCCATCCCCAGCAACAGGCAATGTCAACTCCGGCACCGAAAACTGAAGCCAATATTGCCCCAGCAGAGGCCTCAATACCCTCAGCCTTTCAAGGTCACAAAGTAAGCTCCGTCCCCTGGTAGTCAGGTCTGTGGCCTCTGCTCCTCCTTTGAGTTCCCCATATTTCAACGTTTGACTCCCTGTGTTCCAGTCACCTTCCTCGTTAGCTCAAGGATTGAGCACAGTGCTACTTGAGGCGATTCCTGTAGCACCTGGTATGGAGAGGGCGCTGCAGGCTACAGCCATGCTGCCATCTTGGACTTTGGATGAAGTAAATATGCACTGCATTGTGTTCATTGCATATTATGTGCTCCAGTACCAATGGAGAGTCACTATCTCAGAGAATCTTTCCTAGACCCAACACACAAATGGCATAGTGAAGAAAGCATGTCAGTGCCTCTTCTTCCTCAGGAGTTTGCAGAGCTTAGTATGACTTTGGAAACCCTGGCAAATTTCTACAGTAAGCTGCATCTCAGTTTGGTGTGAGGACATTAATGCCCCTGAGAGTGAAAATCTTTGCAAAAGGTAGTGGACACAGCTCAGGACATCACAGGTAAAACCCTCCCACCCATTGAGAAAATCTACAGGGATCACTGCTGTCAGAGATCAACAGCAAGCATCGAGAATCCACACCACCCAGCACACGCTCTGTTCTCGCTGCTGCCATCAGGAAAGAGGTCTCGGTGCCACATGAGTCACACCACCAGGTTCAGGACCAGCTGCTCCCCCTCCACCGTTAGACTCCTCAACGACAAACTCAATCAGGGTTTCATCTAGGGACTCTCACTTGTGCACTTTATTTTTTTTGATCAGTCAATTTGTTTTCATTTCTTTATTTGTTTACATGTGTACATTCAATACAGTTTTTTTTTGCACTACCAGTTAAGTGATAATTTTGCATCGCCCACATGAAAAGGAATTTCAGGGTTGTATGTGATGTACTCTGACAATAATTTTTTTTTAAATGGCGGTGTTGCCGGAGCTGCTGTACTGGCATCGCTAACACTGGTGCAGGCTTGGGAGAGTGGAGACATAGTACTACTCCGAAGGGTACAACCATCCAGTCCTATACCAGCGGCTCTGTGCCGGCTTTAAATGGCCTGTGAAAGGAAAAGGTGATGTTTTATTTTAAGATCTTGTATTCGTGGTGGTCTGTGCCCAAGATGGTGGTGCCTGTGCTCAACAGGCAGCCACGAGGAGTTGCAGACTCTGGGGATCAATGGACCTGCGCAGGGCACCAGAAACTGGGAGAACAAACCCTTGTGGAGAAGAAGAAGCAGAGGAGATAACCCCACAGGGAAGGGTGACCACAGCACCGAACCAGTAAAAGGCTCTGTGGCTGAGGGACCCACACAACCTATGGGCTGTTGGCAACTTGAGGTCCAGGGACCCTCACAAGCTGCAAGCTGCTGGAGACTGGATCCATGGGAACCAGCTATCAGAACCTTGATTTGAGAGGGGACTGAGAGCTCCCAATAGGCCTTGGGCACTGAAGGGTTCCTGATTGTGATGGAGATTTGGATCTGGAGCTCAGAGTGCCGATGAATCGAACAGGAGTCTGTGCAGTTGCAGAGGCTGCAGGAGCGCTGGAGGCAAATCCTCGGACTCTCAGAAACCCTGAAAGGATTCTCTTTTGATTTTCTTTCTCTTTGTTTGCCTTATGGCGGCAGAAGGCAATTTTGGGTAATATTACATGTTCTGTACTATTACACAGCAATAAAGGAATCTTAAAATTTTGAAATCTTGTTTGCTTCTGCAGTATTAAAATACCACAAGTTAATGTTGCTCATTCATTACTGCCACCATCAATTCCAGTCTGTGAGTTGTTACAGTTCGGTTCTGAATGTCAGAATAAATCAAAGCCTTATAACAATTTTTCTTAGTCACCAGTAAGGTTCTAGTTGCATCTAATTAATTGACTGCAAAAAAAAAACAGATGTGAACTATTCATTAAAGGCACATTGCCCAGGGGAGATTAGGATTAGAATTAAACTTAGTGGACAAGCACAGGAAACTACAGGTGTTGGAATCCTGAACAAACAGTGAGAAGCTGGAGGGATTCAGCAGGTCAGCCAGCGTCCATGAAGAGACATGGTCAGTCACCGTTTCAAGTCCTTGTCAAAGGGTCCTGACCCGAAACATTGACTGCCCATTTCCCTCGGTGGATGCTTTCTCAATCGCTGTCTACCTCCAATTCCTCTTTGGTTTGAAATCAGGATTTTATATGATCTGCAAAGAGAAGATGGAGGAACTCAGCAGGTCAAGAAGTACCTATGGGGAGCAATGTTTCAAGACCTCAGAAGGTTCCCGACCCAAAAATGACTGTGCATTTCTCTCCATGGGTCCTCCAGCTCCTCTCAACTGGCTATGTAACATGTCGACTTCAAACTGGTCTTCACAGCAACCAGAAATGCAAAGCGCTATGTGAAGTTCCTCTTAGACGTGATTTCTTCAACAGGGACATTAAGCCTTTGTTCTTTTGCCATCCTGATAGTCTTTGTATGTCACAATTTCAGGCAAGAAGCAAGGCTGTCATAGATATTTTCTTTGGGGCTCTGGGTACGAAAGCCAAACTGTGTGTTTTCTATTTTCCCCATTGGCTGGACACTACGCTGGCGTGGGCAGATGGACTGGCCTGATCAGTGAGAACTGATGATGGGCTCTGTCTCTGCCATGTGTGTTGATGTCTTCATGAGCAGTTCCACAGGATTCAGGATGACTTTTGTGCACTTTGATACTTTGCCTTCTGAGCTGGCTGATGTAGTTCTCATTGGAGTTTGCAGACTCTCCCACAGCTGAAGCGGCAAGTTCCTGACAGGACAGGCAGGTGTGAGGTCTATGAGGTGGTGCATTCCTTGCTCTGTTCTGTCTAGGCTTCTGTATACTGTCAGCACATGGATTCAAGTTCTCAGTGCCCCCTTAAATACTCCTCCTCTTTGATCAGAGATTCCCAGGCATCAGCGAAGAAGTTGTATCAGGATTTATTGTCATGAACGAGTCATGAAATTCAGTATTTTGGAGTAGCATCATCGTGCAAAGATACATATTACATGCAAATGGCATGGCATGCCCAGAGGAGTTCACTGTGTTAAAAATAAACCAACTGCTTTATGAACTCAAACCTGAAACTTTGGTTATATCTCTTTACCTCCTGTGGACGCTGTGAGACCTGCTGAGATCCTCCAGCGTTTTTGTGCTTTTACTACAATCACAATACCTGCAGACTTTTGTTTTTCACTCTTTACTTGATGAACCTGGTAGGTCAAGCAGGTGTGGCAGATTATGTTATATTTTATATTGTATATAGATATGTTTTAAAGGAGATAAATTGTGGCCGTTTTTAGTGTAGGTCACATACAAACACTTCAAAACAGATCTCATTTAAACTGCCAGACAGTCCAGGCTCTGAGTGCCTTTCCACAAACTTTGAAGAGAGCCTATAAGGACTTAACAAATAGGTGTTAATTGGACATGCTGTGGAGTAAAGGATTATTGTTTTGGAAAGCAACAGATGAACGAACTCAGAAGATTTGGTCCGGAGCCGCAGTCTGTCTGAGTGCAGTTGGCTGTTTTAAGAGGGTCAGAGAGAGAGAGAGAGAGAGAGAGAAGCTTTTTCAGGTGCATTCTGTGCTAAAGAATGTGCCTCAAGAAGCAGAGCGTCCCTTTAAATTGCTATTCAGGAGCCAGCGTTGAAAGTGCAGCACTGGCCACCTGAAAGGACAGCTGCCCCGGGATGCGCATCTGAGCGCATTCCGGCTCCTGTCCCTTGGGCTGTCAATTCAGGATGGCTGGCTGTCAGCTGGGACAGCCAGCGCGGGCTATCAGTGCGGGACGTTCCCACACTGATCCCGCTGCCCCGCTCTCTCTCCACTCACAGGCCTGGAGCAGCCAGCGGGAGAGAAAAAGGCTAGAACGGCCGGCGGGTGAGTACAGCGCTTGAGTTGGGTATCGGCATTGTTTCGGCCATCCCCCTTCTCCCCCGCCAGCCGCTCCAGTCCCCATTCTCCCCCGCCGGCCACTCCAGTTCCTGTTTTCCCCTGCTGACTGCTCTAGCCCTACAGTCCCCACGCTGACAGCCCAGCCCTCTTCTCCCCCGCTGGCTGCTCTTGCCCTGTAGTCCCCACGGTGACAGCCCTGCCACCATTCTTTCCTGCTGGCCGCTCCAGTCCCCTACTACCCCGCCGGCCGCTCCAGCCCCCATTCTCCCCTGCCGGCCGCTCCAGCCCCTGCCAGCCACTCTAGCCCTGCAGTCCCCACGCTGACAGCCCAGCCCCCTTCTCTCCCGCCGGCCATTCTAGCCCCGCAGTTCCCGCGCTGACAGCCCAGCCAGCTGCCCCTGCCCCGACATCCTGCGCCGGAGGAAGGGGCAGCTTGGAAAGGGGCAGCTTGGAAAGGAGCTGTCAGGCACTCGCCAGCTGACTGTCATCCCAAATGCAGCCGCTTTTAGGAGGCTGCATTCAGATGGCTGGGGAGGCCACTGTGCTGCGGCGATTATCCCTCTCTGAGGACGTTACAAAGTTCACCTTCCAAGTGCCTCCTGCACATTCAGGTGGCCTCCCAACAGCTGCATATTGCCAAAATATGTGGCTTTACAAGCGGGGTAATTGGCCACCTGAAAGTGCTTAGAGAGAGAAAATTCAGTTCAACAGTTCAGCAGCAGCAGCGGGGACTGGAACAGGACAAGCTGGCAAGCTTGTGGAAAAATCCCATTTTGAAGATGGGTTGTGAGTTCTTAGTTCAACCTGCTCAAAGCCCTTGTGGTCCATACAAGAGGAGGTGGCTGGTTGTATAATGTTTCACTTGAAATAAGGGAAGCAGAAAAGGAACTCTGTGGTGATCTGATGAAAACCCTGATGGGGCAAGTTTCTTTAGTAAGGCAATGAAATGGCTGATCGGAAAGCAATCAGTTGTGTCCAACAAGCAACAAGTCTCTCTCTGAAAACCAACAAGAACCGTCCTGAGTGGTAACCACTTACCTTTCAAGCACCAAAGCATGGTGAACTTTATAAATGTTAAATTCTGTGCACGATATAAGAATTTCCTGCAACCAGTGAACTTGGAGGAGTGAGAAGTGTAATTGGACTGTGAATTAAAGAACTTTTCTGAACTTACATACTCGTGCGCTTAGAATTAGAAGGGGGTTAAGTTAGTAGTAATAATTTAAAATTTGATCCTGTAAAGCAACTTTTATTTAAGTAACTATTTGTCTTGGTGAATTTCTATTGCTGCTTGGTTTTGGGGTCCTGTGGGCTTGTCCACTGGGATAGTCAGTGTTTCCGATCAAGATCCCGCAGCAGGACTTAGAATGTAGAGGGGAGATAGCCGATTTAAGAGCCGGCCAGTATAAAGAGTAAGAATGTGCGATCTAGGTATCAGTGCTGAGAATATTGTCGTCAATTTCCTAGAACTAAGGTTAGCCCAATCACAGGAGTCGAGCTGTACTGTTTGCATTTGTACAAGTTTGGGAATGGACATTGAGAATAGACATGCACTGAGTATCTGCAAAGCTACAGTCGTCTACCAAGTACACTGCAGTGCATCAGCACCTGCTGGCCATAAAGTTTCACGGCCAGACTTTGCAAGAAATGCACCACATCCCATATGTCTGGAGGCACTTCTCTATGAAGATAGACTTTGGTGAGTAAAATTTCCATTGTCTTCAGTGCAGCAGTGAAATTTTAACCTAGATGGAATGAAGGGGCATTTTGATGGTCAACTCCTTGAGTGCTGGAAATGTGAAATGGAAAATACTGAAAGTACAGTACTGAAAATACAGCAAAATTCCTAAAATCTGGATTTTCAGGTTTTCCAGATTCTCGGACAGTACATCTGTGGCGCTTACACAGCGCACCCATGTGCACAAGTAATGCTTGCATGCCACAAAAGCCAAGAGTTTTTGAGAAGTCTAGATTCTCGGATGGTCTAGATTTCAGGTGAGTGTTTTCAAGAAGTCTGGATGCTTGGGTGATCCAGATTCCAGGCTAAAGTTTTTGAGGTCTGGATTCTCGGGTGGTCTGGATTTCAGGTGAGTGTTTTCAAGAAATCCAGATTCTTGGGTGATCCAGATTTCTGGCGACTGGATTTGTGGAATTTTACTGCACTGGTTGGCAATCAGTTGAGAGTTGGGTGCTGCAGGAGTTGGTGCTGGGCCCGCAACTGTTCACAATATATAATAATGATCTGGAAGAGGGGTCAGAGTGTCGTGTATCTAAGCTTGCTGAATTGAGTGGAAAAGCTAATTGTGCAGAGGCTATGGAGAGTCTGCAGAAAGATAAAGATAGATTAAATGAGTGGGCAAGGGTCTGGAAGATGGAGGACAATGTTAATAAATGTGAGGTTATTCACTTTGGAAGGTAAAATAGAAGATCAGATTATTATTTAAATGGCAAGTGATTGCAGCGCGCTGCCGTGCAGAAGGACTTGGGAGGGCTTGTGCATGATTCTCAAGAGATTGGTTTGCAGGTGCAGTAATCTATCAAGAAGGAAAATATAATGTTGTCCTTCATTGTTACTCACAAATTTAGAAGAATGAGAGGGGATCTTATAGAAACGTATAAAATTATGAAAGGCAATAACGTAGGTAAGTTATATCCGTTAGGAGGGAGACCAGAATAAAGCAGCTGAAGCGACCTCAGTAAATATATTTAATCAAGGTTGGATAGATTTTTGGATAGTTTGGGAATTAAGGGATATGGGGGGGGAAAATGTCAGTGGAGATGAGCCAATCATCAGATTAGCCATGATCTTAGTGAATGGAGGAGCAGGCTTGACAGGCCAGATGGCCGACTCCTGCTCCTATTTCTTATATTTTTATGTTCTGAAATGGAATACAGGAGCATTTTGACGATCATGACACCGAGTGCTGGAAATGTGAAATGGAAAATACTGAAAGCACTCAGCAGGTTAGGCAGCATCTTCAGAGAGAAAAGCAGTGATGCGGCACGGTTCATGTAGCAGTTAGCGTAACGCTGTAACAGCGCCGGCGGTTTAGGGTTGAATCCAGCGCTATCTGCACAGAATTAGTACACTCTCCCCTGGTCTGCGTAGGTTTCCTCTGGGTATTCCGGTTTCCTCCCACCCTTCAATATGTTCAATTGGGCTGAACGGGATCATGGGCCAGAAGGGCCTGTTACTGTGTTGAATGTCTAAATTAAAAACAATATATATTGTAGTTCAAAGACACTTCATTAAAATTGGGAAAGAGGAAATGTAAAGTGATTCTCCATTAAACATAGATCCTGGCACCACTGAATTCCATTCCTTTTTATTGAATGAAATGCTTGATTTCTATTTGCTGCGGCCTCAGATTTCATGCACTTCTTTAAATAGCACTTGGTTATAAATCTGCTGCTAAACTTCTGCCAGAAGTTAAATCTACCTTCTTTAAAATGTACAGCCTCACCTCCCAAATTGATCCTATGATTAACAAATTGTGTGCAGCATTAGAACAGCCAGGACATGCAAGTTATGAAATGGTAGATTCGTAACAGCAATGTGTATGACATTCTTGGCTGAAGTCCCCTTGAGCAAGAAACTGCAAGAATATGGTCATTAATCAGTGTTCCCACGTCTGATTAAATTGTATGGCAAATCCTTTGTCACTTTCAACTGATGGCCCTAACCTAAATGACAGAAAAGCAGCAGTGGGTGCTGCCAGGTACAATAGGGCAAGATCAGGGTTAGCTGTCAGGGCCCATCAACAACAGCAGGAGAGGAGTTGGAAAGTTTGTGATATGGTACAAAAGTAGCAACCTGAGTCTAAATGTGGATAAGACGGAGGAGATGATCATGGATTTCAAGAGGACCAGGAATGACTACCCTCCTTGGAGTCCACTCAACTAGTAACCTATGAGGAGGAGTCAAGTGATGGAGTAGTGGCCAGTCAGGGAATTCCAGCCCTCTTCCGAAAAGTAAAAAAAAATCACACAAAACACAAAGGTACAAGACTAAAATTTAAAACAAAGTAAAAATAAAGGTGAGAAGAAAATGGCAGCGAAGAGAGAAAAGTCGAAAACAACGGGAAGAAGAGAAGAAGAAAGAACGTCAGAAGAAGAAGCTGAAGGCCTTACCTGTCCGAGGAGGCCCGCCGCGGAGAGAGAAGCCCACTCCCTCAGGTCAGTGGAAGTCCCGGGCTCGGGACTATAAAAATGGCTCGCAGAGCCGAGTAAAAGTGCGCAACCGCGTATGAAAAAAAACACACTGACGGGAGGGGGGAACAGCTGCGGAGTCGATCTCCACAGCTGAGAGAGACACCTGCAACACAGCAGCAGGTGCAGAACACAGACAATAACGACAACAAGAAAGAAGAGGGTAAAAAGAAAACAAGGAAACAACAGATGGTCAATCCAGAGGAAGAAGAAGAAGAAGAACAGAAAGAAGTGGAGGAAGAAGAGAAAGGCAAGACAATGGATATATCTTTTTTTAAAGAATATATGGAATCAGTGAAAGAATGGCAATTACAAGAATTTAATGAGATAAAAAGAAGAATTAAGAATGCAGAAGAAAAAATGAATAAAATAGAAATGGTCATATCAGAGATAGGAAAAAGTGTGGAAAATGTGGAAGAACGAGAAATAATCGTAGAAATGGAAGTAGAAGACTTAAAAGAGAAATTAGAAGAATCTAATAAAAAAGTTAAAGAGGCACATGAGCTGTTAGGTCAGAAGATAGATATAATGGAAAACTATAATAGAAGAAATAATATAAAGATAGTGGGCCTTAAGGAAGATGAAGAAGGCAAGAATATGAGAGAATTTATAAAAGATTGGATCCCCAGGGTCCTAGGAAGACCAGAATTACAGGAAGAAATGGAAATAGAGAGGGCACATAGAACACTAGCCCCGAAAGCACAACCGCAGCAAAAACCAAGATCCATTTTAGTAAAATTCTTAAGGTATACAACAAGAGAAAATATATTGGAGAAAGCAATGAAGAAAATAAGAGAAGACAAAAAGCCACTGGAATACAAAGGTCAAAAAAAATTTTTCTATCCAGATATAAGTTTTGAACTCCTGAAGAAGAGAAAGGAGTTCAATACAGCAAAAACGATCTTATGAAAAAAAGGATATAAATTTATGTTAAAGTACCCAGCGGTACTTAAAATAGCTATTCCAGGGCAGCAAAACAGACTATTCTCGGATCCAGAGGAAGCACGAAAATTTGCAGAACAACTACAAAACAAGCAGAGAGATGAAGACATGTAATGAGAGTAAAAATGACCACGAACTATATGTATATGGGTATATGTGTGTGTGTGTGTGTGTGTGTGTGTATACATGAATGTATCTGTATTTAGAGGAAAATATATAGAGTATAGATAAGAATTAATAAGAGAAGGAAAGGGAATAGAGGGAATAAGGAGGGAATTAAAAGAGTGACCTTTGTTACATATGAAAATTGAAATCTTTTCCGGGGGGAGGGCTGGGTGGGGAGGAGTTATGGTCACTGCAAAATCAGTTGACGTTTGCGAGTGAATTCGCAAATCCAAATGGAGAGGGGAGATGTGGTTGCCCGACAAGGGATAAAGGGCAACTCAGGAGGGGGAGGAGAGAATGGGGTTAAAGAAGTTTTAAATAGGAGGATAAGGAAAATGTTTGATGTTTTAGAAATGTTGTCTTATAAAGTGTTCAAAACAAGAAAGCTGAAATGGATAAGAAGGAAAGGTGATGATGGAGAAACGGAAAGGGAAGATAAACAAAGTATGAAATGGCTACGCTGAACCATATGACTTTAAATATTAACGGAATACATAACCAAATCAAAAGGAAGAAATTGCTAAATTTACTGAAAAAAGAAAAAATTGATATAGCATTCGTGCAAGAAACACATTTAACTGAAATGGAGCATAAGAAATTAAAGAGAGATTGGGTAGGACATGTAACAGCAGCGTCAGATAATTCAAAAGCTAGAGGAGTAGCTATATTAATCAGTAAAAATGTACCAATTAAAATAGAAAAGGAAATAATAGATCCAGCAGGGAGATATGTAATGATAAAATTTCTGATATATTCGGAGTTTTGGAATCCTCTCAATGTATATTCACCTAACGAAGAAGATCAAAAGTTTATGCAAGATATTTTTTTGAAGATAGCAGATACGCAAGGGAACATATTAATAGGAGGGGATTTCAACCTTAATTTGGATTCAAATATGGATAAAACTGGGAAAAAAAATTAACAGAAAGAACAAAGTAACCAAATTTATAATTAAATCAATGGAAGAAATGCAACTTTTGGATATATGGAGGAAACAACACCCAAAGGAAAAGGAATATTCATATTATTCGGGTAGACATAAAACATACTCAAGAATAGAACTATTTTTGTTATCAGCTCGTATGCAAGATAGAGTAAGAAAAATAGAATATAAAGCTAGAATATTATCGGACCACTCACCCCTGATATTGACAATAGAGTTAGAGGACATCCCTCCAAGAATGTATAGATGCAGATTAAACTCCATGCTACTTAAAAGGCAGGATTTTAGAGAATTCATTGAAAGGCAAATTAAAATGTATTTTGAAATAAATACCCAATCAGTGAAAGATAAGTTTATACTATGGGACGCAATGAAAGCGTTCATCAGAGGGCAAATAATAAGTTATAAGAAGAAGGACTATAATCAGGAAACAGAGCAGTTGGAAAGGGAAATAGTAAATATAGAAAAAGAATTAGCAATGAAGGAAGATACAACTAAAAGAAGAGAATTGGCAGATAAAAAAAATAAAATATGAAACACTACAAACATATAAGGTGGAGAAGAACATAATGAAGACAAAACAGAAATATTATGAACTAGGGGTAAAAACGCACAAAATTCTAGCATGGCAGCTTAAGACAGAACAAACTAAGAAAATGGTATTGGCATCAAGGAAAAAAGACAAACAAATCACATATAATCCAACGGAGATCAATGAAAACTTTAGAGAATTCTATGAACAATTATACCAAACTGAAAACGAAGGGAAAGAAGGCAAAATAGATGAATTTTTAACTAAAATTGAACTACCAAAATTACAAATAGAGGAACAAAATAAATTAACAGAACCATTTGAAATAGTAGAAATACAAGAGATAATAAAAAAATTACCAAATAATAAAACACCAGGAGAGGATGGATTCCCAATAGAATTCTATAAAACATTTAAAGATTTATTAATTCCTCCCCTCCTGGAAGTAATCAACCAGATTGACAAAACACAAAGCTTACCAGATTCATGTAAAACAGCAATAATTACAGTAATACTAAACCAAGGGAAAGATCCACTCGCACCAGCGTCATATAGACCAATATCATTACTTAACACAGATTATAAGATAATAGCTAAACTATTAGCAAACAGATTAGCAGATTATGTACCTAAAATGGTAAATCTAGACCAAACTGGATTTATTAAAAAAAGACGCACAACAGACAATATTTGTAAATTTATTAACTTAATTCATGCAGTAGAAGGGAGTAAAGCGCCAACAGTAGCAGTTTCTTTAGACGCAGAGAAGGCCTTTGACAGAGTAGAATGGAATTATTTATTCAAAGTATTGCAAAAATTAAGTTTACCAGAGAAGTATATTAATTGGATTAAAGCATTATATGGGGCCATTGGCGAAAGTGACAGTAAATGGATATATATCAAAGCAATTTAACTTAAGCAGATCAACAAGGCAGGGATGCCCACTATCACCCTTATTGTTCGCGTTAGCTATAGAACTGCTAGCAGAATTGATAAGAACAGAAAATAATATAAAAGGGATAAAAATAAAAGACAAGGAATATAAAATCAGTTTATTTGCGGATGATGTTATAGTATACTTAACAGAACCAGAACTATCAATAAAAGAATTATATAAGAAATTGAAGGAACATGGAGAAGTGTCGGGTTACAAGATTAATGTAAATAAAAGTGAAGCAATGCCAATGAATAATGTGGATTTCTCAAAATTTAAGAAGGAATCACCATTCAGATGGCAAATGCAAGAAATCAGATACCTAGGTATACAAATAAATAAATATCTCGGCCATCTATATAAACTCAATTATTATCCACTAATAAAAAAATTACAGGGCGATTTAGAGCATTGGAAAGATTTACCATTAACACTAATAGGAAGGATAAACTGTATTAAAATGAACATTTTCCCAAGGATATTATACCTATTTCAGGCATTGCCAATACACTTGACAGAGAAATTCTTCAAGGAATTAAAGAAAATAATAAGGAAATTTTTATGGAAAGGGGGGAAACCGAGGATAGCACTAGATAAATTAACAGAATGGTATAAACAAGGAGGCTTACAACTGCCAAACTTTAAAAATTATTATAGAGCCGCACAATTAAGATACCTATCAGATTTTTACCAAACAAGGGAAAAGCCAGATTGGACTAGATTAGAACTAGATAAAATAGGGGAAAAGATACCTGAACACATATTATATAAATGGGATGAAAAATTGGTACAACGTAGGAGTTCTCCAGTATTACATCATCTGCTCAATATTTGGAAGAAGATTCATGTAGAAAGGAATAAAACAAATTACCAATTACCAAAACTAATAATGACGCAAAATCAGTTACTCCCTTTTACAATAAATAACCTTTCCTTTAGAGAATGGGACAAAAAAGGGATCAAAAGAATAGAAAATTGTTTTTCGGGAAATAAATTATTATCCTTTGAACAAATGAAGGATAAATATAATATAACTCACGATACAGTGTTGGCATACTACCAACTGAAATCCTACTTGAAGGACAAATTAGGAAGCAGTCTGAGGTTACCAGAGGGAAGTAACTTTGAATATGTGATTACAGATACAATGATAATCAAAAGATTTATAACAAATATGTATATTAAACTGCAAGAAAAGGAGAATGAGGAAACAAATGGTAAAACTAAACAAAAATGGGAACAAGATTTAAATATAAAGATAAAAAAGGAAACATGGGAGAAGTTATGTTCTGGAACGATGAGAAATACAATAAACACGAGGTTACGTATGATACAATATAACTGGATACACAGGCTATACATTACACCTCAAAAGTTAAATAAATGGGACCCAACAGTATCTGACAGATGTTTTCGTTGTAAAAAGGAAATGGGAACAACAATTCATGCAATCTGGACATGTGAGAAAGTAGAAAAATTTTGGGAAGATCTAAACCAGATATTAAATAAAATTACAGAAAACAATATACCAAAAAACCCAGAGATCTTCCTCCTAAGTAACATAAAAAGCAAAGAATTTGCACTTGATTTGGATGGTGCACAAAAAAGATTTGTTAAGATAGCTCTAGCCGTAGCAAAAAAATGTATTATGTCAACCTGGAAATTGGAAGATAATTTGAAAATACAACAATGGTATATAGAAATTAATAAATGTATTCCATTAGAAAAAATAACATATAGTTTAAGAAATAATATTGAAATATTTGAACAAATATGGGAGCCTACATGAAACACAATAGAGAAAACCTACCGGGGACATTTACCACCTAAATTAACGAAAGGAGAAGGAAATGAAAAGAATTGACTCAGTGGAATTTCTTGTTTATTTTTATTGAATGACAACATTGTTTGACTGGTTTAATGTATCTTAGATTTTGTACTTTAAATGGATAGTGGGGGAGGTAGGGAGGGTGGGATGGGAGGGCGGGGGGGAGAAAATGACACTGTATATATTTGAAAAGGAAAATGTATGTATGATGGTAAATGTGGTTTATGGTGTGAAATATAAAAAATTTAAAAAAAACTAGTAACCTATCGTGGAGACACCACTTCTCCTCACTTGTCAGGAAAGTACTTTTCTGAGAAGACTGAAGCAGGAAAGGCTACTGGTCGCCATCATGTCAACCTTCTACCGGAGCTCTATCAACAGCATCTTAGCCGGCTGCATCACAGTGTGGTACGGTTGCTGCAGAGAAATGGATCGGAGGTCCATCCAAATGACCGTTACTGTGGCAGAGAGGATCACTGGAGTCTCCCTCTCTCTACATCAATGTGATTCACCGGGATCGATGTCTGAAGAGGGTGCACAAAATTGATGAGGACCTTTGTCACCCCGCACAGAGCATCTTTCAGCTACTCGCGTCACGACTATCAGAGCGAGCACCATTAGGTGGAGGAATAGCTTCTTCACACAGTCAGTGAAAATGCTAAACAACCAAAGGAACTACACACATTAGCCATCCAAGGCACTAATGCACAAAACAATATTTATTCATTTATTTGTATCTATGAATATTTGTCCTCCATATGTATTGTTTGCATGTATATGTGTTATGTCTGGTTGTGTGTGTGCATGTTTTCCCGGAGGTCCAGTGAACACTGTTTAATCAGGATGTACTTGTCCAACCAGGTGATAATAAACTGGTTTTAATGACAGCTCATGTCTGTATCTTGAGCCCCAGTTCCAGAAGTCGCACTTAATGAATGGTCTCTTGATTCATAGATTAATAATTACCTGGTATCGACACCACAAAAGAATGGGGAAAGAAGCAAAAGTTAAAGATCTCAAGTTATCTGCAGTATTCCAGAATGTTGAACTGAAATAAAATAGTTGGAAACTTGTGATACAGATGAATAGAATAAGCAAAAGCCACAGATTTCCTCCTTGACCTTAGCCTTGATAAGGTATTCACCTCTGAAGCATTGACTGACCGTTTCTACACATGGATCAGAATCAGAATTTATTGTCATGAACATATCATGAAATTTGTTGTTTTGTGGCAACATTGCAGGTGCAAGTATTGCTATAAATTACATATAAAAATAAATTTAAAAACGAGAAAATGAAGCCGTGTCTAGTTCGTTGTCCATTCAGAAATCTGATGGCAGAGGGGATGAAGCTGTTTTTGTACCATTAGATGTTTGTCTTCAGACTCCTGTACCTCCTTCCTGATGATAGCAGTGAGGAGAGGACATGGCCTGGGTGGTGAGGGTCCTTGAGGATAGAGGCTGCTTCCTTAAGATACCGCCTCTTGAAGGTGTCCTTGATGGAGTGAAGACTGGTGCCCATGTTGATACTGGCTGAGTTCACAATTCTCTGAGTCTTTTCCTATCCTGTGCATTGGCACCTCCATACCAGAAAGTGATGCAAGCAGTCGGAATGATCTCCTTGTATAAATTTGCAAGGGTCTTTGGTGGCATACCATATCTCCTCAAACTCATGCCGGTCGAGCTGCTGGTGAGCCTTCTTTGTGATGCTGTCTGACCTGCTGAGATCCTTCAGTAAGTGGTCACGCAGCAGACTGACACGTGAAATTTGAAGCACTTGTCCCAGATGTGAGGATTTGCAAGTTTTTTCAGGAAACTCACACAGTGGAGGAAGTGGGGGTCAGGTAATTATTTATCAGGTAATAGAGTATGTTTATTGTAGCAGAAAACTTTGAAAACACCCAGCCAGTCAGGCAGCATCCATGGAGAGAGAAACAGATAACTTTTCAGATCAGATTTCAGATTTACTGTCAGAGTACATGCATGACATCACATACAACTCTTAAGGTTTTGTTTCCTGCAGGCGAGGCAGAATGACCACTTATTAGTAGTGCAAAAAAAAAACTGTACTCAACGTACGCATGTAAACAAATAAAGAAATGTAAACAAACTGACAGTGCAATCAAAGAGGAAAAAAATCAATCAAGTGCACACGTCAGAGTCCTTAAATGAGTCCCTGATTGAGTTTGTGGTTGAGGAGTCTGATGGTGGAGGGGGAGCAGCTGTTCCTAAACCTGGAGGTGCGAGTCTTGTGGCACCGAGACCTCTTTCCTGAAGGCAGCAGCAAGAACAGAGTGGGTGCTGGGTGGTGTAAATCCTTGGTGCTCTCCGACATCAGCGTTCCCTGTAGATGTTCTCGATGGTAGGGAGGGTTGTGCCTGTGATCAGAACTGGCACCACAGTATGCAATCCTCTTCCTGCTCTCCACAGATGCTGCCTTACCCCCAAGTGGTTCCAGTTTTTTCTGCTTTTATCTCAAATTTCTATCTTCTAGATTTTGGTTTGACCATGTAGAAGTTACAGTACTTTTTATACGTAGTTCTCCCATTTCAGGGCACCATAATGTTTGGGACATTTGATTTCCCAGGTGTTTGTGAGAACTTGGGTATGTTGAATTGCTTCGTTGGTGCATGTATACAAGAGCTGGGCTTGCTTCTAAGCTTTTGATCATCTTTGGAGTTTGTAGTTGCCATTTTTCAACATGAGGGCCAGAGTTGGGCCAATGAAAGTCAAAGAAGCCATTTATGAGGCTGAAAAACAAGAATGAAACAGTAAGAGACATTGCCCAAACCTTAGAATGACCAAAATCAACAGTTTGGAATATTATTAAGAAGAAAGAGCGTACTGGTGAGCTCAGTAATCGCTCAAAGACTGGGATTCCAAGGAAGATCTCCACTGCTGATGACGGAACGATTATCATCACAGTGAAGAAAAATCCCCGAACGAACGTCCGACAGACCAGAAACACTCTTCAAAGGCAAGTGTGGATGTGTCAATGACGATTATCTGTGGAAGACTTCATGAACAGAAATGTAATCTACACTGCAAGATGCAAACGGCAAGTTAGTCACAGAAACAGGATGGCCAGATTATAAAAGAGTCTGCAGAATTCTGGAAAAAAAGGTCCAGTGGACAGATGAGACCAAGATTAACCTGTATCAGAGTGATGTCAAGAGCTAAATGTGGAGGTTTAAAGGAACTGCCCAAGATCCAAAGCATACCATCTCATCTGTAAAACTTGGTGGTGGGGCTGTTATGGTCTGGGCATGTATGGTTTCCACAGCTACAGGTGCACTTATCTTCTGAGGTGGGAAAATTCTTAAATGGCCAAGTCAGTCACCCAATAAAATCCAATTGAGCACACCTTCCATAAGCTAAATAGAAAACTTAAAGGGACAAGCCTCTGAAACAAGCATCAGCTGAAAATAGCTGCAGTAGAGGCCTGGCGTAGCATCACCAGGGAAAATACTCAGCACCTGGTGATGTCTATGAATCACCATCTTCAAGCAGTCATTGCATGCAAGGGATATGCAACAAAGTACTAAACATGACTACTTTAATATACATAAATGCTATGTCCCAAATATTATGGTGCCCTGAAATGAGGGGACTATGTATAAAAAGTACTGTAACTTCTACATGGTCAAACTCAAAATGTATACAAATAACCTTGAATAAAATCTAGAATATGCACTTTAGTCACATGTGAATTATCTGATTACAAATTTTAAACTCTGGAGCACAGGGGCAATAAAGGGAAAAAGTGTATTTGCCCCAAATATTATGGAAGACTCTGTACAGTGATCAAAAATAAATATATTTAACAATAATTTATGGATTATTATTTATCTCACTGCCTGCAGGAAGGAGCTATTTCCCAGCCTGATATCATGGTTTTTACACTCTCTGTACGTCTCCTCAGTCCTGCACTAGTTGAACAACTGTTCTCTTGGAAACAGGAAATTCTTGCATTGGATCAGCAATATAAGGAGTAAACTACCGGGCCCTTTGAACTTACCTACCCCACAATTTAGTATGGCCATGGCTGACCTACCCTGGCCTTAACTCCTCTTTTGTGCCAGTTCCCTGTGGCACTCATTTCCCCAATCTTTATCCAGTCCATGCAATACCTTTGTCACAAATGGTGAAGAGTTTTAAATCTGTTCACTGTTACGAGCCCAGAAGACCCCAAAACCCAGCAGCAATAGATATTCACCAAAACAATTGGTTACTTAAACAAAAGTTGCTTTTAATTATCTTTAAACATGAATCAAACATTAACTTATCACTAACTTAACCCCCTTCTAATTCTAAGCACACGTGTATGTAATGTGTGTGTAAGTTCAAAAAAATTCTTTGGTTCACAGTCCAATCTCACTTCTCATTCCTTCAAGTTCACTGGTGGCAGGCAATTCTTATACTGTACACAGAATCTAACATGTATAAAGTTCACCAGGCATTGGTGCTCGAAAGGTAAAGGGTTACCACTCAGGAAGGTTCTTGTCAGTTTTCAGAGAGAGATTTGTTGTTCCAAGACATCCACAGCTGATGTACTTCCATTAGCCACTTCAGTGTCTTGCTGATGAAACTTACCCCTTCAGGGTTCTGCAGATGATAACCTCTTTCATTCAGGTCACCTCAGAGTTCCTGTTTGTTTCTCTTATTCCAAGTGACAGCCACTCCTCTCCACTTACATGAACCACAAGTGCTTTGACTAGGCTGTCTTATAAATGGGCTTGCCAGCTTGTCCTGTTCCAGTCCCAGCAACTTCTGATGGCTATAATACTGTACAAGTGATCTCTGCTTCTCTCTCTTTCTCTCTCTCTTTCTCACAGAGAGAAAGTCTGTTTGACTCTCTCTGCTTACAAAACCATATGATCCTCTTACAACAGCAAGTTCTTCCAGACAGCAGCGGCTCCAGCCTGCCCTTTCATCTGTTGCCTTTGGTAAACAACAATCCATTAGTGAAGTCTCTTGAGCACTCTTCAAAGCTCTTGCAAAGACTGTGAGATGCCAATATGTCTAGCATGGGACAGAGCTCTAGTATTTCAAATAAGATCTGTTTTAAACTGTTTGTATGTGACCTACTCTAATAAACCTTTCCCAATTTATCTCCCAAAAACATATCTCTATATATACTCTGTCACATCACTCCTTCAGACATTTACAAGAGGTGATGTCTCAAGAAAGCAGCCTCTATCCTCAAGGACCCTCTCCACCAGTTCATGCCCTCTTCACACTGCTACCATCAGGAATGAGGAGCCTGAAGACGAACACTCAATGGTACAAAAACAGCTTCTTCCCCTCCGCCATCATATTTCTGAATGGACATTGAACTCACTTTTTCTTCTTTTGCACTTTTTTTAATGTAATTTATAGCAATATTCTGTACAGAGTGAAGGGAGGAAAGTTTAGGGGAGACATGAGGTAAGTTTTTTTACACTGAGAGTTGTGGGTGCATGGAATGCATTGCCAGGGGTGCTGGTGGAGGCTATAACAATAGAAGCATTTAAGAGATCCTTAAACAGGCACATGGATGAAAGAAAAAAAGAGGGTTACAAGGTAGGAAGGGTTTAGTATTTTTGGTAGGAATATATAGGTCAGCACAACATCGAGGGCCGAAAGGCCTGTATTGTGCTGTAATGTTCTATGTTTAATATTTGCATCAGTAATGCTGTTGCAACACAGTGATCTCATGACATTTTCATGACAGTAAATTCTAATACTGATTCTGATTGATTGAGCTATTACACCTGACGCTGGACGCTGGTATGGTTGTTGTCCTGCATTATTTTCATTGACCTTGTTCAACACAATTACAGGTATGCAACCAGCACAGGACAAACATGCATCCCACAGGCATCAGGACAGTGCTTGTTGTAGCCCAAGCAGGAGAAGGACTCCGTCAGAAAATGCAACGTTACCAGGTACACCTTAGCATTCACGTTTTGGTACTATGCTTTCCCTTCATAACCTCTCTAAAAAAAGTGCCAGATAATCCCTTCATTAACAGAATTAAGTCAAGTTTATTGTCATCTGATTGAACAAGAACAACCCTTTGAAACAGCATCCTGGGTGCAAAACATGCAGACATACATACAGATAAACAATACAGGTGCAGGACAACTACTTCATCTTTACAAATAAATATTCTTTTGTGAATATGAGGGTCTCGGAGGGTGAGTGCAAGCAGTCGGTTTGAGCATTCTCACTGCCTGTGGGAAGAACCTGTTCCCCAGCCTGGTGGTGCTGGCTCTGATCCTCCTGTACCTCTTTCCTGATGGGAGCAGCTGAAAGATGCAGGGTGGAAGGGTTCCTTAATGATTTTGGATGCCCTCTTCAGACAATAATCCCGGTAGATCACGTCGATCAGGGAAAGGGAGTCTGCAGTGATCCTCTTTGCCACTCTTTTGGTCCTGTGGATTGATCTCCGATCCATTCCTCTGCAGCGACCATATCATGCTGTGATGCAGCCAGTCAGGAAGCTCTCGATAGAGCTCCTGCAGGAGGTTGACATGATGGTGGCCGGTCGCCTTGCCCGCCTCAGTCATCTCAGGAAATGTAGTCGCTGTTGCACCTTCCTGACAGTGAGAAGATATGTGTCCATGATAGGTCACTAGTTAAGTGAACTCCAAGGATCTTGGTGTTCTCCACTACAGTGCTCTTGATGTGTAGTGGAGGGTTGTTGTTCTTGGTCTTCCCAGTCTTTGATCATCTCCTTCATCTTGCCACGTTGAGTCTCCACAGTAAACACTATTGTGTGAAGAGAGGTTGGGAAGGATTGCCTCCATTCACACAAGTTTGCAAACAGAAAGAGAACTGGTACCAGATGTATTGGAAACCTCAAAGCCGTGCCCAGCTTCTATGTTGCACGCTGAATTATATATTCTGTTTTTGTACAGTAAAAAAGTTACCCCCTGAATGAAATTTCTGTGGTCACCTATTTCAATTCCCCGCCCCATTCCCTTGCCAACATGTCTTTCCGTGGTTTCATGAACTGCCAGACTGAGACCACCAGAAAATTGGAGGAGCCACACCTTATATTCTTCCTGAGCACTTTCCAGCCAGATAGCATTAACGACTACTTCTCTGGTTTCCATTCATCTCCCATCTATCCTTATGTCTCCTTTCCCCTCACTCTGTCTCTCTATCTCTCTTCCCTCCATCTCCTTTCTCCCACCCCTGCATTGACAGAGCCAAATCCTCCCCCCCCAATCAATTCTCACCTTTTCTCTCCCGTCTTTTTATCCATGACCAATTAACACCTTTTGTCTGTTGCCCCCTGCCCTTTTTTTCATTCTCCTCAGCCTTTTAATTCAGGCATCTGCCTGGTTTCTGCTCATACCTTGAAGAGGGGCTCAGGTCTGAAACATCAGTTATATATCTTTACGGACAATGGACGCTGAAAGACCAGCATTTCTGTGTTTTTTTCAACATTCACAGTGTCTGCCAACTTTCATGTTTCACTACAGGAATCATTATGTCTGTGTAAAGAAAATAGATAGGGCAGTCGCATTCTCACCTCTAAGTCTTCCCAGAGGCTGAAGATCTCAAGGCAGCTCAGGTACTGAACAGCCTATAGCCTGCTTTTGGGGCTGCATTACTTAAATTTTGTATCCATGGTGACCTTATCTGGACTTTGGTGTGTGGAATGGTCCCACCTCAAGGACCTGTTTATTTCTGCTGAGAATTCAGGAAGGAGGTACAGGAGCCTGAAGGCAAACACCCAACAGTACAAAAATAGCCTCTTCTCCTCTGCCATCAGATTTCTGAATGGACACTTCTTCACTTTCTCTTATTTTTTGCACTAATTTAATTATTTTAAATGTAATTTATAGTAATATTTGCACCTTTAATACTGCTGCAAAACAACAAATTTTGTGACGTTCATAATAATAAATTCTGATAATACAGTTTATACTGTGTTATCACCTCATCTCTGATAATAGAAAAAAAACTGAAATAGTTTTACTCAACCTTCGAGGTAACCCACTTTGTGACTATCACGAACTCAGTAACCACATCACACACCCTTCACTCAGATGTGACCTCCAAACTGGGGTGAAGCCATAATCCCGTGTTCCTTCTGCTTCTCCTTCGTCATGCTTCAAATTACATCACGTCAATGGGCGGGAGTATGGCTACAATGGACAGGAGCCGGAGTGCACTCTGAGTTTCCTCCCATGCAGCTGTCCCTTTCAGGTGGACAGCACAGCAGTTTCAGGGCTGCCACCTGAATGATGATTCCAAAGCTCTGCATCTGCTTCTGCAGGCACATTCTTGGTGGAGAATGCACCTGAAAGTGGCTTTTGTCTCCTGTGCTTCTCCTTCCGAATGGGAGGGGGGTTGTTCTCCTTTAACAAGCCGATTGGAGCTGTCAACATAAGGGCCAGGCAGTTGAACCTTGCAGAGCAGTAGTGTGTCTCTGCTCTCCTGGATTTGGGAAAGCAGCATATGATCTCATGTGCCCTCAAACATTGCATGTGGCCTCCAGGACCCCCTGTACTAATTAATCATTTGTTCAAATAGGTCTGTTTCTGAATGGCTTACTTGTCCATTTGGATTCAGGGTTGACGCAAGTTGTGGGTGTCCTCATGATTTGGAAATGCTCACTTTTTTGCAAAGTTAAATGCAGTGTTGGCATTAATTTCGAGAGGACGAGACTATCAGAACAGGCATGTAATGTTGAGACTCTAAAGCACTGGCGAGACCTCAGATAGAGTATTGTAAAGTTTTGGGCGCCTTATTTGAGAAAATATGTACTGGCATTGGAGAGGGGTGAGAGAAGATTTACCAAAATAATATCAAGAATGAAAGGGTTAGCATATGAGGAATGATTGTTGGCTCTTGGACTGTACAGATTGGAGTCTAGAAGGATGGGGGAGTGGGCCCTCATAGAGGCATTTAGAATGCTGAAAGGGCTGAGCAGTGTAGATGTGGTAAGATTACGTGGTAAGGGAGTCGAGGACAAGAGGGCACAACTTCAGAAAATAAGGGTGTCAATTTTAAAGCAGATGTGGAAAAATTTCTTTAGTCGGAGTGTCATGAGTCTGTGGGACGTTGCCACGGGTGGGTGTGGAAGCGAGGTTGTTGGGTGTATTTAAGGCAGAAATTGATTAGTCAGGGTTTCATTGGTTACAGGGAGAAAGCCAGGGAGTGCAGCTGAGTGGGAGGACGAATCAGCTCATGGAGTAGAAGGATGGAGGTGTCTCGATAGGCTGATGGACTTACTTCGGCTCCTATGTCAATCACAGTGCACAAACGTGCTGGAACTGAAGGCCATGCGGCATCCACAGGAGGTAGTAATACCTGACAAAGAGCCTGTGCATGAAAAGTTGGTGACCTTTTACAGGTCACCCTGTGCATGATATGTGACCTGCTAAGTTTCTCCAGCACATTTGTTCATGGGTCTGCAGGTTTCTTGTTTAAACTACAATCACAACTGTAGGGGGAAGAAAGTTGTTCTTGTGCAGCTTTATGGGTGGTGGGGGGGGGTTGGGGGGAGCCATACAGATCCTTCAGTTTCTTCTCCTCCTCAATCATACAGAGTTGGTAGGTTAATTGAATGTAATTGGGCGGCATGGGTTTCAGTGATCAAAATTGGCTTCTACTGTGCTCTATCATTACATTTAAAATTGGATTAATTTCAATCAGACGCTTGTCAATCCCACTGAAAGAAATCTAATAAAGTCTCAGCAGTTCTGCTTTTGTTAGCATGTTCAAGGTAATTTCAGTTTAAAAAAAACCATACAGGAAGGAGATAGATCAGCTCATTGAGTGGTGACACAACAACCACCTTGCACTCAACATTAGCAAAACCAAGGAGCTGATTGTGGATTTCAGGAGGGGGAAATCAGGAAAACACAAACCAGTCCTCATCGAGGGGTCAGCAGTGGAGAGGGTCAAGAACTTCAAATTCCTGGGTGAAAATCCTGAATTTCAACATCTCCAAGGATCTGTCCTGGAGTCTCCATGCAATCTCTTTTTTCTTTTAAAATATTTTTATTGATTTTAATAAAGAATTCAATAAAATTATATGGATGGTCGCACAAACTAAATAAAGCATTCAGTAATTTGTAGCAAAATAATTTAATTGATTGACTAGTATTTTCAGTTGTATGAGGTGAGGAGGAGGATGGGGGAATAAATACAGACTCTGTTACATGAATGTTAAAAAGATTACTGGGGTATATGGTTTGTTTGAATTTTATGAGTCTATGAAAATTAAAATATTTTTAAAAAACATTCAGTATATCAAAAACATACGGTATATAATTTGTAAATCATATTTTACAAATGATATTTTTTTAAAAAGAAAAAAAACTAATAAAAAAAGAAAATAATAAAAGGAAAAAAAAACTCAAAACCCCTGCCTAAACAGTGTTACCAAATGCTATATATATGATTGATATTAAAAGAAAAACGAAGGTAGAAAAAATATATATGAAAAGAACGTGGAAAAGCTGAGTCAGATAATTTCATTGCATTGAAGTGAAATTATAAGGTAAATGATCCCCGTAACTTCTGGAATCTTTTTATTAACTGAATAGCATGATGTCAGCAAACACTGATCATGAGTAGGCGGGCAGCATCTTTTCATTTCAGTAAAATTGCACGCTTCACCAAAAGAAATAGCATGACTTCCATTGTCCCGAAGAGGGCCACCAAAGGATTCGGTATTAAATCTATATTAAAATTTTTTGACAAAGTATGGAAAACCTCTCTCCAATATTTTTCTGGACTAAGATGTCTTGAACATATGAATTAATGACACTTCTCCAGTCTTACACCTGTCACAACAGGGAGTCATATCGGAATAAAAATGAGATAATTTAGCCTTTGTTCTCTGTGTACCCCTTTAAATTGTAATAAACAGTGTCGAGCACATAACGAAGAGTTATTAACCAACTTAAGAATTGTGTCCCAAACCACACCCAACATAGTCAAATTTAAATTCTGATTCCAAGCATTTTTAATTTTAACTAACGAAGTCTGATTTAAATATTGTAGTCGCACTAGGGCACACAATGAGAGAAAGAACCCTGCAAAATCGAAAGTGAGTTGAACCAACTAACTTAAATCCCTCAGAATCTCATGACACGAGCCTCCCAGGTCCTTTATGACATCAGTCACCAGGCTGTGGGCTTGCCCTGTACCCATAGCTCTCATAGTCAGATCTGCCTAGATTTGCCTGTGACTCTGTGGGCCGGTTCGTGGGCAATCCACCACATGACGAACCCTCCTCCCCACCACCAGAACTAGCATGAGGAGGTGTGGAGTCCATGGCAAACACCTCTTTAGTCCGTTTGGGTGGGAAACCTCGTCAGCATGGGGGTAACACAGTCACAGGGTGTTCCAGGTCTAGGTGCGCTGGCTTGAGGCGGTCAATGGTGAAGGTCTCATGGTTGCTTACGACAAGGACGCACGTGGTTCCGTTCTGACACGCCACCTTGAATGGACCTTCATACGGTCGCTGGAGTCGAGTCCAGTGTATGCACCTGTGGATGAAGACATAGTTGTAGTCCCGGAGGTCCTTGGGGACAAGGGAAGGTGTCGGGCCGTGGCACAAGGTTGGGACAGGAGCTTCTGTTCCTACCTTCTCTCAGAGACTTGTGAGCACTGCTGTGGGTGTACCCTCTGCACCACGGGCCAATGGCACAAACTCGTCTGGAATCGTCAGTGGGGTGCCGTATACCAACTCTGCCAAAAACGTGGCTGTCTTCTTTGGGAGGCATGCGGAGCTAAGAACCACCCATGGGAGCTCTTCCACCAAATAGGGGCCTCAGAGGCACGCCATCACAGCTGGCCAGGTGCCAGTGGAAATGCTCTACCAGGCCATTGGACTGTAGATGGTAGGCCCTGGTGTGGTGCAGATGGGTTCCAAGTAGTTGTGCGACCCCCCCTCACCCCCCTGTCTGAAATGATGTTGGCAGGCAGGCTGAAATGTCCAGTCCAGCTTGCGATGAGGGCTCTGGTGCAAGACTCCGTGGACATGTCAGTGAATAGTATAGCTTCTGGCCACCTGGTGAACATGTCGACCATGGTGAACAGGTACCTTGCCCCCCAGGAGACGGTCAGTGGACCAAAGATATCGACTTGGACATGCTCAAACCTCATGTACGTCGGGCTGGAAGGGATAAGGGGGGGGGGGGGGCCTTCACATGCCTTTCGACTTTGGAGGTCTGGCAATGTGCACATGTCCGAGCCCAATGCCTGACCTGCTTGCATAGCCATGCCAAACAAATCTATCCCCCACCGGTTGGATGGTTGCCTGAATGGGCAAGTGGGTCAAACCATGTAGTGCATCGAAAATGCAATGCCTCGGAGGAGTCACGTGATGGAGTAGTGGCCGGACGGAGAACTCCAGCCCTCTCCAGAAAAGTCGGGAAAAACAAGAGAAAATACAAAGGCACAGAAATACAAGTTAAAGAAAAGTGAGTATAAAGGTGGAAAGAAGATGGAGACAAAAGGAGAAAAATCAAAATCAACGGAAAGAAGAGAGGAAGAGAAGACAACGGAGGAAAAAGGTGAAGGCCTTACCTGTCCGAAGAGGCCCGCTGTGGAGAGAGGACCCCACTACCTCAGGTCGGTAGAAAAAGAACTACAACAATGGCTCACAGAGCCGAGTAAAAGTGCGCAACCGCGCATGAAAAAAAACACACCGACGGGAGGGGGGACCAGCTGGGGAGTCGATCTCCACAGCCGGCAACGACAGCTGCAGAACACCTGCAGCAAGAAGAGACCACAGAAGACAATGGAAACAAGAAAGAAGAGGAGGAAAGGGCATCAAAGAAACAACAGATGGCCAACCCAGAGAAAGAAGAAGAGGAAGAATACAGTGAAATAGATAAAAGGAAAGGCAAGGTAAAGGATGTACTTGCTCTTGTTTGAGGATACATGGAGTCATTTAAAGAATGGCAAACACAGGAATTCAATGATTTAAGAAGAAGAATAAACAACACAGAAAAGAAAATAAATAAAATGGATATGACCTTAACAGAAATGGGGAAAAAAATGGACAAGATGGAAGAACGGGCAATAGCAGCAGAAATGGAGGTAGAAGACTTAAAAAAGAAATTGGAGGAATCTAATAAAAAAACTAAAGAGACACAAGAATTACTAGCCCAAAAAATAGATATAATGGAAAATTATAACAGAAGAAATAACATAAAGATAGTGGGCCTTAAGGAAGATGAAGAAGGCAAGAATATGAGGGAGTTTATAAAAGAATGGATCCCTAAGGCCCTAGGATGTCCAGAACTACAGCAAGAAATGGAAATAGAAAGGGCACATAGAGCATTGGCCCCTAAACCACAACCACAACAAAAACCAAGATCTATTGTAGTAAAATTCCTAAGATATACTACAAGAGAAAAGGTACTGGAGAAGACAATGGAAAAAGTAAGAGAGGGCAACAAACCACTGGAGTATAAAGGGCAAAAAATCTTCATTTATCCAGATATAAGCTTTGAACTCCTAAAGAAGAGAAAAGAGTTCAATACAGCAAAAGCGATTTTATGGAAGAAAGGATATAAATTTACACTGAAGCATCCTGCGGTATTGAAAATATTTATTCCAGGACAACAAAACAGACTGTTCTCGGATCCAGAAGAAGCACGAAAATTTGCAGAACAATTACAAAAATAGACTGAGGGATGAAGACGGGTAATGAGAGCAAAAATGATCACGATTGATATGTATGTGGGTAAAGACAAAAATAAACTGAGGGATGAAGACGGGTAATGAGGGTAAAAATGACCACGATTGATATGTATGCGGGTAAAGAGGTATAAGAGTGAATAGAGACAATGGGCATACGTGAAAGTATCTGTAATTAGAGGAAAACATAGATAGTA
This sequence comes from Narcine bancroftii, assembly GCF_036971445.1. Lineage (NCBI taxonomy): Eukaryota > Metazoa > Chordata > Chondrichthyes > Torpediniformes > Narcinidae > Narcine > Narcine bancroftii. The sequence continues at coordinate 194,680,850 of NC_091473.1, forward strand.
TAGACAAGAATTAATAAGGGAAGGTAATGGAATAGAGAGAATAAGGAGGGAATTAAAAGAGTGACCTTTGTGACATATAAAAAGTGAAATCTTTTCTGGGGGGGCTGGGTGGGGGAAAAGAGCGGTCACTGCAAAATCAGTTGACGCTTGCGAGTGGATTCGCAAATCCAAATGGAGAGGGGAGATGTGGTTCTCCGACAAGGGATAAAGGACAACTCAGGAGGGGAAGGGGAGATTGGGGATAAAGAAGATAGAAATAGGAGAATAAGGAAAATGTTGGATGTTGTAGGAATGTTGTCTGGTAAAGAGTTGAAAATAAGAAAACAGAAATGGAAAAGGAGGAAAGGTAATGATGGAAAAACGGAAAGAGAAGATAAACAAAATATAAAATGGCTACGCTGAACTATATGACTCTAAATATTAATGGAATACATAACCAAATTAAAAGGAAGAAACTACTAAATTTACTGAAAAAGGAAAAAATAGATATAGCATTTGTCCAAGAAACACACTTAACTGAATTGGAGCACAAGAAATTAAAGAGAGATTGGGTAGGACATGTAACAGCAGCATCGTATAATTCAAAAGCAAGAGGAGTGGCTATATTAATTAGCAAAAATGTGCCATTTAAAATAGAAGAGGAAATAATAGATCCAGCAGGGAGATATGTTATGATAAAATGTCAGATATATTCGGAGCTTTGGAATCTACTTAATATATATTCACCTAACGAAGAAGATCAAAAGTTTATGCAAGATATCTTTTTGAAGGTAGCTAATATGCAAGGGAACATACTAATAGGAGGGGATTTCAATCTGAATTTGGATCCAAATATGGATAAAACGGGGAAAAAAATTAACAGGAAGAACAAAGTAACCAAATTTATAATTAAATCAATGCAAGAAATGAAACTTGTGGACATATGGAGAAAACAAAACCCAAAGGAAAAGGAATACTCATACTACTCGACTAGACATAAAACATACTCAAGGATAGACCTATTCCTGTTATCAGCCCACATTCAAGGGAGAGTTAGGAAAACGGAATATAAAGCTAGACTATTATCGGACCACTCACCCCTGTTATTGGCAATAGAGCTAGAGGACATCCCTCCAAGAATGTATAGATGGAGATTAAACCCCATGCTACTTAAAAGACAGGATTTTAGAGAATTTATTGAAAAACAATTAAAAATGTACTTTGAAGTAAATACGGAATCAGTGGAAGATAAGTTTATACTATGGGACGCAATGAAAGCATTCATTAGAGGACAAATAATAAGTTATGCAACCAAGATGAAGAAGGACTATAATCAGGAAACAGAGCAGTTGGAAAGGGAAATAATAAACATAGAAAAAAAATTAGCAATAAAGGAAGATACAACCAAAAGAAGAGAATTGGCGGATAAAAAAATAAAATATGAAACATTACAAACATATAAGGTGGAGAAGAATATAATGAAGACAAAACAGAAATATTATGAACTAGGTGAAAAAATGCACAAAGTCCTAGCATGGCAGCTTAAGACAGAGCAAACTAAGAAAATGGTATTGGCAACAAGGAAAAAAGACAAACAAATTACATATAATCCAAAAGAAATTAAGGAAAACTTCAGAGAATTCTATGAACAATTATACCGAACTGAAAACGAAGGGAAAGAAGGGAAAATAGATGAATTTTTGACTAAAATTGAACTACCAAAACTACAAATAGAGGAACAAAATAAATTAACAGAACCATTTGGAACAGTAGAAATACAAGAGATAATAAAAAATTTACCAAATAATAAGACACCAGGAGAGGATGGACTCCCAATAGAATTCTACAAAACATTTAAAGATCTAATAATACCGCCCCTCCTGGATGTAATCAACCAGATTGATGAGACACAAAACTTACCAGATTCATGTAAAACAGCAATAATTACAGTGATACTAAAACAAGGGAAAGATCCACTCTCACCAGCGTCATATAGACCAATATCGCTGCTAAACACAGATTATAAGATAATAGCTAAACTATTAGCAAACAGATTAGCAGAACAGGTACCGAAAATGGTAAATTTAGACCAAACTGGATTTATCAAAAAAAGACGCACAACAGACAATATTTGTAAATTTATTAACTTAATTCATGCAGTAGAAGGAAATAAAGCACCGGCAGTAGCAGTTGCTTTAGACGCAGAGAAGGCCTTCGACAGAGTAGAATGGAATTACTTGTTCAAAGTATTGCAAAAATTCAGTTTACCGGAGAAGTATATTAATTGGATTAAAGCATTATATGAGGGACCGTTAGCGAAAGTGACAGTAAATGGACATGTATCAAAGCAATTTAACTTAAGCAGGTCAACGCGGCAGGGATGCCTACTATCACCATTATTGTTTGCGCTAGCTATAGAACCACTAGCAGAATCGATAAGAATAGATAATAATATAAAAGGAATAAAAATAAAAGACAGAGAATATAAAATCAGTCTATTTGCGGATGATGTGATAGTGTACTTAACAGAACCAGAACTATCAATAAAAGAATTATATAAGAAATTGAAGGAACATGGAGAAGTGTCGGGATACAAGATAAACGTAAATAAAAGTGAAGCAATGCCTATGAATAACGCGGATTTCTCAAAATTTAAGGAGGAATCCCCATTCAGATGGCAAATGCAGGCAATAAGATACCTAGGTGTGCAAATAAACAAAAATCTAGGCCAATTATATAAACTCAATTACAATCCACTAATGAAAAAATTACAGGACGATTTAGAGCATTGGAAAGAGCTACCACTAACACTGATAGGAAGGATAAACTGTATTAAAATGAACATTTTTCCAAGGATACTATACTTATTTCAGGCATTGCCAATACAACTGACAGAAAAATTCTTCAAAGAGTTAAAGAAGATAATAAGGAGATTTTTATGGAGAGGGTGGAAACCGAGGATAGCACTAGATAAATTAACAGAATGGTATAAACAAGGAGGCTTACAATTGCCAAACTTCAAAAATTATTATAGAGCCGCACAATTAAGGTACCTATCAGATTTTTATCAAACAAGGGAAAAACCAGACTGGATGAGACTAGAGTTAGATAAAATAGGGGAAAAGATACCTGAACACATATTATATAAATGGGACGAAAAATTGGTACAACATAGAACTTCTCCAGTATTACACCATCTCCTCAATATATGGAAGAAGATTCATGAAGAAAGAAATAAAATAAATTATCAAATACCAAAACTAATATTGACGCAAAATAAGCTACTCCCTTTTACAATAGACAACCTTTCCTTTAGAAAATGGGAAAAAAAAGGGATTAAAAGAATAGAAAATTGTTTTTCAGGAAGTAGATTCTTATCCTTTGAACAAATGAGAGATAAGTACAATATAACTGGAGATACAGCGCTGGCATATTACCAACTGAGATCCTACTTGAAAGATAAATTAGGAAGCAATTTGAGTTTACCAGAGGGAAGTAACCTTGAATATGTGATTACAGATACAATGTTAATCAAAAGATTTATAACAAATATGTATATCAAACTGCAAGAAAAGGAGAATGAGGAAACAAATGGTAAAACTAAACAAAAATGGGAACAAGATTTAAATATAAAGATAAAAAAGGAAACATGGGAGAAATTATGTTCTGGAACGATGAGAAATACAATAAATACGAGGCTGCGTATGATACAATATAATTGGTTACACAGACTATACATTACACCTCAAAAGTTAAATAAATGGGACCCAACAGTATCTGATAGATGTTTTCGATGTAAAAAAGAAAGGGGAACAACAATTCATGCAATCTGGACATGTGAGAGAGTAGAAAAATTTTGGGATGATCTCAATCAGATATTAAATAAAATAGCAGAAAACAATATACCAAAGAATCCAGAGATCTTTCTCCTAAGTAACATAAAAAATAAAGAATTTGGAATTGACTTGGAAGATGCACAAAAAAGATTTGTCAAGATAGCCCTAGCCGTAGCAAAAAAATGTATTATGTCAACCTGGAAATTGGAAGATAATTTGAAAATACAACAATGGTATATAGAAATGAATAAATGTATTCCATTAGAAAAAATAACATATAGTTTAAGAAATAATATTGAAATATTCGAACAAGTATGGGAGCCTTACATTAAATACAATAGCGAAAACCTACCGGGAACAAACATTACCTAAGTTGATGGAAGGAGAAGAAAAGAAAAGAATGCACTCAGTAGAATTTCTGGTGTATTTTTGTTGAATGACAACATTGTCTGACTGAATTAATGCAACCTAGATTGTATACCTAAAATGGATGAGATGGGGGGGGGTGGGGGGGTGGCTTGGGAGGAGGGAGTGGGGGGAGAAAAAATAATTGTAAATGTGTGGAAAAGAAAAAGTGTATATCATGGCTATTGTGATTTATGGTGTGAAAAATAAAAAAATTTCTATACAAAAAAAAATGCGATGCCTCCAAGTGGCTAGAACAGTGGGCCAGGATTAGCCGGTGGATACGGCACCAAGGAGCTTGCTACCTGTTGGGCCGATGGGGATGTCCTGAGGTTGCAAGCCCATGACTGTGGTGCGGTTGGCTGGTCTTTCTTCATCCAGCTGTCATGCCTCAGGGAATGCACAGAGTGGATGGAGGTGCGAAACAGTGAGTCGGCCACAAAGTTGTTTTTCCCGGAGATGGTGGTGGTATATTTCAAGATGTATGACAGGTGTCGTTGCTGCCATGCCGACCATGGATCCGAAACTTTGGGGAATCCAAAGATGAGGGGTTTGTGGTCCATGAAGAACATGAACTCCCGCCCCTCCAAGAAATATCGAAAGTGCCGGATAGCAATGTAGAGGGTAGCAGCACCCTGTTGAAGTTGCTGTATTTCAGCACCGGGGTCACAGGTGCCGGCTGAAGAACGTGAGTGGTTTTCACTGACCCTCAATTAATCGTTCCAGCATGCTGCCGGTTGCTAACCATGAGGGCTGTGGGCACATCCACCTATGGGTGAATCAGGAGGGTGGTGTCCTTGGCCTGCTTGAAAGCTGCTGCTGACTCCCATGTCCCAGATGATTTTCTTGGACTTGCCGGACATTAGGCTGAACAGTGGTCGCACGATTCGGGCCGTTGACGGTAGGAATCGGTGGTAAAAGTTGATCATGCCCACAAATTCGTGTAGGCCCTTGACTGTACTGGGCCTAGCAAACTGATGAATAGTCTTAACTTTAGCTGGCAAGGGAACCGCTCCATGCCAGTTGATGCGGTGCCCAAGGAAATAAGTGACCATCAGCCCGAAATGGCACTTCGCGGGGTTGATAACCAGGCCATATTCACTCAGGCGGTAGGAGAGTTGGCGCAGGTGCATCAAGTGCTCTTGGTGTGAGCAGCTGGCGATCAGGGTATCTTCCAAGTAGATGAAGATGAAATCCAAGCATGCCCCATCGAGTCCATGGGCCGCTGGAACATCTATGCCACGTTCTTGAGTCTGAAAGACATCCGCAGGAACTCGAATAGACCAAATGGGGTGATGAAGGCGGTCTTGGGGACATCGCTGGAGTGGACGAGAATCTGATGATACCCGCCAACCAGGTCGACCTTGGAAAAGATCCATGCCCTATGCAAATTGCCCATAAAGCCCTGAATGTAGGGCACTGGGTAGCGGTCGACCGTGGTGGCATCGTTGAGCCTTCTGTAGTCACCGCATGACCTCCAGCCGATTTGGGCACCATGTGCAGCGGGGAGGCCAACGGGCTGTCTGAGCACCGGACGATCCCCAGCTCCCTCATTTTCCTGGGGGTGTAGTGGTGGTCCTTGTGTTGGAATGTGGTGCTGTACACCATGCTTAGGGGCGTCTGTGGAGAATTACGGCATAATATCAGGAACTCCGCTAGTACTCTGGCAAATTCGTTGCATGACAAAGTCACAGAGTCAAGGTAACTTGGCTTCATCGAGCGAGAAGGTCTAGAAAGTGTTGGCATTCACTAGGTGCTGTCCTTTGAGGTCCACTAGTAGGAAATCAGCACCCAATAAAGGCTGCGACACTGCTGCCAGCGTAAACGACCAGGTGAAGCAGCTGGAACCGAACTGTAGTGGGATGGTTCACGTGCCATATGTGCAAATACTGCTGTTATTGGCAGGGGTGAGCACCGGTCCTGACTTCCCGGTGTGGGTGTCGTGGCTCGAGGGAGGCAAGATGCTAACCACTGCCCCTGTGTCTACGAGGAACTTATGCCAGGAATGTAATCCCCTGTAATGGAGGATTAAAACCATGTACTCAGATGCTTTTTGCTTATGTGGAACTGACGACACTGGGTCCACACGCAGGTCACCTTACTTTCAGAACTAGCAGATGTAATTAAACTCAGCCATGGGGACTTATCTGAAGATACACTTTGAAATGGAATTCCACCGTGAGGCCCAGGGAAAGCAGTTGTCAAATACGACACTCTGAAATTGACGTATTGGTCACAACCTGTCTTGCTCAAGAAGTTTTAATGAGTCCTTGTATCTACGAGATAAACCAGGATATCATAGCATCCTGCTCCATAATAATTAATCTTCTAAATTGTAGAATAGTATGCTCAGCTTTGATTTTGACTGACAAATGTTAGAGGGAGTGGGTGCATGATTAATTGTTTTTGGGGTATAAAAGTCTGTGGTCCTGCTGCTGAAGTTTAGACTCTCCGAGGGGTGGGAACACCCCTTGTCAAGAAGGAAGAACAGCCAGAGTCCGAGCAACGTCCCGGTCGGGGGAGGTGGAGAAGCTGCTACCAGCGCCCTGACAACCTACTACAAGTGTGCAGTTGTTGCCTCGCTTCGGCAGTTGGGACCAGTCCAAGCGTTGATAAGTATAGTTGGGAAGGGCTTGCATATTGTAGTGTGAAATCAGCTTTTGAATTAGTAATAAACATTTGTATAAACTGAACTGCTCTCGGTGTGTGTGTCTATTTTCTTTCGGTAGCTAAAACACTGTGACCAATCTAAAATGAACAAAATGAGAGGTATAAGTTTACCCAAGACAATTGGCGCTGCGAGCAGGATTGGTCTCAAGATGTTTCGCCGAAAGAAAGAGGTGAGCCCTGAGCAGTTCTTGATTCCTGGATGGACTTCCAAAGACGATGGGTTTGGCATGTTGGCCAATACCCTGTCTTTGTTGGGACCACCCATTAGTTGGGATGAGAAGTTAGACTCATCAAGTGCACCTCTGGGAGAGCGGGTTGCCACTCTCCTTCGAGAAAGTAAATTTCCTGATAAAAAGGGAATGCTGACGAATGGTTTTTGGTTGCTGGCCACAGCATTACGCCACTCCGTTCAGCGTGAAGCAGAATTAATTCAAAGAGAAGTAGAATCTCAGTGCAAAAGAAAGCAATTAGAGGAGGAGCTAGAAGTCCTGCGACAATGCTGTTCCATGATGAGCGAGATTGTTCGTACCAGTCAGGACAGAGCCAAAGAATGGGAAGATAAGCATGTCCAAATGATTTGCCGTAATATTAAACTCCGGCAGCAGCTCTGTGCAGATAAGGAAAGGCATGGAGTAGAACCCGATCCATATCGTATTCATGCCATGATAAGGAATGGTGACGATCCTGATGTAATTGAGGATTGGGATGGGAATATCTGGAATGACAATGGTAATAATGCAGATACTCCTCAGCATGTGTCTAACATACTACCCTCTCCATCTGCTGTTCATGCCCGCCCTATAAGGCAGCAGATTTCCCAAACAGACAGAAGGGGGGATGATGTAAGGGTAGAGATGGAAGGGATAGATACCCCGGTTTCCCATGTGGACCCAGGGGAAAATACCCAAACCCCTGCTTATGCTCTATGGCCTACTCCCTCTGTTGGATGGCCTCCACCTCCTCCCCTAGACTGGGTGGAGGACCCTGTGAGCCAAAGTGGGAACAGGGGTCGGAAGGAGTCAATGATCCGTGATTTCTCTGTAAAAGAGCTGGCTGCCATTGGAGATCGATTTAGGCAAAAAGCAGGGGAACATCATCAAGGAGGTTATCATGTGGGCCAGCTACCGTAGCCATTAGCGACGGCCGGACCTATGTTTCCCAGATAAAAATAGGGTGGGCAGCAACGGTAGGCTTCTGAACCCAGCTTTTGGTAGTAAAAACAACATCGGTCCAACTGGAGTCGATCCTTGCAGCGTGTGTCACCAACTTCATTGGTGGCATGGGGAGGGTCCAGGCCTTAGGGCATGATGCAGCAGCTTGGTCGATGGAGGCCCTGCCATGCTGCTTGGTGTCCCACAGGACATCTGTGCAGGCCGCTACTTTGCATGGGTCACTGAAATCGTCAGCGATGAGGAGGCAGATATCATCTGGCATCTGCTCAAGAAAGACTTGTTCGAACAGTAGACATGGCTTATGGCTGTCTGCTAGTGCCAGCATCTCATTCATTAAGGCCGATGGCATGCGGTCGCCTAGGCTGTCCATGTAGAGCAACCACGCTGCGCTCTCACGGCAGGAGATGCCAAAAGTATGGATCAGGAGCGCCTTGATTGATTTATACCTGTCTACAACCTGTGGGCGGTGTAGGAAGTCGATGATGCAGCCTGCTGTTTCCCGGTCGAGTGAACCAACCACATAGTAGTACTTTGTGGCATCCAAGACAATTTTCCTGACCTGGAATTGGTCTTCAGCTTGTTCAAACCAGACCTGCAGCTGCGAAGTCCAGAAAGTCGGGAACTTCATTGAAACTATATTCTGACGTTTGGACTGTCAGGGGTCACCAATGTAGTTGCACTAGGCATTCAGCAAGGGAAAGAACCACACAGAGTTGAAAATGAGTTGAACCAACTGACTTTAATAGAACTCTTGCGCGTGCTTAAATCCCTCGGAACCCAATGATGCTTGCGACCCCCGGTACCTTTATGATGTCAGCTGCCAGGCTGTGGGCTTGCCCCACACCCAGAGCTCTCTCAGTCAGATCTGCCACGGACTTGCCTGCGACTCTGGGAGCCGGTTTGCCTGTTGCATGGACAAGCTGCCACAACATAACAATTTCACATAAATAATAGATATTAAATCTTTACGAAAAGGCATTAAACTAAAAAACTTATCTTCAAAATTTGATTCAGATTTTCTTGAAAAATCAAATATTTGTGATTCAAGAAAATACTGGACTTGCAAATGTCTAAAAAAATTGAGATTGGGGTATGTTAAATTTAGCAGAAAGCTGCTCAAATGATGCAAAATATCCATCAATGAACATATCCTTAAAACTATGAATCTCTACACCATCTCTGAAAAATAGCATCATGTAAAGAAGGCTGAAAAAAGTGATTGGATATGATAGGGCTTGAAAGAGAGAAATTCTGAAATGCAAAATGTTTTCTAAACTGTGCCCAAATTCTCATGGAACATTTAACAATTGGATTTTCTATTAACTTAGTTGAAAATGGAAGTGAAGAGCCAAGAAGCGCTAAATTAGAAAAATTTTGGGAGAATTCAGCTCCATTGAATCCCATAATGGGCGGTCAGAATGATTATGAGAGAAGGACCAAAACATACAACTTTTTATATCAACTCCCCAGAAGTAGAATCTAAAGTTAAGTAGAGCCAATCCACCATCTTTCTTATATCTCTGTAGAAGAACTTTATTAAAGCAAGGATGCTAACCCTTCCATTTGTAAAATGATATGGCTGAGTCAAGAGAGACAAAAAATGATTTAGGAACAAAAATTGGAACAGAGTGAAAAAGATTAGGCAAAAAAATGAGAGTGGCATGGCCATGCTAATGAGCTGAGCAAAATGTTTTGAAAGAGCTCTCCACAAAAAGTATTAAAAGTGCAAAAACCAGAATTTTTTAGACAAAAATGGATAAAGCAAGTACTAAATTACCAAGGCAATCAAGAACAAAAACTGAAGAAGTGACAGCTCAGCCAGGAACATTGAGTGGAACCCTGATGAGAAGTGTCTCAGCAAGGGCCTTGGGACTGGCTGAAGCCAGTGGTTGGCCGAAGATATAGTCTCCATCCTGAACATGAAGGAAACTTTATGCAGTAATTTTACGAGTATGGAATCAGTGATGAGAGATATATCAGAGAAGAATACGGAAATTGAAGCAGTTGTGGAAGACTCGTTCAGAGGCTGAGCTGGACAAAACAAAAGATAAGCTGAAGGCACTGGAAAAAAAAATGAAAATATGGGACCCAAAGAAAAGAAAGGAGTGCTGGACAAGATCAACCACATGGAAAGTTTTAGCAGACGTAACAATGTAAGAATCATTGGACTGAGAGAAGGAATCAAGGGAAAAGACACGATGAGTTTCTTTAATACATGGATCCCACAAATGCTGGGACAAAATAAGTTAAATGCAAAGCTGCAAATTGAAAGGGCTCATCGGACCCTCAGACCCAGAAGAACCAGCGAACAGCGACCACGACCAGTCCTGGTAAGACTTTTAAGTTACTGGGAGAGAGATGCGATCTTGGGAGCAGCAATGAATATTAAAAAAATAATAATGGAAAATGCAAAAGTAATGTTTTTCCAGGACTTCAGCCTGCCTTGGTCAAACAAAGAAAGAAATTTGACGAGGTAAAGAGACAACTACGATCTAAAAACTTTAAATATTCCATGATTTATCCAGCAATGCTGAGGGTGGATGTCTCAGAACGTGATCGACAAAGTTTCAAGAATAGTGGAAACATTTTAAGAAAGTTATGAAAAGATGAAAGTCACCAGCTGAAAGGGCTGAAAAGTTTCAAAACGGGACAAACTGGAAGACGTTTCTTTTTATTTATACTAATAGTACTGAATTGTCTTGTTCTCACTGTTAAAAGAAACAAAACATTAGTTTAAATGGAGAGCTCTGAAAAGACAGAAAGGTGGTAAGGAAGGCAGCAAAGTGGGAACTCCGACTTGGGGGGGGTGGGGGAAGATGGCACCAGGAGAGGAGCAATTTTAAAAGATGGTGCAAAAGGGAGGGTTTCTTCTTCTTTGGAAGAACCCGCTGCTTTTTTTTTGCAGGCTTCTGGATACTATTGTCAATGTCACCATCAGAACTAGGGGTGTGTGTGTGTGTTTCTTAAAGGGGAAATATATGTGTTGGAAATGTCTTTTAATAGGGAAATGTTACAACAGTATCTAGAAAATTGGGAAGATATTATTGTTATACAATATTTGTGTGAGAAATGGTATGGATAAAACACTAAAATTTATTAATATTAACGGGATAAATGGGAAAGTGAAGAGGAAGAGGGTCTTAAAGAAATTAAAAGTGGATATAATCTTTTTGCAGGAAACACATCTTAACAAATTGGAACATGATAAATTAAAAAGAGGATGGGTGGGACAAATAATATCACCTTCCTTTGGTTCAAAGGCAAGAGGGGTGGCTATTCTAATCAATAAAAATACACCAGTGTTAATAGAACATACCTCGATTGACCAAGCCGGAAGGTATGTAATGGCACTCTGTAAAATTTATGGAGAAGCATGGACATTTATGAATATTTATGCCCCAAATTATGACGATGAAGCCTTTATGAAGGACACTTAAAATCAGCAGAGAAGACTTGAATTTCTGCTTTCTGCAATGCTAGATAAATTGGCAAGAACCTTAACAAGGGCGAAAGTGGCAAAAACTACAATTTCATATATGAATGATCTAAATCTTATTAATGTACGGAGGGAATTAAATCCCACAGAGAGAGACTGCTCTTTTTACTCAAGGGTACATGACTCACATACAAGGATTAACTTATTTTTAATGTCTGCCCAGTTATATTCGGATATTTTTAATGTCTGCCCAGTTATAACCTAAACGAAGAATCTTAAGAGGGAACATATGGCAGAAGTAAACAGTTTGGAGAAGGATATTAAAGAATTAGAAAAAAAATCAAAGAACAGGACTACAAGAAGAATAGAGATTACTGGAGAATAAAAACCTAAGATATAATACAATACAAACATATAAGACAGAAAAAGCTATAATAAAATAGCAATACTACAAGTTGGGTGAACGGGTGCACAAAGTTTTAGCTTGGCAGATTAAAACAGAGGGGTCATCAGGAATGATAAATGCTATAAAAACAGACACTTTAGTATATAATCAAAAAGAAACTAACAAAAATTTTAGACAGTATTACATGAAACTATACAAATCAGAATTACTAGGAGATGAGAACAAAATGGAAGAATTTTTGCTGAATGTCAAACTTCCAATGCTGGAAGAGAGAGAAAGGATATAATTAGATGCTCCCTTCACAAGGGAAGAAATTGAAAAAGCTCTAGGCACCCTACTGGCTAATAAATCATCAGGAGAAGATGGATTTCCACCTGTGTTTTATAGACAGTTCCAAGAATTATTAAAGTCCCTTTTAATGGATGTCCTGGACCAAGCTATGAAAACACAGACCCTCCCAGAGTCATTCTCAACCACGATTATTATAGTGTTACCAAAAATAAAAATAGGGACCCACAAAAAACTTAGTCATACAGATCAATATCTCTGTTAAATACTGTTTATAAAATACTAGTGAAAACATTGGCTAATAGGACGATATTTGTCAAAACTGATACATACGGATCAAGCAGGATTTGTTAGAGGAAGGCATTCCTCAAATAGTCTCAGAAGGTTATTTAATATAATAAGCATGGCTAAATCTGAATGAAATCCAAGTATTTCAGTCTCCCTAGATGTGGAAAAAGCATTTGACTGTTTGGAATGGCCCTTTTTATTTAAAACATTGGAAAGATTTGGTACAGGCAGAACATTTATAAATTGGATTAAAGCTTTATACCATAAACCACAAGCTAAAATAATAACAAGTAATCAGATTTTGGTGGTGTTCCCCTTGAGTAGATTGAATAGACTGTGCTTTTTATTTTTGCGATTGAACTGTTGACAGATAAGGGATCCGAATATAATATTTGCCGATGATGTGCTATTGTTCTTATCAGAACCAGCTAAATCTTTAAAAAAATTAGAAGTAACACTGGAAAAATATGGAAGAATATCAGGCTACAAAATAAATATGGATAAAGCCATTAACAAATTTTGAATATGAAAGATACCAAAAAGGAAGTAAATTTAAATGGAAGACGGATGGAATAAAATATCTTGGAATAGCAAACTGATAATAACATGCAAAATCTGTACAAACTAAACTATGTTCCTCTTCTTGGGAAGATAGAAAGAGACCTACAGAAATGGAGAAAAACTTACTGATTACTTTGGTGGGAAGGGTTAACTGCATCAAAATGAATGTGATGCCAAGACTGCAATACTTTTTTCAATTGCTGCCTATTCCATTATGTAAAAACTTTTTAAAGCCACTAAACAACCATATTAGACCGTTTCTATGGAATAATAAGGTACCAAGAATTGCATTGGATAAACTGATGTGGGACTATGGGTTGGGAGGACTTCCAGATTTCAAAAAATATTAACCTAGCTGCACAGGCTAGATTTCTCGCAGCCTTCTTCACTGAAGACACCACCCCCACCCCATCTTGGGTTTAAATGGGAATGTATTCAGTGAAGATGGGGGAAGCAAAGGACTTTATCTATAAATGGAGTTTCAAATCATTAAAGAAAATGACATATAACCCCATTCTAAATGATTAGAACGTGGCAAGAAATTAATGAATGCATCAGAAAAAAAGTAGGGATATCAATAAAAGCACCATTGTGTAAAAATGTGTTATTGCCTATTGTCTAGGCAGTAGAATATTAAATTTGTGGTATGGCAAAGGTATAAGATACATTAAGGACTATTACACGGAAGGAATTCTTATTTCCTTTGAACAATTAAAATACAAATACGGAGAGGCCAATTGGACCTTCTTCTGTTTTCTCCAGCTTAGATTGTACTTAAGAGAAAGATGAGGACCAACGTTGACCCCACCTGAAATTAGTGAAACTGAACGAATGGTTTGGATGAGGAATATATCCAAATTTAAAACAAAAATGTACTTTGCTCTCCAGAGCGAAAGTATAAAATTCGGGTTGCAGAGGTCAAGGGAAAGATGGAAGTCGGACTTGGGGGTGGTGATTTCAGAAAGAAGCTGGTCAGATTGATGTAAGGACAGCACGACATAATTTATAAATGCAAGGTATGGACTGGTTCAGTATAATTTTTTACACCAATTATATCTTACCCCACAAAGGTTACACAGATCAAAAGCTAATATTTCAGAGATGTGTTTCAGATGTGGGACTGAGACAGGAACTTTTCTACGTGCCACGTGGTCGTGCGTAAAGGTGAGGCCATTTGGCAAGAAATAACTGAAAAATTAACTAGGATAACAGGAGTGGTCTTCATGGGCAACCCAGAGCTATATCTATTTGGTAATTTCATGAATAAGCAACAAATTGACCAAGTACCAAATCTCATTATAAAAATAGCACTGGCAGTAGTGCCAACTTCCCTCTACGCACGATGGACTGCGGAAATGAACAGTTGTATACCTATGGAAAAAAAAATCACATGCATTACAACTCCTATTATCCGAAATGGTGGGGACCAGGCCTTTTTCAGATAAAGAGTTTTTTTTAAGAGAAGCAGTCATTTTTTAAACTAGCTGAGTAGCAACATCAAATCATTTGTAACAGTGTTTATACAACAACAAACAACAAGATAAGGCTTTTTAAGCATTGAAATAAAGTTTAATTCTCACCAGAAAAATACTGGCCACTGCCAATCATCGACACTTCCCCACTGAGGCCCCGCTCCTGCCTGGGAACTTGAGGTCCCCGCTGCTGCCGGAGCATCAAGTCCACTGCTGGGAGCCTTTGGTCCACTGCTGCCGCAGCTGGGAGCCCTAGGTCTGCAGTTTCCGGCACTGGGAGCCCGACCTCCCCAGTCTGGCTTCAAAAAATTTGGATAAATTTTTTAAAAATTTTGGACAACTGAGGATTTTGGAAAATCCAATTTCGGATCATCGGAGTTGTACTGTATGACTTAAAGAATAAGTAAGACTCTTTTGTAAAGGTCTGGCAGCCATACCTGGACTATTGGGGTCCAGTTAAAGTAATAAAAAGGAGCAAAAAGTGGTTAAATATTATACACCTTTATGTAACGTACAACCATTTATTTTTAATTCTATTTTGATAATTGTAAATAACGTTTGGATATGATTCTATTATATTCACTGCATACAAAACTATAAATAAAATTTAAAAAGTAACATGTATAAAAATGTAGTGTCTCCAACTGTATTCTATATATTTAAAATATGTAAGCTCTATCGGTGAACGGATCTGTATGTATGGAAGGGAAGGAGGGAGAGTTTGTTAAAAAAAATGTTTAATATATTTTATATTTAAAAAGTCACTAAAATTTTTGGGGAAAAAATAAAATGTTCAAAAATATTTAGGCAAAATATTTATTTTAATAGAATTTTACAGTCAACTAGTGTTGTAGACAAAGGTCAGGGAATGTTACACTTGTTAAGCATAGCAAGATAATTCTCCTTAAAAGGTGTTTTCAATATAGATTTAACACTGAATCCTTTGGTGGCTCTCTTTGATACAACAAGAGGGAATGATTTTTCTCTGGTTCAAAGTCATGCTATTTCTTTTGCCTCTCCTTTGGTGAGGCATGCGTGCAATTTTACTGAAATGGAAGGGTGCTGTCCGCCTACTCATGATCAATGGTTGCGTGACATCATGTCCTGTTTGAATACGGAAAAGATTTGTATTCAATTAATAATTCAGATATAAGATTCCAGAAGTTATGGGGGTCATTTATGACTCATTAATGTTACTTTATAATCTTACTCCTATGTGATTAAATTGTTTGGCTTGTATCTTTTCCACGTTCCTTATTTATATTTGTTTTACCTTCATTTTTCTTTTAATATATAGTCATACATAACATCGAGCAACATGATTAGGTAAGGGGTTTGAATTTTTCTTCTCTAGTATTTTCTTTCCTTTTTTATATCATTAGTTTTTGTTTCCAAAAAAGTATATTACTATTTAGAATAGGAATTATGGATATAATTTACAATTTAGATATGTTAGTGATATACAAAATATCTTATTTAGTTTATGTAACTGTCCAAACTATCTTATTGAATTGTACCCTTTTTGTTTGTATAAATTCTTTATTAAAATCAATAAAAATATTTTTAAAAAGACATTTATGATTCTTTGTAATTGTAATTACAAGATAGGTAAAGTGATGTTTAACAATCTTAAAAGGAAAACCATTATACATTGCTGGAGAAAAATTCATGGAAGAAGTTCACTTTTATGCACATTCAATTGATATCCTGAAAATTAACTGAATTGTGAACATAATGACATCATATGGGGGAGGGGGACAACTGAATCCAAGATGAAAAGTAAGAGATCACCTGCATTAAGAGCTACCTTATGTTCAGTCCCTTTCCTCACGAAATGGAGTTGCCAATGGTTCAATCGGCAAATCAAATAATAAAGGACTTAATGGCTCTTGTCGAGGGCCGAATTGCAGATTAAAAGGCTGAGATTGTTGTAAATTAATAACAATTGAGGTAGATGTCTGTGAGTACAATAATTTAACCCATGTAATAAAATCAGAACCGAAGTTAAATTTTTCTGCATCCAATGAAAGAATACACTCAGGAGTTTTCCCAGAAGGCAAATACATAATATTCATTAAGCAATATATATTAAAATAGGAATATTAGTTTTTAATAAACCCCATCTGATCTTCGGAAATAACTGACGGTAAAATGTTTTCCATCCTATTGGCTAAAATTTTAGCATCAACATTCATTAAAGAGATCGATCTATAGGAGGACCATTCAGTTGTGTCTTTACCTTTCTTCGCAATTAAAGGTATGTGAACCTCATTAAATGAATCTGGAAGTTTACCCTGCTTAAATGAATCTGCAAACACCAAATTCAAGTGAGGTGTGAGCAATTTAGAAATTAATTTTTTAAATTCCCCAGGAAACTCATTGGGTCCAGGTTGTAATGAGGAAATAGCAACTGTTATTTCCTTTTGCGAGATAGATTGATCTACTCTGATTTGACTATCTGAAGAAATCTTGTGGGTATTCAATCTGTCTAAGATTTTTTTTATTAAATTACTTTCATTTTTACATTCAGAAGAGTATAGTTTGGAATTGAATCTTTTAAATGTATTATCTCCAAATTATCTGAAGTCATAATACCATTATCTTTGCAAATCTTATAATGTGATGCTTACCATCAAATCCTTTCAATTGGTTAGCCAAAAATTTACCAGATTTATCACCATGAATGTAAAATTGACTTTTAGATTTCAAAAGTTAGCATTTGACTGGATATGTTGAGAGAAGATCAAATTTAGTTTTAATTTCAATCAGTTTTTTGTAAACATCTGAGTTTTTAGTTTGAGCGTATTATTTATCTGTTTAATTTGTTTAATTGTTTAATTAACTCAGATCTTTCTTTATTAGTCTCCATTTTTTTAATTAACAGTATATGAAATTATTTGCCCCCTAAGAAAAGCCTTCAAAGTATCCCATATAACTAAACTAGAGGTCTCTGAAGAGAGATCAGTATAAAAAAATAAAGTGATCTTTTTTTCCCTAAGTTTAACAAAGTCCTTAACTGATAATAATTCTGAATTGAAGTGCAGTGTCTTTCATCTTGAGGAACATTAGGAAGAGTCAATGACATTGTAAAAGGGGTGTGATCAGATATTACAATACTGTGGTATTCAAAAAATGATTTAATGAAATTAAATGATTATCAATAAAAAATAATCAATACATGAGTAAGTGTGATGGGGAGAAAAGAATACTCGATTAGTAAGATTTTAAAAACGGCAAACATCTAAAATGCCATAATCCGATAGAAAAGAATATATGAATGAGGCCTATTTGTTTAAAGTAGCCGGTTTAGAAGATGACCGATCCAAGAAAGGATCCAGACAGCAGTTGAAGTCTCCACCGAGAATAAGCGAATATAAACTTAAATCTGACAATGAAGTTATAAAATTTCAAAAAACTGCGTATCATCAACTTTGGGAGCATAAACATTTGCAAAAACCACCATTTTATCATGTAATTTCCCTGAAACAGTAACAAAACAACTGTTAGAATCCAAAACAGCATTATGTATACTAAAAGGAATATTCTGATTAATAAGGATTGTTTCCCCTCTAGATTTAGTTTGAAATTAAGAATGATATTGCTGGCCCTTCTACCATGACATCAGGCACGAAACATCACTGCTGCGCATATGTCTCTCCTGTATAAATATAATTGCAGCTTTAAGTTGTTTTAAATGCGAAGCCACTTACCTTTGTTTTACTGGATGATTTAGACCTTTCACATTCCAACTCAGGAACGTAATAGGATTAGCATAATCACTCAGTTATAGAAAGTATACACCAACAATAAAACTAATCTTAGCAGTTCCAATGCGCATGTGCAAAACCGAGTTCTTGCAGCATGCACAATGATCTCTGGCCTACAGATAGCCTTATTAAACCAGACAGTACAACTCCATTGGCTGGAACAGAAGAAACCATAACAATAAAGCACCATGGCAGCACAAAGCACCCATGATCCCCATTCTTCTTCAGTCCCATGCCCCTAAGGTTGCTGAATAGACCAACAGAGTGTTAATTAATTCTAGAAACCAAATATCTTGCAGTAGAGATTAGGTGTTCCCACTCTAAAACAAAACAATAAACATTACCCCCGCAGCTGTTCATAACAAACCAAAAGAAACCATGTTTAAATACAGTAAACATTAAAAAAAATTAAAGACCTCATGAATACAATCAAAGTGTGTTGAATTCTTTTCCTTCAATCCCAAATTAAATTAACTCGCAATAACAATGCTTTCCCTGTGAAAGCCTTAAAAACAAATGAATGTACCTTTAACATATTAAAGTTCAATCATTGGTTCAAAGCAGCCATTCAGCAGAGAAAAAAGAATATCATTCAGGAGGTTACAAGCGTCCTCTGCTGTACCAAACAATTTCTTGCTCCTGTTGAGAAGAGAGAGGTGAAGACATGCTGGGAACAGCAATGAAAGCTTACAACCTCGCTTGTATAACTGACAACTTCCTTGTAGAAGGCCCGCTGCTTCATAACTTCAGGAGAATAATCTTCCACAATTCTAAATGCTTTGCCTTGATATTGCAGGGTACCTTTACAATGGGCTTCACGGTTCAGCAGTTCCTTTGTTTGATAGCGATGTGGGCATATAACCACTGAACGTGGTTTTTGCCTCAATTTAGGCTTAGGGAATAATGAATGATGTGCTCTGTCAAGCTCTGGTGATGTCGGAAACGTATCGTCTCCATACACCGTAACCAACAAATCAGAGAAAAATGTACTAAGCATTCTAGTTTCAGTATCTTCAGCCAAGCCCTACAATTCGCAGGTTCTGCCGCCTACTTCAACTTTCCAAATCGATAATTCTCGCCGTTACTCTCTTATTCTTGTCCTCCAGGTGGCAGTCCCGGTCATTCGAATTCTTTAAAGTAGATTCTACTAAGGTCATACGCTCACCTTGTTCTTCTGTAGAATGACAGATTTTCCAGTGCCAGAATCCTGCATCAATAAATTATTTGATTTGTTCAAGTACATCAGAGGAGCCTTCAGTACTCAGGTTTGCCTGTGTATTAGGCAAAGTTTCTTGTTTCTTTCCATGTTTCTCACTTTTAACCGATCTTTCCAGCTCTTGTATCCATTTTCAAATACAAAATATGCAATTCGACATAACTTTGAAAGATTTTTTTAAAGTAAATGGGAAAAAGTATACTGGAGGTATGGAGCTGTGATAGAGATGTCTACTCCATAGCACACTCTAACAGGAAGTCTGATGCAATCTCAAAGAAGGTTCACCAGCAGCTATACTTAGTGAGGAGTTTGAGGAGATAAGGTACGTCACCGGACTCTTGAAAACTTCTACAGGTGGACCGTGGAGAGCATCCTGGCTAATTTCATCGCTGCCTGGTGTGGAAGTGCTAAGGCTCACGGCAAGAAAAAACTCCAGAGGGTTGTAACTCGGCCTACTACATCACAGGCACCAGTCTTCATTCCATCAAGAACATCTACAAGAGGCTGTATCTTAAAAAAAGCAGCCTCCATCTCCACCCAGGCCATGCCCTCTTCACTCCGCTACTATCAGACACCTGAAGACGATTACTCAGTGGCACAAGAACAACAACTTCTCCGCTGCCATCAGATTCCTGAATGAACAACCAACCACAGACACTGCCTTAATTTGACTTTTTCTTTATCTTGGACTTTATTTATTTATTTCCTACGGTGGTTGATATAAATGTTTGCACCATGATGCTGCTGCAACAGTGAATTTCATGACATGTTCACGACAGTAGATCCTGATTCTGAAAATGTCATAGAGGAATGAGAGTAAACAATAAATCTGCAGATGTTGGGTTCTACAGCGATACACAAAAGTGCTGGAGAATCTGCAGGTTACGCAGCATCAATGGCGAGGAAAAGGCAATAGATGTTTCTGGCTTGAGCTCCTCTTGAGGAGGCCTGAATAAAATGGTGTGGGAAGTGGAGCGGACTTTCTATGCACTGTTGTCTGGATTTTCTTAAATTTAAATTTAGATATACGGTCCAGTAGCGAGCCCTTGCTGCCCAATTACACCCACTTGACTTACAACCCTCATACATTCTTGGAGGGTGGGAGAAAATGGGAGCACCTGGAGGAAACCCACACAGACATAGGGAGAACGTACAAACTCCTTATAAACAGCGCCAGATTCAAACCCGCGTTGCTAGCACTATGCTTCCCCAAATTACATTTATCTATTTTCTCATGCATTCATTATGTTTGTTGTTTGCCTTCTGTACCTGGGGAGCTGCAGTGAGTAAGATTTTCCTTGCATCTGTGAATTGTAGCTCCGTATGTGACAGTGATCAGACATCGCTGGCTAGGCTAGCGATGTGTTATCCGTGAGCAGTGTGGGCTTCACTCAATAAAGAAACATGTTGCTGGAGACCTGTAACCACATCAGATGCGATGGCAGATTTCCCTTCTCGTAATGAGTCAGATGTTTTCTTCTAAACAACAAACTGATGGTTTCATGGCTGGTCACTGCAAACTGTGAGTAAGATTCCTTTACTGAAATGTAGTAGTACAGCAATGTTTAATGCTGCATCCTTCCTTCATTGTTTATGGCTACAACTCGTGGACCATCACAAATGCAATTGGAAAAAAGAATCAATGCGGCAGAGATGTGGTTTCTCTGAAGAATGCTGTGCGTATCATATACAGACAGGATAACAGATGAAGGAGTTCTACAAAGAACAAAAGCAAAATGTACATTACTTACAAGAATCAGAAAACAGGAATCAAATTCTTGGGTCACATGCTAAGAGATACATTGGAACATTTAGTCACAACTGGAAAGATGGAAAGAAAAAGAAGCAGAGACAGACAGAGAATGAAAATGATTGATGGATTAAAACAGGGGAGGCAATAACTACAATTCAGAGGGTCTGAGACCGTGATGGATGGAAAGACATGATCGCCCATGCCAAATGGGAAGGCATCTGAACAAACGAATACTACAGAACATACAATATTACCCAAAATTGCTTTCTGCCTGCCATCAGCCAAAGAGTCACCGTTACTGTCACCTGGCAGTAAGAGAGAAAGTGAAGCAGAAGAGAGTCCCTTCAGAGTCACTGAGTGTCCATGGATGCACCTCCAGTGCTCCCACAGCCACTGCAGCCATACAAACTCCATTTCGGTCCTTTAGTAACCCGAGTTCCAGATCCAAACCTCCAACACAATCAGGAAGCCTTCGGCATTTGGGGGCCCTTCTTGTACTCAGCACCCTCTCAAATCCTGGTTCCCATAAACCAGTCTCCAGCAGCCTGTGAAACACCCAGAGCCACAAGTAGCTCACAGCCTGTGTGGGTCACTCAGCTGCTGAGCCCCTCGTTGGTCCTCTGCAGTAGTTACCATCTACTGGGTCCTTCAACCATTGAGTCCTTCGGTGGTCCACCACCTGGGTCGTCTCCTCTGTTTCTCCTTCTCAACGGGGGGGGGGGGGGGGGTGTTCTCCCTGTTTTTGCTGCCCTGAGCCAGCCCACTGCACCCCTGGAGTTTGCTACCCCTCAAGGCCACTGCCAAGCACAGGCACAGCCATCTTGGGCACAGACCCCGCAGTTGCAGAATTTTAAACACCGTCAGCTCATTTAACAGGCCATTTAAAGCCTGTTCAGCGACTTTAGCATTAGGGCTGGGCAGTTGAACCCTTCGAGGCAGCGCTGTGTCTCTGCTTTCCTGGGTTTGCACCAGCGGCAGCGCTGCCTTGCTACAGCTCTGGCAGCGCCACCATTTTTCTGAAGTGAATGGTAAGGACAGGGCAAAGCCAAATGGATTAGATCATAGAACAGTACAACAGTACAGGCCCTTCGGCCCTGATGTTGTGCCGGCCCATACTTTTGTTTTTAAAAAAAGTACTACACCCTCCCTACCCTGAAACCCTTTACTTTTCTTCCATCCATGTGCCTGTCCAAGAGTTTCTTAAAAGCCCCTATTATTCCAGCCTGTACCACCATCCCTGTCAATGCATTTCAGGCACTCACAATTCTCTGTGTTAAAAAAAAACTTACTCCTGATGTCTCCCCTAAACTTCCTTCCCTTCACTTTGTAAAGACGTCCTCTGGTATTTGCAACTCCCGCCCTGGGTAAAAGGTGTTGGATGTCTACTTTATCTATGCCTCTCATAATTTTGTAGACCTCTATTAAGTCTCCTCTCAGCCTTCTACTCTCCAAAGGCTAACCTTGCCTCATAAGACTTATTTTCCAATTCAGCAACATCCTGGTATTCCTTGAAGAAGGGCTCAGGCCCAAAACGTCGGCAGTATATCTCTGTCTCCTGTGGATGCTGAAAGATTGGCTGAGTTCCTCCAGCAGTTCAATATGTTTTTGCAACATCCTGGTAAATCTCCTCTGCACCCTCTCCATAGCATTTACTCATTCCTAAGATTAAGTGACCAGAACTGAACACCATACTCTTAAGTGTGGTCTCACCAAAGATTGTAGAGTTGGAACATGACCTCTTGACTCTTGAACTCAATTCCATCCACCCCCCCCCCCCCCCTTCATGAAGCCCAACATCCCAAAGGCCTTCTTAACCACCCTATCAACCTGGGCAGCGACGTTGAGGGATGTATGGATTTGAACCCCAAGGTCCCTCTGTTCATCTACTCTCCTAAAAACCTGTAGTCGGCCTTCTAATTTGTTTTTCAAAAATACATCACTTCACAGATTGAACTCGGTATGCCACTTTCTTGCTCAACTCTGCATCTTCTCTATATCCTTTTGTAACCTACGACAACCTTCAGCACCATCCACAACTCCTCTAACCTTCGTATCAACTGCAAACTTACTGACCCATCCTTTCACCTCTTCATCCAGGTCATTTATAAAAATCACAAAGAGCTGCGGTCCCAGAACAGATCCCTGTGGAACTCCACTAGTCTCTGTTCTCCAGGCAGAATACTCTCCATCTACTTCTCCTCTCTGCTTTCTACATACATAGCCAAGATTCCTGGATCCCATACCTCATGACTTTCTGAACAAGTCTCTCATGGGGATTTTGTCAAATGCCTTACTAAAATCCATATAAACCATATGTACTGCCCTACCCTCATCAATTTCTTTTGTTACCTCCTCAAAAAACTCAATTAGGCTTCCCTTCCTTGAGTAGACTACTTCTCCAAATGCTCATAGATTCTATCCTTAAGAACCCTCTCCATTTGTTTGCACACCACTGACATAAGACTCACTGGTCTATAATTCTCAGGATTCTCCCTATTATCTTTTAAATTAAGGGGATTACATTTGCCATTCTGCAATCGTCCAGCACCTTCCCTGCAACCAGAGGACAAAGTTCATAGCTACTGCCCCAGCTATCTCTTCTCACAGCAACCTGGGGTATGTCACATCCGGCCTTAGGGACTCATCAGTCTTAATGTTTTTAAGAAGATCCAGCATTTTCTCTTCCTTAATCTCAACATTGTTCATCACACAGGCCTGTTCTAATCCGACCTCACCCTGATCAAGGTCCGTTTCTCTTGTGAATACTGAGGCAAAGTATTCATTTTGGACCTCCCCAACCACCTCCCCCTCCAGACACATTGCCTTCTTTATCCTTTAGCGGCCCCACCTTCATTCTCGTCATCCTTCTGTTCTTCACATACACATAGAACACCTTAGGGTTCTCCTTAATCCTACTTGCCAAGGCCGCCTCATACCCCTTCAACCTCTCCTAGGTACTTTCTTAACCTCCTTCTTGGCTACCATATTCTGAGTCCTTCCTTCTTTCTCTTGACTAACTGCCTCACCTATTTCGTCAACCACAGTTCCCCTTTCCTACTGTCTTTTCCCTGTCTCAGAGGGACAAACCTATTCTGAACCCAGCACAAGTGGTCCCTAATCTTCCTCCACATTTGTTCTGTGCCTTCACACTTGAACATCTGATTCCAATTTACTCTCGCTAGTTCCTGCCTCATCCCATCATAATTAGCCCATTTCCAATTACACACTTTCCCATTTTGTATGTTTTTATCCTTAGCCAGAGCAATACTAAACCCCAGGGGGTTGTGGTCACTCTCACCAAAATGCTCACTCATCAAGAGGACCGCCACCTGACTAGGTTCTTTACCCAAAATTAGATCCAGTACGACCTCTCATCAGTTGGTCCACATACTGTGTCAGGAACCCTTCTTAAACACACCTGACAATTTTAGCCCCATCTATTCCTCTTGTGTGAAGTGGCCTGTGTGAAGTGCCAGTCAATATTAGGGAAGTTGAACAACAACCCTGTATTTCCTGCACCATTCCAAAATCTACCTGCGTGTCTGCTCCTCGGAGTCCCGGGGGCTATTTTGGGGCCTATAGCACAGCACAGTGATAGCTCCCTTCTTATTTCTGACTGCCACCCACACCAACTCAGTAGACACTCTCTCTGCAGCATCTTCCCTTACAATAGCCATGTTACTATCCCTGACCAGCAATGCTGCTCCCCTCCCCCCCATTTC
Organism: Narcine bancroftii; assembly: GCF_036971445.1. Taxonomy (NCBI): domain Eukaryota; kingdom Metazoa; phylum Chordata; class Chondrichthyes; order Torpediniformes; family Narcinidae; genus Narcine; species Narcine bancroftii. The sequence goes on from NC_091473.1 coordinate 194,705,821, forward strand.
TACCTCCCATCCTATTCTTTTTAAAACACCTAAACCCAGGTACATGCATCAACCAATCTTGCCCTTCCTCCAGCCAATTTTCAGTAACGCCCACAACATTGGAGTTCCACGTACTGATCCATACTCTAAGTTCAACTAGACACATTTCAATCCCTCTAACTATATACCTTTATGTTTTGTCCCCTGCCTGTCCTTCCTCACCAACTCAGAACACATAGCATCATGCTTTGTCCTTCTCTAATCTCTGCACTCACATTCTGATTCCCACCCCCTTGCCAAACTCGTTTAAACCCTCTCCAACAGCTCTAGCAAACTTGCCAGCCAGGATATTGGTCCCCCTCCAATTCAGGTGCAGTGCGTCCTTTTTGTAGAGATCAGAACTTCCCTAGAAGAGATCGCAATGATCCAGAAATGCACCCTGCACCAACTCTTCAGCCACTCATTCATCTGCCACAATGTCCTACCCTCTTGGTGTGTGATACAGGCAGCAATGCCGAGATTAGCACCCTTGAGGTGCTGTTTTTTAACTTTTTTCCTAACTCTCTATTTTCGCTCTTCGAACCATAGAACTCTACAGCACAGAAAACAGACTTCTTTGAATCAGTGCCGAACCATTTTTTTTGGCATAGTCCCACTGACCTGCACACAGTCCATAGCCCTCCATTCCTCTCCCATCCATTTACCTGTCCAAATTCTTCAATGTTAAAATTGAGCCCGCATTCACCTCTTCAGTTGGCAGCTTGTTCTCCACTCCCACCACTCTCTGTGTAAAGAGGATCCCTCTCATATTCCCGCTAAACTTTTCCCCTTTCCCTCTTAACCTATGTCCTCTGTTCGTATCTCATCTACCCTAAGTGGGAAAAGCCCATCTACATTTTCTCTACCTCATAATTTTAAATACCTTTATCAAATCTCCCCTCATTCTTCTACGCTCCAGGGAATAAAGTCCTAAACTGTTTAACCTTTCCCTGTAACTCAGTCCCTGAAGTCCCAGCAACATCCTAGTAAATCTTTCCTGTAGTTATGTGACCAAAACTGCACACAATACTCCAAATTTGGCCTCATCAATGTCTTATACAACTTTACTAATAACATCCCAACTCCTATACTCAAGACTTTGATTTATGAAGGCCAAGATGCCAAAAGCTCTCTTTACAACCCTATCCACCTGTGATGCCACTTTCAGGGAATTATGTATCTGTATTCCCATGCCCCTCTGTTCCAACCCACTCCTCCATGCCCAACCATTTATTGTGTACGACCTTTCTTGGTTTGTTCTTCCAAAATGCAACAGCTCACACTTCTCTGCTTTAAATTCCATCTTCCATTTTTCAGCCCATATTTCCAGCTGGTCTAGATCCCTCTGCAAGCTTCGAAAACCTTCTTTGATGTCTACAACATCTCTAATTTTAGTGTCATCTGCAAGCCGGCTGATCCAATTTATTTTCCTCAATTTTTTTTTGCCAGTTGCTTGAGGCTGCCGGTTGCTTGAATTCCAGATACCAGGGGGTTTTACTTCATAGTGATTTAGCTGAATTAAGCTGCCATGGTGAAGTGTGAACTCTTGTCTCCAACCCAGTGGCCCAGAACTCAGAACATTAGTATGGTAAAGATCTGGATTTCTGATCCCATCCTGTCAACCACCACCAGTTGTTCATCTATGACTTCTATGTTCTCCGTCATAACACAAAAATAAATTCTTGATTGAGCATTAAAGCAAACAGGCTTCATAAAGGAATGATTAACAACTGGACAGTCCCTGAACTGGACTGATGTTTCCCTGAGTGCTGTGACATTTTACACTGAGCTCTTTTTTTTTAAATATTTTATTTAACACACTGAGCTCTGAATATACTATAGAATGAGAAGCAGAGAAAGTTTCCACTTCAGGGGAATACTGACCAATCTCACTTGGATTTTTTTGTCTGGATACTCTCCAACTGGATGGCATTTACATTGACTTCTGCCATTTCTGCTGGCCTAACTTGCCTTTCCCTTTGTCTTCTTTCCTCCAGATATTCACTCCTTTTCCTCTCCATTCGCAGAGCCAACTCCCCTTCCCCCTCCCTCCCTTATCCAACTATTACCTCCTGCCTTTGGGACTGTGCTCCTTCCCTCCCCTCCACCATTTCCTTCGGGCACCTGCCTACATTTTGTCACACCTTGATGAAAGGCTCAAGCCTGGTTTCAGTTGTTAATCATTCCTTTATGAAGCCTGTTGGTTATGTATCTCTATCTTTGCTATATAAGGTACACTGTTTGATCAGCTGAATTTCTCCAGTGTTGTGTTTTTACTGACCCAAACCTTTTGTCTTTAATAAGTAAAAACACAATCCAGGGAGGACACCACAGCAAGCGGGGAGGAGGGATAATGAGGTGAATAGAGAGGGAAGGGGATGGAGAGCTGAGGGAAAGAAGACAAGGGGAAGGGAAGGGAGGGAGAATGGAGAGTAGGTTAGCAGAAACATGTTAATTCCATCCGACTGGAGAGTGCCCAGATGGAAAATCAAGTGTGAGTGGTCTTGGTGAGATAGTACACAAGGCCATGAACAGACTTGAGCGTGGGTGTGGGATGCAGAATTGAAATGGTTGGCCATTGGGAGATCGCTGTCACTGATGCAGACAGAGCGAAGGTGCTCAGCAAAGCTACCTCCTAGTCTGCGCCCAGTCTCTCCAATGTAGAGAAGGCCACAAAAGGAGCACCTAGATGCAGTAGACCACTCCTGCGGATACACAGTGAAATGCTGCTTCAGTTGAAAGGCCTGTTTGGGGCCACAAACTGTGTTGAGGGAAGAGGTGGGTGCAAGTGTGACACCTCCTGTGGCCACAGGGGAAGGGCCGGGGGTCGATTGGTGGGGAGAGATGAGTGCACAAGGGAGCCACGGAGGAAGGCAAGAGAGGAGGAGAGGGGAAGATGCGTCTGATAATAGGATCGTTGTAGGACCCTGATATTATGGAGAATAATGTGTTGGATGTAGAGGCTGGTGGGGTAGTATGTAAGAACAAGGGTAATCCTGTGTTTGTTGTGTCTGGGACCAGGGTGGGCCAGAGCAGATGAGCGGGAAATGGAAGACAAGCGGGTGAGGGGTAAGTTGATGGTGGTGGAGGGGAAGCTACGTTTGTGATCTGGACTGGAAGACTTCATCTTGGGAACAGATGCGGCGGAGATGGAGAAATTGTGAGAAGGGAATAGATTCCTTGCAGAGGACAGGGTGTGAGGAAGTGTAATCAAGGTAGTTGTGGGAGTTTGTAGGTTTGTAAAATGTCAGTGGAAACCCCATCTCCCGAGATGGAGGAACTTTAATACATGCCTGCCACCCTGCTGCATTGGTTGGTGGTCTTTTCCAATATCGCATGTGTGGAAGAATATGAGCAAATCTGCCCTTAATTTAGTTAGGCTGATTGTACCTGGAACACTGCCTGAAATAAGTCAGTATAAACCTGTGATTATAGTAATGGCAGGTTCATAAATGGTAATTGGTTGATGATAATGTTTCAAGTACTTTTCATTACTGAAGTGCCATCTGTGCAGAAAGCATCCTTTGAGCAGATAAACTGTGAGTGTCTTTTCAGGTTGGTTACATCCAAAGGCCACTGTTAATTGGACATTGCTCAGGGACACATTCATTCATCCCACTTGTTGTTTCTGTGACTCTGTCAGAAGGCTGCCATGTCCCTTCCATTGATGATGCCACAAGGCCAGTAATGACAGTTCGGCCATCAGAAAGCCTGTTGGTATCGCATTCTGAGCGCCCTGTGATGTCAAACTCAGGGTAGGTCAACCTTTTCCAGGAGCTCTATCAAGAGCCTCCAGGCCAGCTGCATCACAGTGTGCTATGGTTGCTGCAGAGAAATGGATCAAAGATCAATCCACAGGACCATCAGAGCGGCAGGGAGGATCTCTGGGGGCTACGTCCCCTCCCATCGACATGATCTACCAGAATTGTTGTCTGAAGAGGGCGCGCAAGATCATTGAGGACCTCTTCCACCCTGCACACAGCATCTTTCAACTGTTCCCGTTGGGGAAGAGATACAGGGGGATCAGAGCTAGCACCACCAGGCTGAGGAACAGCTTCTTCTCACAGGCAGTGAGAATGCTGCATGACTAAAGGAACTGCTCACACTGACCCTCCAAGACCCTCATATTCCTGAAGCAATATATTTATTTGTATAGGTGAAATCCTTTGAAAGCTGTTTCATCGGGTAGCACTTGAGCAATCAGATGACAATAAACTTGACTTGAAACCTGGTCCAACCCCTTGTGGTTAGGATTAGGATTGACTCCAGCAAGTCAACGGGCAGGGACAAGGTAAGAGGTGGTAAAGGCTGAGCCTTCAGCAGTGGATTTATGCCAAAAGTGGAAATGAGAATTTCACATGGAGATTAATTCTTTGGATGTGCTAGTCTTACACTGACATAATGCAAGATAAAGTATAGTGAAACCACAGCAAACCATTGTTGGTGAAATATTATGGTCTTGGTGTCTGGGCAGTGGAGAGGCAAAGTTAGACAATGGATCAAATTGGGCTGGCAGTGTGATCCGTGTGAAACCCAGTAAAAGGGCCTTATAGTTTTGTAAGCTGCACCAACTTTTGCTATTTCTAACCTAGTCTGTGTACTTAAACCTAGGTTGTAAATACTTGCAGGTCCACCATTGACCACTGTGGCCACCCCTCCTGCCTTTCCGCCCCTTTACCTGATGCCCTTTCTTTGTCAGTAGGCTACTCCACTTGCTTTTTGGGAGAACGTTTCATGTTATCATGCCCCCCGCTGGTTCTTGATCCTTGCCCCTGCCTCATAAACAGCTTCATAAAGCCACTGTGCTCGATCATATTATTTCCTAATTGTCTTTATTTTTCCAGCAACTGATCTTTTTTCAATTTGCTAATTTTTTTTCCTGCCCCTCTTTTTTGGTAGGATGGCAGTAACTATGTTTTCAGAATCAGAATTTATTGTCATGCTTAGCATTTAGGGCAATGCTTTTACAGCACCAGTGATCGGGACTAGACCTGGGATCGAATCTCGGGCTGTCTGTAAGGAGTTTTATGTTTTCCCCCTGTCCGCGTGGGTTTTGCCCAGGAACTCCAGTTTCCTCCCACCATTCAAAACGTACCTGGAATGTGGGTTGATGGGGTGTAAATTAGGCGACACGGACTCATGGGCTGAAATGGCCTCTTATTGTGCTGTATGTCTAAATTTTAAAAATTTGAGGATGTGTCATGAAATTTGTTGCTTGGCAGCAGCATTACAGGTGTAAAATTTAATATAAATTACTTTATTTTAAAAAAGTGATTACAAATAGATAGATAGATGGATTTGTGCAAAGGGAAAGAAAAAATGACTCAGTGCCTACAGTTCCTTGTCCATTCTCCTGTAAATGTTCTTCATGGATTGAAGATTAATGCCCACAATGGCACTGGCCAAGTTCACAACCCCCTGTAGCCTTTTCCTATGCACTGGCACCTGCACACCAGACAGTGATGCTCTCCACGCTCCACCTGCAGAAATTTGCAAGAGACTTTGGTGACGTACCAAACCTCCTCGAACTCCTCACAAAGTCTAACCACTGGTGAGCCTTCTTCGTGGTTGCACCGACCCGGAGGCCCCAGGATAAAGCTTTAGAGATCTTGACATCCAAAGAATTTGAAGCTCTTTTCCACCTTTCATCTCGCTGAGATGGTTCCAGGGTCCAGAAGTTTTTGAAGGTCATTCATCCATTTCACTGTCCCTTCAGCTGTGAGGTGACTGAGATGGCAGTCCTGCAAACTTTTTTTTAACCTTCTACAGTCATTATCTTTTTTGTTTGCCCCAAATATGTCACTTCTCATTGGTTTCTTTAGTAGTAGAATGTTTATTGTTTAAAATTATACGGTCAATCCTCTGATTTTCCTTTGGATAAGTAGTTGGTTCAAACATTGTTATGTACCATATGAACTAGATCCTCATCCTATGTAATTGACAATCTAGATTCTGATTTATCAAGTTGTCCAAGTTCATTTCCATTTGAGTGTAATGTATAACCAGATGAAACAGCATTTCTCCAGTCCACGGAGCACACACATAGACACATAATACACAGCCCATATCCACAATGTAAACATTAAAATATAATATAATGTATATATGTTTTATTTAGAAGACCCAAGTCTTGTGATCAATTCTACAGGATCCTTTATGATCTGATTACTAATTTGCCTTTCTCATTGCACAAGATTATCATAAATATATTCTGTAAACATGTCCATCAAAAACTGACAATTCTATTTGCCCATTGTATCTGGTGAAATACGAGAGTTTATCAATGCTGGGATAGCAGTAAAAACACAGAAATGCTGGAGGGATTCGGCAAGACTCGCAGCGAGACCTTGCAGAGTTCTTCCAGCATTTCTACGTTTGTACTTATGACCATTGTATTACTTTTCATACCATGTTTCTCTTCCTCCCCAACAGCACAGCCACTGACATGTGCTGTGCTTTATGTCTATTCTGAACTTGTCTGCAGCCACACTCCTGGTTTCACATTCTTCTATTCAAACATAAATGCTCACTGCTTCGGCTCCCCCAACTTTCCCACTCCCTTCTCCCATCCGGGAATGGCACCATTAGTGTAGAGGCAGCACCGTAAGTGTAGGGACGGCACAGTTAGCGTCGTGGTTAGCGAATGCTGTTTCAGCACCAGCGATCCAGGTTTGAAAACACCACTGTAAGGAGTTTATACTTTCTCGCCGTATCTGGTAGGTTTCCTCCCACTCTTTAAAATTTAGATCAATTGGGTATAATTTAGCAGCACAGGGATGAGTCCCAGAAGGGTCTGTAACATTTTAAATCCATTTTCCTAATGGAAAAAATTTTCCCATTAGTTCCCAGAAATGGTCACTGCAACCACAGCTCTGCGACCTTTGTAACCAGATCTTATTCCTTTTCAGGCTCAAGCTTGACATCCCGGGGTCCAAAACTAGGAAGTCCAGTCGAGGAAGCTATTGAGAACGTCATCCAGCGTGTAACACAAGATGGGTCCCAACAAATGTCCATAGAGAAGACGATAGAAGATGTAATTGCCAGCATGACGGCTGCACACCCTGAAAATCTCTTAACCCCCTCCTCGGGCAAAAGCTACAGTCAAGAAAGGTGCCAGAACAAACGAGCTGAAACACCTCCTTCCCAGACTGCTGGGGCAAGCGACTTCCCAGAGAATAGCCAGGCATCTGTCGATAAACAGGCTCCGACAACGAGCCACCGACTAAAGAAAGATCGGATCGAAGCCATGCAGTGCCAGGCAAGGAGAATGTGCAATTTCGACAAGATCCTGGCCACCAAGAAGAACCTGGACCACGTCAACAAAATTCTGAAGGCCAAAAAGCTGCAGAGGCAGTCAAGGACAGGTAACAACATCGTCAAGCGTAAGCGAGGGAGGCCCAGGAAGAGGGAGCTGTGCCTCCCTCTGCCCGACGCTCCCGCAACCCCTCCAGATGGCGAGAGGGTATCCAAAGAACAGGGTGAGAGTGCGGAGAAGGCCAGAGAGTCCGACACCATCATGGATGTAATCGAATCGGTGCTGCAAAGTGTGAATCAGCAACAGTCGGAACACAGGAAGGGGGTGAAACGGAAAAGGCACTTTGAGGATGAGTAAGTCCTGCTCCAGTTTTTGGGTCGTTGAAAGGTTAGACCATTGCACAGGAGCAGAATTAGGTTATTCGGCCCATCTTGTCTGCGCCCCCATTCAAATCATTCTCAACCCCATTCTCCTACCTTTAACTTATCAAGAATCGATCAACCTCCACTTTAAATCTATCCGATGTCAGCCTCCACATTAGACCATTCTGCAGATTCGCCGTTCTCTCAATATCTGCCACATCCAGCCCTTTCAACTTTTGATTGGTTTTAACGAGAAGTCCCTCATCCTTCTCAACTCTATCAGGTACAGGCCCAGAGTCTTCAAACGTTCCTCATATGTTATCCCTCTCATCCCTGGGGTCATTCACTTCTGGACCCTATCTGGTACCAGCACATCCTGGCTGAGATATGAGGCCCAAAATTGCTCACCTAAACATTTACATCCAGTGAGCCCAAGGGTTCCTAAATGGGTGAGATGGCATGTTTCCTGGAACATTTGACAGCTGAGGAATGTTTGACAGGTCTTGGACTGTTTGCCTTGGAGTTCGGTAGAATGAGGGGGACCTCGTTGAAGCATTTTGGATGTTGAAGGGCCTGGACAGAGTGGATGTGGCACAGTAGTTTTCCATGGTAGAGGAGTCGAGGACAAGAGGGCACAATTTCAGGATTAAAGGGCACCCATTTAAAATCGAGATACAAAGGAATTTCTTTAGCCAGAGAGTGGTGAACCTCTGGAATTTGCTGCCACGTGCTGTGGAGGCCAAGTCATTGGGTGTATTTAAGTCAGAGATGGGTATATGAATAGTCAGGGTATCAAAGGTTATGAGGAGAAGGCAGGGGAGTGGGGCTGAGAAGAAGAATGGATCACCTCATGATGGAATGGCAGAGCGGATTTGACAGGCTGAATGGCCTACTTCTGTTCCTATATCTATTGGTCTTAAGCCACAAACCCCATGGTCATGGGCTGATAGCCAGAAAGTAGAGTCAGCCTTTGTGTTTCTTTGAGCCATTGTGGTGTCAGGGTGCCTTGGTGTCCTAAAAATTTCGATGGTCTTCCAACCTCATCTCCTGACTCTCTGTGGGGTGTCCTGTGTGAATATTGGGGAGCACACAGGAGCAGTGGGTTGAGCTGCTACCTCGCAACCCCAGATATCTGATTCAAGTGTAACATTACACAAAATTGCATTTAGTCTGCCATAAGGCAGACAGAGATTAGCAGAAATTGCCTAGTGCCCCTTACAGTCAGAAAGAGAAGCAAAAGAGAGCTACCCAGACTCACCAAGTGTCTGTGGATTTGCTTCCAGTGCTCCTGCAGCCTCCACAGCCGCACAGCCTTCACTCCAAATCATCGGCAACCCGAGCTCCAGATCCTAACCTCTGACATGCTCAGGAAGGCTTGGGAGCCCCACCCGCCCTCTGCACCATCACCAACGTTTCGAGGATGATGTATCTTCACCTTTGCGACATAAAGGCACTGTTTGACCTGCTGAGTTTCTTCAGCGTTTGAGTGTTTTTTCATGGCTGATCTGATGATGGGCTCATCTCCGCCTATCTACCTTTTCCCATATTCCTTAGTTCCCGACGATGTAAAAATTTATTCTATCTTTCTTAAGTACTATTTCAATGGGCAGCGAATTCCACAGATTCCCCACCCTCTGGGAAAAGCAGTTCCTCCTCATCTCCATCCTAAATCTCTCTCTCTCTCTCTCCCTCTCTCTCTCTCTCTCTCTCTCTCTCTCTCTCACACACACACACCACTCACTCTCACTTTCTCTATCACTTTTTCTCACACTCTCTCTATCTCTCATTCCCCCTCTCACTTTCTCTCTCACTTTCACACCCTCACTTTCTCTCTTAACTCACTTTCACTCACTCTCACACTTTCTCTCTTTCTTCCTTTCTCTCTCTCTCTCCCTCTCTCTCTCTCTCTCTCTCTCTCTCTCTCTCTCTCTCTCTTACTTCCCCCTGAAACAAGTTGCCCTACCAGTCTCAGCATTTCTTTGTTTGGCCTGGGAGGCTGCGGATGAGTTAGAATATCGGACAAGATTTCAGAACAGTTCACATTCTCTGGGTAACGGCCCTAACAATCTCCATTTAGTGAACAGCGGGCACAGGCTAGCCCCTGAACAGCAATGTGAGAACCGCAGGTCAGCTCTGACAGTCTGCCCTTTTTCAGCATTGAGCCCATTTATATTTGTGCTTTCTGCATCCTCTTTTGAATCTTGGAAATCTAGACTCAAGGCCAAGACTGCTTTTGGCATTGTGGCTTTGGTGGTTAAATCTAAAATGGAAGTGCCCGAAATCTGTTCAAGTTTGCATTCTGTATATTAATGGGAATGAGGATTTAAATTTCAGAGAAAACTTTGAGTCTACATCTTTTTTTAAAAAAAACAATATTTAGATTCCCTGACCCAGATTTTGAAATCCAGTATCTTAAGGTCAAAGACAAGATGTTTGTTTCAAAGGAATTTTGCAGGGATGTTCCTTTAAGTTGGTAAGCAGTATGTACTCTTCTACTGTGAATGTTAGAGCTAACTCGTTTGCAGTGGAACCCTTCTCACTGTCACTAGGTATAATGTGACTAATACACTGAAATATTCCATGATAGACTTGTGGATGTCCTAATGTAGCAGGTGCTGTTATTAAAACACTGCTTTCTTCACTGCAACCAGCTCCCCGGAGTTGTCCTCTGAAGCAGCTGCCCCAGCAGAGACCGCGGAGAAGACGGCACCACCGGAGTCTTCCACGATGCCACCTCCACCACCTGTCCAGAGGGAAAAGAAGGCCCCTCGTCCTCCAAAGAAAAAGTACCAGAAGGCAGGACTGTACTCTGATGTCTACAAGGTTCCTGAGTGAGTTCTCTCTGAGAATTGCAACCGTTGCCGAGTTCGGGGCTTTGTAAAAAGTGTCCAGCTTTCGTTGCATTTTGAAAACCATATTCCCTTCACAGCTTCTATATTCTCTATGAGGCGAGTATGTACAGAAATATACAAAAGGATCTCTCATTAAATAAAAAAAAAGATCCTAAGAATGAGTCATATAACCCAGGTAGTGGTAGGTCAAGCATTTTTTTAAAATTTAGACATACAGCACGGTAACTGGCTCTTTCGGGCCACAAACCCGTGCTGCCCAATTGACCTATAGCTCCCGTTACATTTTGAATGGTGGGAAGAAACCGGAGCCCCCAAAGGAAACCCATGCAGACACAGGGAGAAAGTGCAAACTCCTTATAGGCAACGCTAGATTCGAACCCCAGTCCCGATTGCCGGCGCTGTTACAGCATGGCACTAACTGCTCATTTAACTGTGCCACCCATCCTGAAATATGAATCGTCTACTAGTGTTATTGGAGCCAAAGGAATTTTGCCTTTCACCTTAAATGTAGAAGCACAGCACGGTAACAGGCCTGTCCAAACCCCGAGCCCATGCTGCCCAAATAGACCAATTAACCTACAAACCCCGTACAAATTTTGGAGGGTAGGAGAAAACTAGAGCATCTGGAGGAATCCTGAGCAGGTCGCAGGGAGAACATACAAACTCCATGCAAACAGTGCCAGTTTAAAACCCAGGTCACCAGCACCGTGATCACATCGCACTAACCTGAAGTTCCTGTTAACGTGCTGCAAGACTCCCTAACTCTCTACAATTGGGCTGTGGGTTTAGCACAATGCCATTACAGCGCCAGCAACCTGAGTTCGAACCCAGCTTTATCCGGAAGGAGTTTGTGTCTTCTTCCTGTGACCTACATGGGTTTCCTCTGGATGTTCCCTCTTAGGTTCATTGATGTCATGGGCTCATGAGCTGGAAAGGCCTGTTATCATGCTGTATGTCTCAACTAAAAATTAAATTAAGTTCCATCTTCTTTGCCTGAATGCTTGTTGGGCTCCTAGTTAAGGAAGTGGGACCTCATTAAACTGTATAAGAATTTTTTTTCAAAAGATTTGCTTCCTGAAAAAAAATTGTGGATTATGATAGACAATTTCAAGCTGAACACAGAGATAATTTCAGATTTGCTGTATCACGTAGGAAGTTGGAGAAACATTAAATTAACTTTTATTGAATTTAGCATGTTTAATCACATAATGATGCTGTCACATTGCGTTAGTTCAACTGATCTAAAAATGTTTGGCCGCTGATTTTCATTTGTACTCAGCATCTGATGCCTCTGGTGTCAGTGTCCAATAATAGTCGGCCGACATTGATGGATTTCAGTTGTCCTGATACCGCTTTTCCGGGGTCACAATATCCTGTGAAACCTTTCACCGTGTTCGTCACTGACTGCACCAAGATCAGTAGGGAAGTCCAAGTGCGAACGCAGAAAGTGAATTTTCAATGACAGGTTGCTATTTCTACTTGAAATAGACTTAAAATATGACAGGAAATCACTTCCCTTCATGTCTATTTCCCAACCGGGGTGCTCCTACAGCTGGGTGCTTCAAAGAATTTAGCAGCTTGGAGGTTACATGACCCCAGCTCCATCTGACCCAACCCTGCATTATTCACTCAATTCCAACTGAGCTTGCTACATAACTCCTTGCAGGGCTAGCTTGAAATTGGAACTAGACACTGACCTGGTGAACGTGTGCTGTGCTGCAGGGCCATGCCAGTGTTGTTTACTCTCCATGTCAAAATCATTTCACAGTTGCCTCTGTTTTCCCTGGGTAAGCTCATCTGTAAATAAAGGTTATCATACCTGAAGGCTGAGTACAGGCTTAATAGTCGTATACTTAACAGTGTGGAGGAACGGAGGAACCTTGGGGTCCAAATCTGCATCTCTCAAGGTTTCTGCACAAGTTAATAGGATAGTCAAGAAGGTCTCTGGTATGCTGGGCTTCATTAGTCAGGGAATTGAATTCAAGAATATTGCAACTCTACAAATCTCTAGTGAGACCACTTTTAGTGTATTGTGTTCAGTTCTGATCACCTCATTATAGGAAGGATGTGGAAGTTATGGAGAGGGTGTAGAGCAGATTTACCAGGATGTTGCGTGGATTGGAAAATATGACTTTTGAGGCAAGGTTAGAAACCCTGGGACTTTTATCTTTGGAGTGCAGAATGTTGAGAGGAGACTTAATAGAGATCTACAAGATTCAGAGCCATTGATAACGTGGACAAACAACACCTGTTTCCCTGGGCAGGAATAGCAAACACCAGGGGACATCTCTACAAAGTAAAGGGAGGAAAGTTTAGGAGAGACACCAGGGGTATTTTTACACAAAGAGTTGTGAGTGCCTGGAATGCCTTGCCAGGGATAGTGGTGGAGGCTGGAACATTAGGGGCATTTAAGAAACTCTTAGACTGGCACATGGATGGAAGAAAAATAAAGAGATACGAGGAAGAGAGGGTTTAGTAGGAATATGTAGATCGACACAACATCAAAGGCCAAAGGATTATGATAGACAACTTCAAGCTGAACACAGAGATAATTTCAAATTTGCTGTATCACGTAGTTGGAGAAACATTAAATTAACTTTTATTGAATTTAGCATGTTTAATCACATAATGATGCTGACACATTGAGTTAGTTCAACGGATCTAAAAATGTTTGGCCGCTGATTTTCATTTGTACTCAGCATCTGATGCCTCTGGTCTAAATTGGACTGGGCAAGCTCCCTTCTGTTCTTGGTACACTCACACCTGCTTCTCTTATTTTTGGCTCACACTTTCTCGTTCTGCTTCCATTGCCTCTGAGATAAGTAGGATTATTGTCATTTAGAGTTATACGGCATGGAAACAGGCACTTCGGCCCAACATCCATGTCAAGGGTTGCCTACCAAAGTGTCTTATTTGCCTCTATTCGGCCCATATCCCTCTAAACTATTCCTATCCATGAACTTGTCTTCCCCACATCCTACATCCTTCGTGTGGAAGAACACCCCTCAGGTCCCTTTTTAAATATTTTCCCTCTCATTCAAACCTATGCCCTCTGATCTTAGACTCCGCTACTCTGGGAAAAAGACTGTGGTCATTCACCTTCTCCATGCCCCTAATTTTATAAACCTCTAGAACAGGGGTGACCAACCTTTTAATTTTTAATTTAGACATACAGCATATTAGCCATCCCTGCTCAAAGTCATTCCTCAGTTTCAGCACTCAGGAAAGAAAACTCCTAGCCTATCCCAATCTCTGCTTTATAACTCAAGCCCTCCAGCCCCATTAACATCGTTGAGCTGAAAAATTGTCTTCTTTCCCATCCATCTGTGCAGGATCCCAGTCTTCTACTTCCCCAGGTTTATTTCCTGAGGACCCACTGCATTCTTGCTGCCTTATCCCTCAAAATGGGCAATTCACGTAGCCAACATGCCCCTAATGCAGGCTCCATGTGGTAGTTCAGTCTCCAACTGCCTTTTCCAACCCTTGCTCTACCAGAGGATTACTGGCCGTGTTTATACTGGCAGCTGGTGTGAAAAGTAGGGCAAGCTAATCTCCCCTTTTCATTTCTTTCTTCTGACAGCCAGACCCATAACGTTTCTATTCCCTTGTTGATAAAAGTGGGAGTCTTCTGTATCTTCAGAAGTACCGCTACAATAACCTGGCATCCAATTGTTCAGACCAAACACAAGTCAGGGATTCAGAGTGCGGCCAGGACCAGGCTCCAGGATATTGGCCAAGTGTATATCCGGAGACAAGGTTGGGAGTCAAGGGGTCAGGATCGTGGGTAATTTGTAACTGGACTTTTTTTTAAATCCTGATTTCACAAGATATAGGAGCAGAAGTAGCCCATTGGCCCATCGAATCTGCTCTGCCATTTTAATCATGATCATCCATCCTCCCACTTAGCCCCACTCCCTGGCTTTCTCCTCATAACCCTTGATCCCCTGACTAATCAAATACCTGTCAATCTCTGCCTTAAATACACCCAGAGACCTCCCTTCCACAGCTGGCTGTGGGGAACAAGTTCCATAGACTCATGATCCTCTGAATAAAGACATTTTTCTGCATTTCTGTTTTAAATTTATGCCCTTTATCCTGAAGTTATGCCCTTTTGTCCTAGAATCCATAGGTAACATCTACTTTGTCCAGGCCTTTAAGCATTTGAAATGCCTCTATGAGGTTCCCTCAACGTTCTATAGTGCAATGAATACACTCCAAGAGCCAACAATCATTCCTCATCTGCTCACCCTTTCATTCATGGGATCATTCCAGTAAATCTTCTCTGAACCCTCTCCAACACCAGAGCATCATTTCTCAAATAAGGTGCCCAAAACTGTACATGATACTCCAAGTGAGGTCTCACCAGTGCCCTTAAGAGTCTCAGCATCACATCCCTGCTCTTGTTTTCTGTTCCCCTTGAAATGAATGCCAACATTGTATTCACCTTCTTCACCACCTGGAGGTCAATCTTTATAGGATCCTTCACGAGGACTCCCAAGTCCCATTGCACCGCCGAATTTGAATTTTCTCCCCATCTAAATAAAAGTCTGCCTGTCTATTTCTTATACAAAAGTGCATGACCATACACTTTCCAACTTTGTCTTTCATCTGCCCATTCTCCTAATCTAGCCAAATCTCTCTTCAGACTTTCGATATCCTTACCACTACTCACCCTACCACTGAGGTCTTGTGTAGTTCCCATTTCCTTTAAACTCGCCTAGTGACTGGAAAACTCATTGTTGATCTGTGTAACATAAATAGAATGGAAATAGGTGTGTTTGCAATGAGTTGGTCCAACACTACATGAGTCCCAGGGGTATCAGAGTGTGCTGGGCTTGGGGGTAGACTGCAGAGCACACATGTCAAACTCTGGCCTGCGGGGATATAATTATATTTGGCCCGCAAGATCATTTCAAAAATGTATTAGAGGTGGCCCGCCCTGCAGCGAGAGCCGATGCTGTTTTTTGGTAATGTCACCCACACCATCCTCCCCCTTCATTGCACATCCTTCCTCATAGTAACATGAGAAATTGTAACACAAGAGGTCTGTCGATGTCATCAGCCGGCAAGCCAGTTGGAAGGCTCCCCGCACAACCAGTCACTTCTCCCACCTGTCGAGCGGTGCGGCGGATGGGCGAGCGCCTGTGATTTCCTTTCGGCGCGATGGGCATGGCAGGCTGCGCACGGCCCCCGGGCAGCGCGAGCCCCACGCGACTGGCACCGGACGGCCCTTCCACAGCGCGAGCGCACTTCTCCCAGTCGCCACGGCCTTCAGCGCTTGCACCCGCGCGGACCCCAGGGACGGCTGGTTCGGCCCTGCACGTGAAGAGAGAGATGGTGGCTGTCCGCAAAGGCTGATCGGCAGCGCGCTGGGCCTGAGTGGGTGGGTAAGCAGGGGTGGGCAGAGGGTGTAGGTGAGGAGTAATGGGCAGGGGAAGTTATGGTGGTGCGAGGGGCAGTTAGAGGGAGGGATGAGTAGAAGGAGGGGTGGATAGGGAAGAGGTAAAAGGGGAGGGGCAGGGCGAGTAGGGGAGGGGTGATTAGAGGGTGAGAGACGGGTAGAGGGAGGAACAGGTTGAGGGGAGAGGCAGTAGAGGGGCGTGTATAGGATGGGGTGGGTAGAGGCAGAGCGAGTGGAGTGAGGGGTGAGTAGAGGTTGGGTAAAGGACTGGTCAGGTAGAGGGATGGTGGGTCGAGGGTGAATAGAGGCCTAGAGCCTGAGGAGTGAGCAGGAAATGCTGAGTCCTGATGCAGGCCAAAATGGACACAGCCTGTGAATGCTGACTACATCTCCACGGGGACCAAATAGGTTTCCCTCAGGTCAAGCAAAGGGTGAACTTGAGCTACCTACTCCTGACCTGTAACATTATCCTCCTAAAGTTATATCCTAAAGTTTAACATTACATATGTTGAAAGAAGAGAAAACATGCAGATGTTGTTGAAAATTTTCAATAAATATTTAGTTCAGCCCTCGACTTAGTCCAAGTTTTTCATTTTGGCCTTCCGTGAATTTGAGTTTGACACCCCTGCTGTAGAGGATTCTTACCTCCTTCCGCCAGGGGCCGCCATTGCTGCTCCTTCATCTGCACATTCTGGCCCAGGCCACCCCTCAGATTGGGACAGCCTTGTGGATTTGCCCCTTCATTCCTGGCGGCAGGTCTCGAAAATAATTAATTCAGCACAGTCGTCAAGAATTTGGGGACCAGCCATGGCATCCCCGTGGCAGTGGAATGTGGTGTTTTTTTTAAATCAAAGCTTTTCCAGGGAACTACAAAGGACAGGTTTAGAATCAGAATTTATTGTCATGAGCATTCACAAAATTTGTTGATTTGCTAAAGCATTATAGTGCAAATATTGCTATAAATTATGTTTAAAAATAAATCAATCAATGTATAAATAAGAGAAAGTGAGAATGCGTCTATGGCTCAGTATCCATTCAGAAATCTGATGGTAGAGGGGAGGAAGCTGTTTTTGTACCACCGGGTGTTCGTCTTCAGGCTCCTGACCTCCTTCCAGATGCTAGCAGTGATAAAACAGCTCGGTTTGGGTGGTTGAGGAGTTTGGGGGGGGAGGGGGGGCTCATTGAGGAGAAAATTGATCAGACTGGGAGATGAGTGATGCTTGAGAAGGAAACTCAAGAAAATGTGGAGTTCTGGTCACCTTGCTTTGGCAAGCACATCATTAAACAAGAAAGGGTGCAAAAAGGATGTTTCCCCGTACTTGGATGTCTTGTTTTATGTTGAGCGATGGGATAAGCTGGGACTTTTCTTGAAGGATGGCTGCAGGGGACCTGATGGAGATCGACAAAATCATGAAGAGCATAGTTAAGGTGAATGGTCACAGTAAAACGTGAAAGTCTGCAGACGTCATGGTTGAAGTGGTTGAAGTGAAAACACAGTGCTGGAGAAGCTCAGCAGGTCAAACAGTGTCCTTAAGCCCCTTTCACACTTGCAAGTGGTCCCAGGAATTAATGACCAATCAGCCTAAAAAGGGTCTAGTTTGAAATGAAAATGACATCATCTCACACCAGGGATAGACTACCTCGACCCCAGTGCAATCGCTGGCGTCTGCAGACGCTGGTGTTGCAATCAGGCAAGTGTAGAACAGGCAGTTGCATTCTAGGACAGAAATGACCCAAATTTTTGCATGAGTGCAGAAACTTGAAGGAAGAAAAGATTAAAATGAAGGTATAAACTTTGCCGTGGGAAAGTCACAGCAGGAGAGAGAAAGGAAAGTGTTAGCAATAAATAGCAATAGCAAACAATTTTTAAACAGCTTGGGAAAGTTGGTAGCTCCATCCCGCACAATTTATAAAGACCAGGAAAAAGCGACCTTCCCTCCCAGAATTCCATGCGGCAGAGAACCCCTCTATGAAGTGCTCCTTGCATGCAGCCATGCATACAGCCCTTTCTTTGCCGCACGGAATTCTGGCCATTGCTTTTTCCCCACGGTCTCTATAAATTGTGTCCAATAGCACTACCAAAAATTTATATAGGTCAGCACCAAAACAACAGGGCCTGAAGGGCTCATACTATGCTGTATGTAAAGCTTAGTTATGTTATAATTAGGCATGATTAATTTTGTTTAAATCTAAGATCATAATACATTGATCAGAATTTAGGGTAGGTCCACCATCGCTCAATGTGTCATGACATCATCAGTAGAAGGTAGAACAGTCCTTACCCCGGAAATGGCTCCTTCCTAGTGTAAACGAGTACAGTGACCCAATTAAGAGTGGTTAAGTGTGAACAGCAAAAACACCATTCTTATCCCAGGACACTGAACAGCCAATTTAGTGGGATGCAAGTGTAAAAGGGGGTTTATGTCGCAATAGGGTTTGAGCCCTTCATTGAGGTATGGAAAAATGTCGGCAGACATTCAAACAAAATGGTGGGGGAGAGGGGCAGAGTGCAGAGCATGGTTCCAAAGGCAAGAGATGGATAAGGGAGGGAGAGCACAGCAGCAAGCAGGGGGAAGGAGGGATGGGACTGTGAATGGAGAGGGAAGGGGGTGGAGAGCTGAAGACAGAGGGATGGGGAAAGGAGGGAGAACAGAGAGTAGATTAGCAGAAATCAGAGGTTGATGTTAATGCCATCTGGTTGGAGTGTGAGTAGTCACAGTCTTCTCCCTAGTGTGGGGGTGTGGAGCTCTGTCCTTTCCTCAGTTCAGACCCAGGAAATACTTCAGACCCAATGTACATCAAACCATACTCCCTTTATTCGCAAGCTTGCATCGCTCAGTTAATTTACAGAGTCTCTTGAAGCTGAGCTATCCATAACCATGTGAGCCCCAAACAAGGTCTGAGGCTGCTTCTTAAACATGTGTTATCATGCACACCTGTAAATCTCTTCCAGACACCCCTTTGATTAGCGGTTCACGATTACCTCATGCTAAAGGCATTTCCTATATCGGTCTTGATCACCTCAATGGGTTGTAATCAGCACAGGGCTGACAGTCCCTCTATACCCATTTTACACATAGTAAGATTTATTAAGCTGTTAACAGGTAGTTATATGTTTTGACATGACCCGATTCTTGTTCTTTTACACAATTCCTCAGGGGAAGTTAACTCTAGAGGGAGGTGAAACACGGAAGTGTGCAGACGCTGTGATTGTAGTGAAAACACACAATAAATGCTGGAGGATCTCAGCCAGTCTCGCAACTTCCATAAGAGATGAAGATATATTAATAACTTTTTGGGCCTTAGCCATTCCTCAAGATACAAAGCGGGTATCTTGAAGGGCTCAGGCCCGATAGGTCGGTAATATATCTTTACTTCCTATAGGTGCTGCAAGACCAGGTGAGTTCCTCCAGCGTTTACTGTGTGCTTAAATCTAGAGGGCACAGGTTTGTAAGAGAGGAAAGACCTAAGGGGCAACCTTATCACAAAGAGGACAATGGGAATGGGGAATGAGCTGCCGGAGGAGGTAGTAGTGTTGAGTGCAATTGTGCCGTTTAAAAGATGTTTAGACAGGTGCTTGGATAGGAAAGGGACATGGGCCAAATTCAGGAAAGTAGCAGGCTCAGATGAGCAACATCTTCAGCATGGGCAAGTTGGGCCAAAGGGCCTGTTTCCACACTGAATACATTCTAGGGCTAATGCACAATGGCCTTCCGTAGTAGGGTGCTGTACTAAAATTAGCATACTCAGAAATATGTGTCAATGTTAATGAAGATAAGGAGGCTGGGCGAAGCTGCAGCGGAGGAGTTATTGTTTCTCCCCAGATGAATTTAGATAGCATATGTTCTTTTCGTGAACAAAACAAATGATCTGGTTGCTAACCAACAATTCTGTTCTTCAGTCCAAAAAGTCGCCTAATTCTGGTGAAGAAAGAGAAGTTGGAGTATGTTCCTGGAGAGCATGACTACGGACTCTTCCCCGCCCCAATCCACGTCGGTGAGTCTTGCAGCCTTTTACCGAGCCGAT
Source organism: Narcine bancroftii (assembly GCF_036971445.1). Lineage (NCBI taxonomy): Eukaryota > Metazoa > Chordata > Chondrichthyes > Torpediniformes > Narcinidae > Narcine > Narcine bancroftii. The sequence continues at coordinate 194,725,735 of NC_091473.1, forward strand.
TCTGCTTGAGTTAGCGCCCAAGGCAGGAAGCAGGTCTACTCAGATGCAGAGAACTGGGTCAAAGAGACGCTTTGGGCGGTTTGGGACAAAGTAAGGGTCTGTTGCTCTTCCTGCATTAGTGGTTACACATTTTGCAATCCACGACTGTGCCAAACGAAGCTCACAATTGAAAGTACAAAGTCCCTAAAATATTGTATATCCCGACTAGTAAGATGTCTATAAGTCAACCCCCTGAATTTCCACATAAAGTGTAGGTTTTGAGCTATACTCACTATGTAAGACAATTCCTCCCAAATCTTACTGCTTCAGTTGTCCTTTACCAACCACATGGAGTGATGCTGTCACAATATTTTAAAAGCAAATTATCCAGTAAAACTTTAAATTTAATTAGTATATTTTGAAATAAACCACCGTCAGCTCCTTTATCAGGGCTTCTTAATGCTTGTTCAGAGCTGACAGCAGTTGGACTGCGAGGTTGAGACTTCGCTGTTAATGTTCAGATTATATACTTGGCCTCTAAGATGACCCCTGGTTTTGGGGTGACATTCTTCAAGTTCAAGTCCCATCTTATTCGTCGACAATATATTGTACTTTGCTCCCTTAACACTTAGGTATGTCATTCGCTACACATGAAGTGGGTGTGGGTCATTGGGACTAGGTGGGAGAAGGTGATTGGCATGGACTTGAAGGGTCGAACTGGCCTGTTTCTGTGCTGTAATTGTTATATGGTTATATGTTCAATTAAACTTCCTCGAAAATCAGCTCCCAGTTTCTTCTCTTCCCTTGAATGCGAGTTTGAAGTTCTCTGTAGCAAATGTTGCTGCTCATTAGGGCATACCACAGTCATCAAGGTTCTGCCTCAATGTTTGAGCAGGTTTTGAATGCTCCATTATCTCTTGAAGACCAAGAGCTGATCAATTCTCTCCTTTCCAGCATTTATCTTATCGAGTCATAGAACATAGAACACTGCAGCAGAGCACAGGCCCTTCAGCCCTTGATGTTGTCCCAACCCATATATTCCTACCAAAATAAATCAAAACCATCCCTACCTCATAACCCTCTATATATTTCTTTCATCCATGTACCTGTCTGACAGTCTCTTAAGTGCCCCTATTGTGTGGTCCTATCTCAGTTTCTCTTTCCACAGATGCTATCTAACTTGCTCACTATTTTCTGTTTCTCCCACTTTATTCTCTCCACATTTTGATCACCTCTCCTCAGATTCTATTCCTCACCATGTGACTTAGGAAATAGGCTATTCACCCCATCGTGTCTACCCTGCCATTCAGTGCCCCATTCTCCAACCTCCTCCCAATAATAACCTTTGACAGCCTTCTAGCTAATCAAGAACCTATCAATCTCAGCCGCTCTCTACACAACGTAGAGCAGCAAATTAACTGACCAATCCATACTCTTTGCTGGAGGAAGCCAGAACACCCGGGGGAAACCCACAGGAAGAACAAGCAAATCTTCTGGATCCTTTTGCTCTGTGAAGTTTCAGGCTGCGTACTTTATTTTGACTCTCATTATCGATTTGTTCGGAACAGGTCAGCCTGATTCCCTTGCCAACTTTTTAAACATGACCTAATCCCGTCAATCCCTTTTCACAGGGATGAATTGTCGAACCCTATGACTCTGCCAAATCCCTTCCCAATATGGAAACTCCAACCTTTTCCGTGGCAAATCCAAATAAATAGCAAGCGCAGAGACATGCATGTTTCTCTGTGCCCTGCTCTTGCTGGGTGATTGAAGAGAAAGAGCCCGTGGTGTTCCTGATGATGTTGATGGGGCTCCTTTCTCTCCAAGCATCTAAAAATGATTCTCTCCCTTCTGAAGACACTGTGTGTCACAACTCCTATTGCCATGGGGTTAAGTGGAGCAGGTGTTGGATAGGAATGCAGTGACAGCGGTGCCGGGTAGATGAAGACACCAGCAGCTGTTCTCGCCCTCGCTGTGTGAAGCATGAGCTGAGAATATCTTAATGAGCAATCAGCTCATTTCTCAGACCCCGGCACTAACATGACGATCAGATTCTGCCACATCCAAGTTCCACAGCACACAAGCAGGCCCTTCAGCACAACCTGTCCACGTTGACTGAACTATCTACGTCCTTGCTCATACTCACCTCGAGTTTTACCATCTTTCAAGTAAAATTTATTGTCATCTGATTGCACAAGTACAACCCAACAAAACAGCGTTCTACGGTCCTCAGTGCAAAACATGCAGACACACAACCAGATATAACACACATACAGACAAACAATAAATACTGTTTCATGAATATGAGTCTCGGATGGTTAGAGTGAGCAGTTCCTTTGGTTGTTCAAAATTCTTACTGCCTGTGGGAAGAAGCTGTTCCTCAGCCTGAGGGTACTGGCTCTGATCCTCCTGTATCTCTTCCCCAATGGGAGCAGCTGAAAGATGCTGTTTGCAGGGTGGAAGAAATTCTCAATGATTTAGCACACTCTCTTCAGACAACAATTCTGGTAGATCACATTGATGGGGGAGAGAGGGAATTGTCCACACCTCTACTGCTTCCTCTGGCAGTTCCACCCTCTATGTGAGGAAGAGGCCCCTCAGTTGCCTAAAATGCCCCCCAATCACCTTAAATCTGTGCTCTCTGGTTTGAGATCCCCTACCCCAGGTAAAAGCATCGTTCTTGGCATTATCCTTGCCCCTCCAGGGGGAAAGGTCTCAGCCTTTCAGCCTTTTCCAATAATTCAAGCCTACCCATCTTGATAACATTCTCTTTCACCTTTTCTGCACCCTTCATGATATCTTCCCAATAGTTGGGTGACCAGAACTGCCCACAGTACTCCTAGTGAGGACTCACCAGCATATTGTACATTTGTAATATGAGATTCCTGCTCCTGTGTTCATTCCCCTGACCCGTGAAGACGAGCATGCCACTCAATTTCCTCATCACCCTGTCTACCTGTGGCTTTGCACCTGTATTCTCCAGCAGTCACCAGAGCCTTCATTAACCATGCAATCCCTGTTGGCTGAACCTTCAAGCTTATCTGTTAAATTCCGTCTGAAGGTTCCTTTATTGTCATATAATAATACATTAAAATGTAATATACATAAAAGGCTTCAATTTCTGTCTGCCTTAAGGCAAAGAGTCACCATGAGCATTGCCCGCCACCCCTAATAATAGGAGAAAGAGAGTCCCCTCAGAGACACCGTGTCTGTGGGTTTTCCTCCAACACTCCAACAGCCTCCGTGGCCCATACAGACTTCAGTTCAAACCATCAGCAACTCGAGCTTCAGATCCAAACCTCCCATATGATCAGGAAGCCCTTGACATCTTCAGGGCCCTTCAGCATCCTCTTGAATCCCAGTTCCGATATCAATTTCCTATGAGCCAGTCCCTAGCAGCCCACAGCCTATGTGAGTTCTTTAGCTGCTGAGCCCCTCGCTTGTCTACTGCCATCTCCTCTGCTCCACCTTCTTAATGGGGGGAGGGGGGTGGAGAATAGTGAGATAGTGAAGGTGTTCTTCCCATTTCAGATGCCCTGCACCAGTCCACTGCTCCCCTAGAGTCTGCAATCCCTCGTGGCTATTCCTTCTCTAATTGGGAGACTTTAGACTACATTGTTTGCTCAGGATATGCATTCCTACACACCTGTACACCTCTTTTTGAATACAAAACCTGCTGAACTTGTTGGGTAATCAACCATACCCAGAGATCTAACGCACTGTTCTACCGTTCAGGACCCATGCCTGGATTTTCCCAGTTTAATTTCTCCATCCTGACACCACTGGCCCACAGCAAGCTGAAGTTCCCTAGGCATGATCACCCTCCCCGCCAAGTCGTGATTACTGCTCCCACAGCTGACCCTGCAGAGGTCCCCATCCAGGCATCGATCAATGGAGTCTGGTGATTTCACTAAAGCCTGGGGTCACCATGTCCTCCACCTGCCACCCTCTCTTCCCCGTGTATTCCTTCCCCCTCCTTTGCAACTCTGCTTTGCATCACCCAGCTAGCTGCCCTTTATTTTACCGCTCAAAACACCTACTCTTTATATTCCTGTGGGTTCTCTGGGGGCTTCACTGGTGCGAGAGAGATGGAGACAGGACCTCTCAGTGCACACAGCACCTTCAGTTTCCCTCTACCACCGAGAAAATCAGATAAAATAAACAGTGCCTGAAGATAAAGGTCACGTTAATTACTTCACATTCCTTGGGGGTGAAATACTCAGTGAGTGAGTTTCAGGGGTTAAGAGGCTGTTGGGTTTGCCAGCAGCTGCCCTCTGTTAACAGCACTCTGCTCTTGGCACTCCTCCACAGCACTTAAAAGCAGAAATTTGTTTTATTCTCCAAGGTCAAGGAGAGAATTGGGGGGCAATAAAATATTTTTGTTTCTCTGTGGCACCTCTAACCTCTCTTCTTGAATGAAGCATTTCCAAATAGGGGAAGCTGCCATGATGGTCGACTCACGCACTGTTGAGTTGCCTGGTTTGACTGAATGATTTAACTATTCGACCTTGTGTACCCTGAGTTTTGGCAAGACCTTCAGTTCATTTTAATTACTCCACTGCTCTTATGTTCTTTTCAACTAATGAAACTGTACAAAGAGAGAGAGAGAGAGAGAGAGAGAGAGAAAAAAATCTTCCTTGTCTAGTTACCAGTGACTGGAAAGTTGGGTGGCACGGTTAGCTTAGCGATTAGCGCAACGCTGTTACAGCGTCCGTGATCGGGACCGGGGTTCGAATCCACTGCTGTCTGTAAGGGGTTTCATGTTTTCTCCGTGTCTCCTCCAGGTGCTCTGTTTTCCTCCCACCATTCAAAACATACTGGGACTACAGATCATTTGGCTGTAATTGGGTGGCACAGGCTCAGGGTCCAAAGGGACCTGTTACCATGCTGTATATCTATATTTAAAAGAATGTCAGCAAATGCTGGGGTTAAGTGTAAAACACATACATACAGGAGAAACGCAGCAGGTCATGCAGATTCAGAATTTGTTGTCATGAACAAATCATGAAAGTCGGTGTTTTGTGGCAGAATATCATAGGGCAAATATTCATATTATAACCATCTTACCACATTATTATAAAAAAATTTAAAGCATCGTGCACAAAAGGTAAAGCAGTGTCTTTGGTTCATTGATTATTCAGGAATCTGATGGTGGAGGGGAAGAAGCCGTCCTTATGCCGCTAAGTGCTCGTCTTTAGGCTCCTGGACCTTTTTCCCGGTGGTAACAGAATGAAGAGGGCATGGCCTGGGTGGTGGGGATCTTTTGAGGATAGAGGCTGCTTTTTTATGTAGATGTCCTCAATGGAGTGAAGCCTGTGACAACAACCCTCTAGAGTTTATTCTTGACCTGAGAGTTGGCACCTCCTTACCCAGCAGTGAAGCAACCAGCCAGAATGCTCTCCATGGTCCACCTGTAGAAGTTTACTAGAGTCTTCGGTGAAATACTGAATCTCAGTTGGAACCAGATTCACAATATGTTTGAGTATTGATTAGATATATCCTGATTGATCTTGGAAAAACTAAATGGAGCCCAGTGAATACTGCTGTATAGATCTCAATTCTAAATCTGTCCATAATGGATGATCCATTTTTTCAGAATAAAAGAATTCAAAAAGTTAGATAATGAAAAAAATCTAAAATTAGTAGGGCCATACCTCCATCTTTTTTCAATTTTTGAAAATTCTAGTGTTTTATTCTTCCAAATAAAAGAAGCAACTTTTGAGTCATATTATCCAAAAAAAAAGTCTTCAGGATGAAAACTGGAATTGCTTGAAATAAATATAAAAACTTAGATAATATTATCATCTTAACAGCATTAATACGACCTATTAATGATAATGATAAAAGAGACCATCTAGAAAAAGACAATCTCACACACTCAAAGAGTTAATATAAATCTTTAAATCATTTAGTTACTTTTACCCCTAAGTATGTGAAATTATCTCTGACAATCTTTAATGGAACTTGAGTATAGATAGGGGCCTGCATATTAATCGGAAAAATATCACTTTTATGAAGGTTTAATTTATATCCAGAGAATGAGCTGAATTGAGAAAACACAGATAACATCGCTGGGGTAGATCTTTCGGGATCTGAAATATAAACTAATAGGTCATCTGCATACAAAGAAATCTTATGTTACTCCTTTTCTGACAATCCCTTGAACCTCTTGAGTGTCTCCAAGGGCTATTTCCAGAGGTTTTAAAGCTAGATCAAATAGCAAGGGGCTAAGGGGACATCCCTATCTAGTTCCCCTAAATAGTCTAAATAAGGAGGATTTGCTATTATTAACCACCTTAGCTAAGGGGATACTATAAATCAATTTAATCCATGATATAAAGCCCATACCAAAATTAAATCTCCTTTGTCTTTCAAATAAATAGTTCCACTCCACTCTGTCAAAAGCCTTTTCACCATCTCGAGAAACTACACACTTTTGAATTACGTCCGAAGGGGAATAAATAATGTTCAATAATCTATGGATGTTAAAATGTGAATAACAACCTTTAATAAATTAACTTTAATCTTTAGATATAACAGAGCGAAGGATATTTTCCAACCTACTGACCAAAATATTAGAGGGAACCTTAAAATCTACATTCAGCAAAGAAATTGGCCAATAGGAAGTACATTCAGTCAGATCTTTATCTTTTTTAGGAATCAATGAAATTGACACCATAAAAAGTTGCCAATAAGGTCCCAGAAGAAACGAAATTTTCAAATACATAGTTGAGGGGCAAGTAAATTAGTAAAGCCACTAATCCGAACCTGGGGCCTTGCCAGATTGAAGAGAAGAAATAGCTTGGGAAGCTTCCAATTCTGAAATTGGAACTTCCAACAAGTTTTGATCTTCTGATGATATTTTGGGAATATTCAATCATTGCAAGAATCTATCCATTGAAATAGAATTATCAGGACATTCCTAAAACACTTTATTAATTTCAGCATGATCAAAAGTAAAGTTCTCATCCTTCTTATGTGCCTTTGTAATTGGTCTTTTAGATGCTGCTGTCTTCAATTAACTAGCTAACAGTTTACCTGATTTCTCTCCATGTACATAAAATTGAGATTTAAGTAGCTGAATCTCGATGGGATAAGTTAATAATAAATCATGCTGAGTTTGAAGTTCTACTCTTTCCTTATAAAGGCCCATACTAGATGTCATAGAATATAATTTGTGGATCTCTTTAATTCTTTTAGCAATTACTGTCAATTCACTTTTAGTACATTTACTAAGTCCAACAAAATAAGAAATTATTTGTCCTCGTAAAAATGCTTTAAGTGCATCCCAAATTACCAGGTTGGACATTCCTTCAGTAGAGTTTGTCTGAAAAAGGAGAGATCTTTAATAAAGCTAATGAATTTCTCATTCTGAAGCAGAGTGGAATTGAACTGCCATTGTTGAAATCTGGAAGTGACACCGGAGATTTCAACAGAAAGTTTTTAAGATGTATGATCAGAAACAGGGATTGCATCATATTCACATTTCCCTATCAAAGGTACCAGTCACATATCAATTAAAAAAATAATCTATTCTAGAGTATTTATGGTATACATGAGAAAAGAAAGAAAATTTATTTTCCTTCTGGTGTAAAAATCTCCATATATCGACTAAACCATAATCCAGCAGGAAAGAGTTAATATAACTATCTGATTTATTTGGAAGAGTATGAATGGCAGAGGACCTGTCAATCAAAGGATTTAGGCAACAGTTAAAATCTCCACCCATAATCAGGACATATTCATTCAAAATAGGTAGTGAATTAAAAACCTTTTGTAAAAATTCAGGACAGTCGATATTAGGAGCATATTAACCATTACCACCTTCTGATTCCGACTTAGGAATTTTTTTTGTAAAAACTTTGTTTTATCTAGTCCTGTCTTTCATAATTTTTTTTTTGACCATCAATAGTTGTTCAATCCTTCTCTATATAGAAAATCAAAGGTATTATTTCTTCTGTAAATTTATTTAAGAAAGGTCTTTTGAACAGCTGGCAGGTAAATATGACTTACCAAATATTCATTTTTTTATTATATTTACAGATAATTTCTTAAATACCATTTTACCAGACTTTCCATTTGTATACCACCAATTCTAGTGATAATATTTTTCAATTGAATCCTTCTCAAAAAGGATTAATTAGAATTATATACGATAGATTATTGAAATTATGTCCAGTATTTCATGATAAGATTAAAAAGGTTTGGGAACTGGAACTTACAAGACCCTTATCAAAAGATCTATGGGACAAGATTCTTAAACTGGTGAATACATCTTCAATATGTGCCCGACATTCATTAATCATGTTCACATGTCCAAAGAAAAGATGGCTAGTATCTTTTCTAATATTAATCCTACTTGTGACAGATGTAAATCTGATAATGCTGCATTGACACACATGATTTGTTCTTGTCCATCCTTAGAAATCGATTGGAAAGAAATTTTTAATATCTTTTCAACTGTATTTCAGGTGGAGCTCCGACCTAATCCACTAACTGCTCCTTTTGGGGTTATTGAACCAGACATAGAGAGTTTTTCTGTACCTTCGCAATGGTTGTGGCCTTCTCTACATTGTTGGCTAGAAGAGCCATCCTTTTCAAATGGAAAATTTGAATTTTCAAAGGTTCTCTCATAATATCTCAAGATCACAAGATAAAGGAACAGAAGTAGGCTATTCAGCCCATCGAATCTGTTCTGCAACTCCATCCTGAGCTAAATTGTTCTCACATCTAGTACCAAATTCCAGCCTTTTCCCCATATCCCTTGATACCCTGACTAATTAGATACCTATCAATCTCCTCCTTAAACTCCTTCAAAGATCGGACCTCCACAGCTCTATGTGGCAATGAATTCCACAAATCCATTGCCACAAGGCTAAAGAAATTTCCCCTCACCTCTGTTCTAAATGGGTACCTTCTAATTCTAAGACTGTGCCCTCTTGTCCTGGATTCCACCACCGAGGGAGACATATTATTCACATCTACTCTGTCTAATCCATTTCAAATCCAGCATTTGAAATGTTTCAATGAGACCCTCTCTCCTTCTTCTATACTCCAATGAATACAGTTGAAGAGCCACTAAGCGTTCCTCATATGTTACTCCTTGCATTCCAAGAATCATCCTGGTAAATCTTCTCTGCACTATCTCCAACATCGTTACATCCCTTCTACGATAAGGGGCCCAGAACTGCACACAATACTCCAAATGAGGTCTCACCAGTGCCTCATAGAGCCTCATCAACAACTCTTTACCCTTATACATTATTCCCCTTGAAATGAATGCCAACATAGTATTCGCTTTCTTTACTGCAGATCCAACCTGATGGTTAACCTTTAGGTTATCCTGCATGAGGACTCCCATGTCCCTTTGTACTTCCGAATTTGAATTTTCTCCCCATCCAAATCATATTCTGCCTGTTTATTTCCTCTTCCAAAATGTCCAACCATACGTTTCTCCACATTGTACCTCATCTGCCATTTCTTTGCCCACTCTCCTAAACTGTCCAAGTCTCTCTGCAACCTTTCGGTTTCTTCTACTCTTCCTGCTCCTCCACCCATCTTGGTGTCATCTGCAAACCCAGCCACCAAGCCATTCAATCCACAATCTAAATCATCAATATACTTTATAAAAAGAAGTCGCCCCAACACCAGCCCCTGCAGAACACCACTAGTAAACGTCAACCCACCAGAACAGGATCCCTTTATTCCCACCCTTTATCTCCTACCTATCAGCCAATGCTCATCCAATCTAATCTCTTTCCTGTCCTTCCATCTCATTAAAGCAGCCTCTTATGCGGCACCTTATTGAAGGCCTTTTGAAAATCCAAATACACAACATCCACAGCCTCTTCCTTGTCAATCCTACATGAGATTTCCTCAAAAAATTCCAATAGTTTGGTCAGGCAGGATCTTCCCTTCATGAAACCACGTTGGCTTGGACCTATCATGTCATGCACCTCGAGCTATTTCATAATCTCGTCCTTGAAGATCGATTCCAATAACTTTCCAACTATCGACATCAGACTAATAGGCCTGTAATTTCCTTTTTACTGCCTCCCTCCTTTCTTAAACAGCAGAACTACATTTGTGACCTTCCAATCCTACAGAACCATGCCAGAGTATTTTGATTTCTGGAAAATCATTTCAAATGGCTCCACAATCTTCAAAGCCACCTCCTTCAGAACCTGTGGGTGCACCTCATCCAGTCCAGGAGACTTATCTATCTTTAGTCCATTCAGTTTAATAAGCACTATCTCTTAGTAATCCTGACTATACTTAATTCTATTCCCTGTGACCTCTGACTATCAGGTATATTGCTATTGTCTTCCTCAGTGAAGACTGACAGAAAATACTCATTTAGTTCCTCTGCCATCTCTTTGTTACCCATTATCATTTCTCCAGCATTGTTTTCAATCAGGATCGACAATGAGATAGACAACAGACAAGCCAAGGCAAATAGCGCCTTTGGAAGACTACACAAAAGAGTCTGGAAAAACAACCAACTGAAAAACCTCACAAAGATAAGCGTATACAGAGCCGTTGTCATACCCACACTCCTGTTCGGCTCCGAATCATGGGTCATCTACCGGCACCACCTACGGCTCCTAGAACGCTTCCACCAGCGTTGTCTCCGCTCCATCCTCAACATCCATTGGAGCGCTTACACCCCTAACGTCGAAGTACTCGAGATGGCAGAGGTCGACAGCATCGAGTCCACGCTGCTGAAGATCCAGCTGCGCTGGATGGGTCACGTCTCCAGAATGGAGGACCATCGCCTTCCCAAGATCCTGTTATATGGCGAGCTCTCCACTGGCCACCGTGACAGAGGTGCACCAAAGAAAAGGTACAAGGACTGCCTAAAGAAATCTCTTGGTGCCTGCCACATTGACCACTGCCAGTGGGCTGATAACGCCTCAAACCGTGCATCTTGGCGCCTCACAGTTTGGCGGGCAGCAACCTCCTTTGAAGAAGACCGCAGAGCCCACCTCACTGATAAAAGGCAAAGGAGGAAAAACCCAACACCCAACCCCAACCAACCAATTTTCCCTTGCAACCGCTGCAATCGTGTCTGCCTGTCCCGCATCGGACTTGTCAGCCACAAACGAGCCTGCAGCTGACGTGGACTTTTTACCCCCTCCATAAATCTTCGTCTGCGAAGCCAAGCCAAAGAATATCTTACATCTGTTACCGATTTTGCTGTCATACATCCAACTTTTCACCTGCCTGTCCTTTTTGTCTTCTTTACTGCACATTATTTTTGACTTTTTTCTTGACCCTAGCACCCTGGTTCCTTTCTACCCTAGAAAAAAAATTAGACATCATGTATTTGATTCATTGGTGAAATTTGAATGTCTTATTTTCATTTAGTGTCATTTTTTTTAGTGATTAGATGTACTCACTCTTCCAGATTCACTTTATGAATCAAAAGCTACAAAATATATGTAACCCTCAGGATAAACTTCTCTTTTGGTTAGTTTTTTTTAATACAGTAGGTGAGGTGGGGGTTCACACACACACACTCTCACACACACACACACACACACACACACACACACACACACACACACACACACACACACACACACACATGTGATATTGTATTATCAATTTTGTTCCCTTTTCTTCATTGTACTGTATTTATATAAAAAAACAATCAAAAAAATTAAAAAAACAAAGATATATCGAATCTCCTCAGACACCTCACAAAGTATAGCTGCTGACGGGCCTTCTTTGTGATTGTATTAACGTCGAGGCTCCAGGACAGATCCTCGGACATGTTGACACCCAGGAATTTGAAGTTCTTTACCCTCTCCAATACTGAGCCCTCGATGAGGACTGGTTCATGTTCTTCTGACTTCCTCCTGAAGTCCACAATCATCTCTTTGGTCTTGCTGACATTGAGCACAAGGTTTTTGTTATTACTCCATTCAACCAGTTGATTTATCTCCCTCATTGCCATTTGTGATTCTGCCGACAACTGTGGTGTCATCAGCAAGTTTGTCAGTAGCATTGGAATTGTTCCTGGCTATACAGTTATGAGTGTATAATAAGTAGAGCAGTGGGCTAAACGACCTAGAGTTTATAGCTTGTTGACCAGCACTGAGGGAATAATGGTATTGAAGGCTGAGCTGTACTTGATGAAGAGAAACCGTATGTATGAATTGGGTTTTTTTAGGTGATTCAGAGCTGAGTGAAGAGCCAGCGGTGATGCATCTGCTGTGGAGCGATTGTGACGATAGGCGAATTGCAGTGGTTCCAGAACTTTCTGGCAATGACCAGCCTCCCAAAGCATTTCATCATAGTAGAAGTTAGTGCTACTGGGCAGTAGTCATTGAGGCAGCTAACTCTACTCTTCTTGGGCACCAGGATAATCAATGTCCTTTTAAAGCAGGTGGGAGCCTCTGTAGCAATGAGAGGTTGAAAATGTCCATGAACACTCCGGCCAGTTAGTTGGTGCAGATTTTCAGTATCTTGCCGGTATGTCGTCAGGGCCTGACACCTTGTGAAGGTTCTCCTTCTTGAATGATGTTCTGACGTTGCCCTCAGAGACAAATATCACAGGGTCCTCAGCCTTTTAAGGGATTCTAGTAGGCACTGTTTTTCTTCTTCTCAAAGCGGGCATAGTAAATGTTCAGCTCATCGGGTAATGAAGCATCACAGCCATCTTTAGTGTTTGCCCTTGCTTTGTAGGCTATAATAGCCTGCACTCCCTGCCATAGCTGGTGTGGATTTGTCTCTGTCTCTAGCTTCCTCCAGTATTGCCACTTCTTTTCTTCAGAGATTGCCGTCCACAGATCATACCTGGACTTCTTGTAAAGGTCTCGATCCCCGACCTTAAATGCAACTGTAGATACTCTGATTCATCCAGGGCTCCTGGTTGGGGAACACCTAGTATGTGTGTAAGGGCACACACTTATCCACGCAGGTCTTGAAGAAGTCGGTGACACCTTTTTCACATCCATTCAAGTCTCTGAATGAGTTCTTGAATATGTTCCAGACCTCCGATTCAAAGCAGTCCTGCAGATGCTCCTCCATCTCCCTCAACAATAGTTTTGCCGTCTTCACTGCTGGTGCTGTGGCCTTATGTCTCTGCTTGAACACTGGGAGTAAAAGTACAGCCAGGTGATCAGACTTGTCAAAGTCGTGGTATGGCTCAATATGTTTTCTTCATGTTGGTGTAGCAGTGGTCAAGTGTGTTGGTTCCCCTGGTCTTGCATGTGATGTGTTGGTGGTAGTTTGTCAGAAACTTAAGGTTGGCCTGATTGAAGCCTTCATAGGAAGTAAAGGGTTTTGAACCTGAGCCTTTTGTCAAGGTAAAATAAAAACAGGCAGGTCCTGAGTAAAAAGATGAGAGGAGGAGGAGATGAGGGAGGAAGGGACAAGGGGAGGAGCACAGGCCAAAATCACAGTAAAGCCCCTGGTATCCGGCACCTATGGGGATTGGAAAATGCTGGATAGGTGAATTTTCCCGTTTCTTGAGATTGCGTGTTGCCTGATTGGCGAACTAATGGCGATGCCTGCTAGTTTTAAACTTCCATATTTTTTACCTATTTCTGCAATTGTTTTGCCTGCATTTCGGATAAAAGGATATACCTTTCCGCCAGGTCCCCACCTCCTTCCCTTCCCTCTCCTATCAGAGAGCTACCCCTCCCGCCCCATAACTTCTCCTGCCTTCCCAGCTGCAGTGCTGAAGGGGAAAATTATTTTGTTTTGCATAGTGCCACCCTATCACAGCTGTTGAAGAATTTGTGCCCGTCTGCAAGTGCACAATCACTGAAAGCTGTCTCTCAGACCCTCTGCTAGCTTGAAACCTGTCCTCTGCTCGCCTTCGTTTTCTGGGCTTCTGTGGAAGCCAGACACTTCTTGGCAATTCATCTGCACATTTATCAGGACTAAACCAAGCAAGAAAGGGCATTTGTGCTTTTTTTTTCCTTTTTGAAGGAGGAAATAATGAGGTGCAGCACTCTGCCAAGGCTTGTGCTTGGCTTTGGATCAAGCTCTGTAGGATCTGTTCAAAAGAAATTCATTGAAAGCTTTTCACTGGTCAACAAAGGATGAATTAAATCAAGACAGCAATTCAAGTGAGGAAGACAGTCTCAGGCTGCAGGCAGTAGGCATCTCCCTGTCAACTGTGGATCCAAAGGCAGTGGCGATGTAGGGCTTTTCTGAATGTTTTGGTGCAGCTCAACTTTCAATGCCATCACACCCTTAGTATTGGTCAACAAGCTCCAAAACTGGGTCTCTGCACCCTCAGAGTGTGAACATCTCTGAAGATCTGTCCTTGGGCCTCCGTTACGATGCTATCATGAAGGAAGGTCACCAGCAGCTATATTTTGTGAGGAGTTTGAAGAGATTTGCTATGCCACCAAAAACTCTTGCAAATGTCTACAGGTGTACTACAGAGAGCATTCTGACTGGTTCCATCACTGTTTGGTATGGAGTTGCCAATGCACAAGACAGGAAAAAACCCCAGAGGGTTATTAACTCGGCTAGCGATATCACAGTCTTCACTCCATTGAGGGCATCTACAAGAGGCAGTGTCTTAAGAAAGCAGCCTCTATCTTCAAGGACCCTCACCACCCAGTCCATGCCCTCTTCACACAGTTACCATCGGAAAGGGGGTACACGAGCCTAAAGATGAACACGCAGCAGTACAAAAACAGATTCTTCCCCCGCCATCAGATTTCTGAACGGACAATGAACAACAGACACTACCTCACTTTCTCTTCATTTGCACTTATTTATTTTATTTTTAATGTAATGAATAGCAATATTTGCATTTGTAATGCTGGTACAAAACAACGATTTCATGATATGTTCCTGACAATAAATTCTGATTCTGACTGATGTGAATCAGACTGGCAGTTACAAAGAAAACCACCATTGCTCTCTGACAAGATTTAGCAAACCCATTGAAGCCGACACCAGCAACATTGTGGCACAGTGCTTTATCATTTCCACACCTGTCACCCTATGGTGTGAGCACAGCAAGGTTTTAGAAATAAAAAATAAATCATCTGAGGGAGGGATGTGAGGCAGGACCCCAGGCAGGATGTGAGGCAGGAACCCAGGCAGGATGTGAGGCAGGACCCCAGGCCACCTGCTGTTCTTCAGCAGCCCAGACATTTGCTTCTTGAGTCACTGCCCCGTCCCACTCACTGGTCTCCCCATCTCTCTCCTTCATCTGGATTCACTGGAGCAAAACGACAAAAGTGACGTCTGCAGGAGTACGCCCCAACTCGGGCCAAAGTTTGATCAGCATGAGTGTATGAACACCAGATTAGCGACTCTCTGTTTTAGTGAGAAAGTAAAAGCACAGAAATGCTGGAGGAACTCAGCCAGTCTCGCAGTGTCCATAGGAGGTAAAGCTGTGTAACCAATGTTTCATGCTTGAGTCCTTCTTCAAAGAGTGGTAGATATATAACAAATGTTTTAGACCTGACCCAAGCCCGAAACATCAGCTAGATATCTTTACTGTCTATGAATGCTGCGAGACTTTCTGAGTTCCTCAAGATTTTCTGTGTTTTTACTACAATCGTAGCACCTGCAGACTATTGTGTTTCACTCTTCGTCAGAAAGTGTCAGTGTGTTGCACAGTGGATGGGAACAAACTGGATTCGTCACGCAGGAGACTGCAACATGCTGAAGTGAGACCTGTAAACCAGGGAACTATGAGCATTAGTTGACAGAGGAGACTTTCCCCATCTTCGCTGTGAAAAGGTGGCAGAGACCCCAGCCAGCACTAATGAATTAAGCTTAAAGCAACACCTAATATTCCATCTGGGCACTCTCCAACCAGATGGCCTTAAAATCGCTTCTCCAGTTTCTGCTAGCCCACTCTCCATTCTCCCTTCCTTTCCCATCCCTCTGTCTTCTTACTTCCGGTTCCCCACCCCTTCCTTCTCCATTCTCCCCCTCCCCTGTTTTCTTTTGTGCCCTCCCTCCCTTATCCAGCTATTACCACCTGCCTGTGGGACTGTGCTCCTCCCCACCCATCTACCATTTTGTTTGGGCACCTGCCTACATTTTGCTCAGATCTTGCTCAAGCCCAAAACGTTGGTTATCTATCTCTGCTACATGAAGATCACCTTTTGACCTGCTGAGTTTCTCCAGCATTGCAGTGTTTGCGGACTTTCCTGTTTTACTTAATGCAGCCTCTGATGGTTTTTCTCATTACCTTAAACACGTCAGTTATGGAGTGCTGAACTTTGCTATCCTATCAATACCTCATCACTAGCCAAGTTGTCAGAGCTGAAGTACTTTCACACCCACCCTCAACCCGAGCCTCAGTCTACAAGGTGCAGGAAGTGGAAGGAGGAGGGGCCAAGGGTAACGAATTCGGAGGGGCAAGACATGGGAGGGTAGGGGAAAGATGGTTGACGGTAGCCATTGTGTAAATTGTAGATTTTCACTTGTACTGCAACAAGTCATCTGAGATGTCAAGATATCTACTCTTCCCAAGTTCTGCTCAGTTACTTTCTGGCCCAACAAAAATTAATATTCCAAAGCTGATGTGATTTCAGATTGTCGGCCAAGTAAATAATAAATTCAAGAATCTCAAGCATTGAGCACTCATGAGTTATATCCGGTTCTTGCGAAGTTTGTATCCTAGTGATAAATCAGCAAATGGTTTTGGAAAAAAAAACTGCGGGGAATGTAAAAATAGAGCAGAAAATGCTGGAAATTGCAGGCCAGGCTGCATCAGTAGAAGTGGAAGCTCTTTGTCGTGTTTGGTCTGAGCTCTGGGCCAAATCATTCATCAGAATCTCCCTCAACCAGGATGATCAGACTTTAGTTCACACCAACACCAGGAGCTGGCAACAACCAAACTTGTGTCCACTGGAGTGTGGAGGGTGTGATTGGAACTCGTGAGGACCCACATGGTCTTGACGGAGCGAATTTGGAGACAGTCTTTCTCATTGTGGGGGGGTCATTGCTTAAAATATTTCCCATTTAAAATTATCTGTTGGAGAACCTCAGTGGGTCAAGCAGCATCTGTGGGGCACCAGGGCTGAGAGAGGAATGAGAGGAGAGCCAGTATAGAGTATGTGAGGGATATTGATAGAGTAAATCCAAGCAGGCTTTTTCCACTGGGTCAGACAGGAACCAGAGGACTTGGGTTAAGGGTGAAAAGAAAATGTTTAAAAAGAACATTTTTTTTAAATTTAGACATACAGCACAGAAACAGGCCCTTCCGGCCCACGAACCCATGCCGCCCAATTTACACCTTATTAACCTATACCACTGATATGTTTTGAACAGTGAGAGGAAACCGGAGCCCCTGGAGAAAACCCATGCAGACACAGAGAGAATGTACAAACTCCTTACAGAAAGCACGGGGATTCAAACCCTGGTCCAAGCCCATCACTGGCTCTGTAAAGGCATTGTGCAAACCACAGAGAGTGGTGAGAGTGTGGAGTGAGCTGCCAGCTGAATGCAGGCTTGATCTTGACATCTAAGAAAAATTTGGACAGGTGCATGGATGTAAGGGGTATAGAGGGATATGGTCCGATTCCAGGTCAGTGGGATGGCAGAAAAATAGTTTCAGCACAGCCTAGATGAGCCAAAGTGCCTGTTTTTATGTTGTAGTGTTCTATGTTTCTAGTGCATAGAGGAGAGGGGAGGGATGGGGGCTGGAAGGTAAGAGGCAGGTGAAGCTAGGAGAGGTGTCTCTTGATTCATGTCTACCTATTGTGGCAGTAAGTGATGTTTTCATGCCTTTGTGACTGGAGTTGCCCTAAATATGTCTCTTTCCCTTTCAGGAAAGTACTTAAGGCAGAAGCGGATAGACTTTCAGTTACCATACGACATCTTGTGGCAGTGGAAACACAATCAGGTATGTCATACAAGGTTCAATATTCTTTTATTGTCATGTAATAGTACAGAGTATGTAATATTACACAAAATTGCCTTCTAAGGCAGACAAAAAATTGCTGTTAATGTTGCCTGGCGTCCCTTTCAGTATTAGAGAAAGAGAAGCAAAGGAGAGTCCCTTCAGAATCACTGAGTGTTTGTGGATTCATCTCCAGTGCTTCCACGGCCTCTGCAGCCCCACAGACTCTTGTTCAATCCATCAGCAACCTGAAATCCAGATCTAAACCTCTGATACAATTAGGAAGCCTTCAGTACCTGAGGCCCTTCGGGAGCTCTTCTTCCTTCAGCAGCTTGTCGTATCCCAGTTCTGATAACTATGAGCCAGTCACCAACACCCTACAGTCCGTGAGGGTCCCCCAACCGCAAATTGCCCACAGTCTCTCTGAGTCCCTCAGCCGCTGAGCCCTTCACTGGTCCACTGCCGTGGTCACCCTTCTGTCAGATCATCTCCTCTGCTTCACCTTCTCAACATGGGATGTTCCTCTAATTTCTGGTGCCCTGTGCTGGTCTGCTGCTCCCCGGAGTCTCCAACCCCTTGTGGCTGCTGCCAAGCACGGGCACCACCTTCCTGACTTCTGCCATTACAGGATTTTTTCAAAAATGCTGTCAGCTGCTTTAATAGGGCGTTTAAAGCTTGTACCGAGCCACCAGCATTAGGACCGGGCGGTTGAACCCTTCAGAGCTGTGCTGTGTCCCTGCTCTCCTGGGACTGCACCAGCAGTAAGGGAGAGCACAGGGGTCACCATCTTGTTAAAGTACAGAGGAGAGTTCCATCCAGTGGGTGGGTTCATCTGTTTAGCTCACCTAGGCCTTCACATCTTAACCTCCCAAACCTTTCCAACACTGAGTCAAGTAGCATGGATCACGCCCTTCAGCCCACCTTGCCCATGATTGTCATTCTGAGGTCATCCTATGTGGCTCGTATCTTGCCAACCCCTTCCTATCCATGCATCAGCCCAAATGTCTATTGAATGTCAGAATTGTACCCAGTTCCACGGTTTCCTCTGGCAGCTCATTCCAGATACGGACCACCCTCCAGTGAAAATGTTGTCTCTCTCAGGTATAGAATTTCCCGCCCCCCCCCCCCAGCTTAAACCTAGTTCTAGAATCATTTAACCTTGAAAGTAAGACTGTGAGCCTCATTTTATCCATGCCCCTCATCCAAGCTCCCTCTATAACTCAAGGTCTCTAGTGGTGGAAACATCCTGTTGAACCTGTTCTGCACCCCGTCCAGTTTTTTGATGTCATTGCTGGGTGACCATAGGTGTACTCCAAATGTGGATTCCCCAATGCCTTGTACATTTGATTCAGGACGTCCCAACTTGTGCACTTCTGTGAGCTGTCTGATGCATTGTTGGGTCTCTGGAAGTGGAAGCACTGTGTCGGTGTTTGGTTTGAGCTCTGGGCCAACTCATTCTTCAGAATCCCCCTCAGCCAGGATACTCTGGCTTTGTTTCACACCAAGGGCAGGATCTGGCAGTGGCCAAACTCTGAATCAGCAACATGTCACGAAATATGTAAGAAAATAGCAAAAACAAAGTGAGGTCATGTGTATGGTTCAACATCCATTCAGAAATATGATGACTGGGGGAAGAAACTGTCCTTGAATTATTGAATGCTTGTCTTCAGGCTCCTGTACCTCCTTCTCAATGGTAGTAGAGTGAAGAGGGCATGGCCTGGGTGATGGAGGTTCTTGAGAATAAAGGCTGCTTTCTTAAGACACCGCCTCTTGATGATGTCCTCGATGGAGTGAAGATGGTGCCTTTGATGTCACTGGCCAGTTAACAACTCTCTGTAGTTTTTTCCTGTCTTGAGCATTGGCACCTCCATACCAGAGAGTGATGCAACCAGTAAGAATGCTGCCACAGTACACCTGTAGAAGTTTCCGAGAGTCTTCCATGACAAACCGAATCTCCTCAGACTCCTCATAAAATATATCCGCTGGCGAGCTTCCTTCGTGATTGTATTGACATGGAAGCCCCAGGAAAGATCCTCAGAGAGGTTGACACTCAGGAATTTGAAGTTCTTGACCCTTTGCACTGCTTTTGTTGAATATTTTATTTAAATTTTCCATCCATGTAATTATATGTACAGAATCAATACTTAATTAAAATTAAAAATTATAGTGATTACATGGTATTAACCCTCCACCTTTCTCACCCTCCCCTCCCTCTTACCCCCTCCCATTATAAAAGTTATAATCACAATAGATACAATATATAGTTATATTTAAAAAATTAGATATATATAAAGTATAGAAATATCTTTTTTGAATATTTTATTTTTGATTTTTCAAAGACTCGTGCAAATCCAATAAACAGAATTTTTCATTCGCTTCCTGCCTAATGATATACACAGTCCTTATTTCCCTCTCCTTACACCCTCCCCTCCCTATCTCTTACATTATACAAATACCAGAATATAAAAATGCAGACATACAAAAACCTCCTAAATACTGACAAAAACGACAATCCTCCTCGAGGCTAGAAAACCTCGAATGTTAAATAAAAACAGGTTGGGGCAAAACACACGTCATCTGCGCTACATTCCCCATTTCATACTCTTAATCCTTTACCTGCTGGGATGGATTGTTTCTTTTCTCTTATTCAGGGTGGGAGGGGGTGTGGATATATCTGTTCACCTATGTACCTCAGATACGATTGGCACGCTTCAACGAATGTGTCATATCTCTTCCGTAAATTGTAGGTGATTTTCTCCAGGGGAATGCAACTCTGTATTTCCATATTCCATCGTGTGATATTTAGCTGGGAGTCAGACTTCCAAATAACCACTATACACTTTCTGACTACTGGCAGGGTGACCTTTACAATTTGGTGTTTGGACAGTCCTTCCCAGTATCCCCCAGAAGGTACAACTCCAGATCCTATGGAAAATCCACTTATGTGATCCCCCAGATCTTCCCAGAATAATCTCAGCCTTATACACAGCCAGGTAGAGTAGACAAAGGTTCCTACCTCCACACCGCACCTAAAGCACATTTCCAACATTTCAGGCTTTGGCTTGTGTAATTTTATCGGTGTGAGTTATAACTGATGCAAGAAATTATATTGCACTAGCAACTCTGGCATTAACAATTCCCGTCAGGGAATTATGCCCAAGTCTGACTTCCATCTTTCCCTTGACCGATGTAAGCCCGACTTCGGGCCTTCACTTTGGATTATGGAATACATCCTAGAGATAAATTTACACACATGTCTGTATGTCACTACAGTCAGGCAGGGTCATTGCGGGTCCCAGTGTATCCCTTAGGAAAGAACTTAATTGCAGCAAGCAAAAGAATGTTCTATTCGATAACTCATATTTAGTCCAACTGCTTGAATAACGTGAACTACCCTTGATAGTAACAATCCTCGATACACCTGATCCCATCCAGCACCAGGTGTCCAGGATCTTATTGCCCAGAGTCGTAGGTATTAAATTGTTCTGGGTCAAGGGTGTTTTAGGAGATAAGGCCACCTTCAATCCACCTTTATTCTTTGCCACGTCTGGCACGTTTTATAATGGGGTTAATCTGTCGTAACTGATTTGGCATCCCATTTGTATATATATTCTCCTGCTATCTTTTCTCCTATTACATGTACCCAATTTTTGCCCAAGAAGGGGGAACCCCCTCCCTCATGAGGCAACAAACCTTGCCTGCGACACCCAGTCGTATTTTTTAAAATCTGCCATTTTTAAGACCCCCAATTTATATTCCCATGTCAACTTTTCCATGGAGACTCTAGACACATTATCATGCCACAAAAGGTTTCTGACACATCCATTGAGCATCTTAAAGAAGCACTGGGTCAATGAAATGGGCAGCATTTGATAAAGATGTTGTAGTCTTGGCATCACCTTCATTTTTACACAGTTAACTCTGCCTACCAGTGTTATGGCCAGAGTTTTCCATCTAGCCAGGTCTTCCTCAATTTTCCAAAGCAGAGGGAAATAATTTAATTTATATATATTGCCTTGTAGCGACTGCTACACAGAATTAAACACACCACTACCACGTTGGAAGTTTCAAACGAACTGTTTAATCGAACCACACGCGTTCTTTAAGGGCGGCGTGAGCTCCACCCCTGCGTCAGCAGTGATGTCACTATGCTCGCCCAAGATGCGCACCCTGGCCTAAGCCACAAGGCGCAGAGGTCCCCCGACGGCGCCATTTTCTCGCGACTGCCCCGCCGATGAGGCGGTACAAACGGGGCCAGTTCGCCACGAGGATATGCACCGCCACAGCCTAGATCTTTATCCACTCTTATCCCTAGGTATTTAATGCCTTCTTGCGGCCATGTGAATTGGTCTATAATCTCCTTTTGACAAAGGTATTATTTCGCTTTTATTCAGATTAACCTTACACCCGTAGACCTTCCTGTAATCCTCCAGTATGATCCTCAGTCTAGTCAACAACCCTTTCCAGGTCTGTCAAATACACTAACACATTGTCAGCAAACAGGCCTTACCTTGAACCCCTTTATGTCTGGATCCCACCAGTGGTTCAGTAGCTAGTATGAACAGAGCTCGAGACAGTGGCAGCCCTGCCTACTAGATCTGTTCAGCGGATACACTGAAAACATCTGCCTGCTTGTGATGATTTTAGCCTGGGGTTTATAATAAAATGTCCTTACCCAATTTATAAATGTTTGACCCAGTCCAAATTTCTCCAGTGTCTTAAACAGAAAATCCCACTCCAGTCTATCAAAGGCCTTCTCCACATCCAGGGATATAGCCACTCCCAGGTCCATCCCGACTATGCCAGGTATATTATATTGAGCAATCTAGCTACGTTATCTTCTGATTGCCTCCTTTGAACAAATCCCGCCTGATTTGTTAATTTCGGCAGATGTTTTGCCAACCTATTAGCCAATGTTTTGCTATAATTTTATAATCTACATTCAATAATGAGATAAGCCAAAAGAGAGGTTCGATGGGTCCCTGTCTTTTTTTCAGGATCACTGTGATGATTGCTGTTGAAAAAGATTCCGGGAGGGTATGTGTCTTCACCACCTGATCCACCACCTTCATACAGAGGGGCATTAAAAGATCTTTGAATTTTATATAAGATTCGATGGGGAAACCATCCTCTCGTAGCAATTTACCCATCTGCAGAGTACTCAAAGTATGTTCGATCTCCTTTGTAGAGAAGGGAGCGTCTAACTCCTCTTGATCCAAATTTGGTAGTTCCAATGAAAGCAAGAAATCATCTATTTTGGCAGGGTCCCCCTCCAATTCTGATATATATAGTTCTTTATAGAACTTACTAAATGTATCATTTATTTCTTTTGGTTTATATGAAATCTTGCCTTCGCCCCATTTGAATCAGATTAATTGTCCTCAAGACCTCTTCCGCCCTCACCTACCAGGACAAGACTTTATGGGCCCTTTCTTCTAGCTCATAATACTGTTGCCTTGATTGTAAAATCAGCTCCTTTGTTTCTTATATCTGCAATTTATTGTAGTCGAGCTTTTTATTGACTAAATCCCTATATTTTTCCTCGGACCCCGAACTTTAATAATCATTTTCCAATTGCGTTATGTCCTGTTCCAAATTATTAATTTCCCTTATATATCCTCTTTTTATCCCTTTAATATATTCAATTATTTGGTACCGTAAATAAGCTTTCATTGTGTCCCAAATTAAAAAAATTGTTATCGGTAGAGGGGCAGTTCATCTTGCAGAACAGTTATATCTGAGTTCTGACAAATCTACAAAATTCCAATTTTCCCAACAGCAATGGATTGAGGCCCCAGCTATACTCCATAGCTTGCTTATCTGGTATTATGATGTACAAATTCAGGGGTGAATGATCTGAGAGCAGCAGGGCCAAGTACACAGTTTCCACTATCCTACTTTCCATAAGGGCCTATGCCAGAAAAAAATTCAATTCTAGTGTAGGAATCATGTAATCTCGAGTAAAAGGAGTAATCCCTTTCTCAGATTCAGTCTTCTCCAAATGTCAATGAGATACAAATCTTTCACAAAGGCTAGGGTGCACTTAGCCGCCTTGGCCCACGTTACCTTCTTGGCTGATTTATCCATGGCTGGGTCCAGACAAAAATTTTAATCCCCTCTGATCAATATATTCTCACCACCACCACCACCCCCCTCCCCCCAGATACTTTCATGAATATGTATAAATTTTTCATCATCAAAATTCGGGACATATATATTCATAAGTGTCCAGGATTCTGAGTATATTTGACAATGCATCATCATGAACCTCCCTGCCGGTCAGCCGCCACCCCCTTGAACATTACTGGAACATTCTTTCTGGATTGCCAACCTCCTTGCTCTGGAATTGAAGGAGGACACTGCCACTTGACATACCCATCCCCTTTTTAATTTGGAATGTTCTTGGTTAGTAAGATGGGTGTCTTGCAGGAACACTACATCTGCCTGCAGCTTCTTAAGGTGTACCAGACTATTTTTCTCTTAATAACTCCATTTAGCCCTTTTACTTTAAAACTTGTGAACTTAATTGTTTTACCCATCAACCTAGTGCCTCTTCATCTTCCTCTCCCCCTTCCTTCTTGTCCTCCAATACTTAACTTCTGTTTCTTTGTTTCATGTCGACTCCTTGTGCAGATGTTCATGTGCAAAACAAAACCTAACAAAGTGACAAAACCAAAACCAATAATTCAAAAAAATACCTTTAAAAAAAAACCTTCTTTCCCCAACTCCACTCCTGCCCTTCCCGGTGCCCCTATCCCCTACACAACAGTCAACTCCCCCTCCAATCTGGAGCATGCTTGTGGCACCCATCAAACCTTCCCACCTCCACCACCTAAAAGCTCCCCCGTACCTTTCCTTTTTAAACTTACAACCTTTGTTTTTTTTAAAATATAAAATACAACCTTTGTTTTCTTATCCTTGGCCCACCATCTCCTTATCTTCTTTGGGAATCCTCCTGGGCTGCATCTAGGCTCTTAGCAAACCTTGCCACCTCTTTAGCTTCTGGAAAAAACTTCCCCCCCCCCACCCCTGCAGGAACACTTTTAGGGTCTCTGGATATAGTAATACGAACCCAATACCTTTTTTTAAAAGTTTTTTTTGCCGTATTGAATTCTTCCCATCTTTTTACCAATTTTACACATGTCAAGGAAAATAAATAACCTTTTCCCCCTCCACCTCTTTGTTTGGCTCCCATCACCACCGCGCCCAGGATTCATTCTCTTTCTTGGTATCCACAAAGTCTAATAAAGACCAAATGGCATCTCTGACCCCTTCCACCTGATGTTCCTCTCTTCCCCTTTCCATTCCCAATATCTCAATATCTACCTTTTAAAAAAAAGCAATAGGGTCTTTCCCCTTCCAGATACCTCCCCCATCTCCCTCCTGAATTGCCCTCTTTCTACTGTTGTTTTTTAAAACATTCTTCAGAGGCCTCAACCACTGCCTCCAATGCCTTCATGATATTATCCATAGAGGGCTCCAAGACCGCTCCTTCTCTCCTCCCCATTTTCTTCCTCTCTCTCCTGCCCGTGATGACGTGCTTCCTAGACGACCGCTCTCCCTCTCTCCATGTTTCTCCTGACGCTGCCTCCCGATTTACTGCCGTCGCCACTGCCACTTGCATCGTCGCTGCTGACCTCGTCACCGCTGCCACCTCACTGCCTTCAGGATGCAGGTAAAGCTGCTTTTACAATGCAGCCTGAACCTCCACCCCCGCCTTGGGATGCATGGTCAGAGTCGGGGTTGCCCCCCTCCCTCACAGTCTCTCCCGTGCTATCCCTCTCCACCTGGTCTTCCCGTCACCTGCAGGGCCCATCTCCATCGCCACCGTCGGTACTCCCACCTCTGCTGTCCTCGCTGTTGCTGCCAACGCAGCCACTCGCACCGCTGTCACTGCTGCTGCCTCACCGCTTTTGCTGTTCGCGAGGCCGCTCTGTGGACCCCGGTGACACCTCCTCTCCAACGTTCTCCCTCTCACCGCCTCTCTTGGCCCATTCCTTCCGGCTCCTGCGGGTGTTACCTCGACGTGCAAGCATCGACTCTCCTACAGCAATGCCGGCAATTTTCCCTGGGCCCGCAGACAACTGAGTCCTGTGGTCCTCCAACCCAGTAGCCTGAGCAGGTAAGTTGTTTTTTTCTTCACGCGGGTGCCTCGAACGGGCCCCGCCATTTTCCTTGCTGTGAGGCTGCCTTTCCTGAACTTCATGCTGAGCTAGGGTCATTGTTTCTTTCTGAATTGTCTTTTTTTCTTTCTTCCCCATATCTATACATTTTTTCTGACCTTTTTTTTACTATTTTTCCTGGCTACCTCGGGAGCTCTGAGAATCACGTCAACTCCCTACACTGCATCATGTGACTTCCCAAGAAAAGATAATATTAATCTGGATTGCACAAAGGATTAGCTCACACACTGAGATCTTACAGTATTAATGTTAAACGACTTTAGGGTAGAAGATTATACAGGTCTTAAGAGGCTGGAAGTACATTCTTACATATTTAACCCTAAACTTTGCATATACAGGCTCCAAATTTGTACAAAAGTTGGATATTTATTTCTCAAATTATATGTAATTTTCTCCAAAAGTTTACAACTTTGAATTTCTGTATTCTATCTTTCCATACCCCAATGTGCATCAGATTTCCAAGTCAACTGCAGAATACTTCCTTGCCGCCACTAAAGCTATTTTGATACATTTGACATGATAAAATAATAGTTTTAATTCAGGTTTTGTTCCTTCTATATTCCCCAACAAAAATAAATCTAGATTTTGAGGAATGATATACCAATAATCTGTTCTAAAAACTTTCCTAAATCCATCCAAAAAGTTCTAACTTTAAAACATGACCAAGTAGAATGCAAAAAAAGTTCCTATTTCTTCACCACATCTAAAACATTTATCTACAGTCCGATTTCATTTTGTGCAATTTTTGCGGTGTTAAATGACCCCTCTCCACTGCTGATTCCATCCCTCCATGAAGACTGTTCGTCTTCTCCTGATGTGTTTTCACTGGATTGTGGAGGGTGCAATCGAGACCCGTAAAAACCTGCATGGTCTTGACAGAGCGGATTTGGAGAAGGTCTTTCTTGTGGTTGAGGGTTCACTGCTTAAAAGATTTCCCTTTTAAAACCATCTGCTGGAAGAACTCAGCGGGTCAAGCAGTATCTGTGGGGGAGGAGGGCAGGGAAGGAGTTTTAGATCTTTCAGTTGCTGCCCTGCATCAGGGCTGAGAGTGGAGTCTAGAATGTATTATGACATGAGTATATGGTTGGCTGAGGACAGTGGGAGCTGACAACAATGACAGATGTTGTGGAATACAGGAAAAAGAGCTTCCCTGCTTAACAAACCATAGAACACTACAATGCAAAAGCAGGCCCTTCAGCCCTTCTAGTCTATGCCAAACTATTTTTCTGCCAAGTTCCACTGATCCACACTCAGACCATACCCCTCCCATCCATATACCTGTCCAAATTTTCATTAGATGTCAAAATTGAGCCTGCATTCACTACTTCAGTTAGCAGCTCATACCACTCTGTGCGACGATATTCCCCCTAATGTTCCCTTTAAACTTTCTTCTTTCACACTTAACCCATGACCTCTAGTTTTTTTTTAATCTCACCTAAGGTCAGTAGAAAAAGCCTGACACTATCCGTACCTATCATAATTTTTTACACCTCTTTTGAATCTCCTCATTCTCCCATTTTAAGGAAATAAAGTCCTAACCTGTTTAAGCTTTCCCTGTAACTCAGTTCCTGAAGTCCCATCATATCCTAGTAAATCTTCCCTGCACTCGTTGAAACTTATTGATATTTTTCCTGTAGTTCGGTGTCCAAAACTGCACACAAAACATCCCAAGGCGCTCTGAAAGAACGTTAACGAGAGACATTTTGACCCTGAGCCCTGCAGTGAGCCACAACTTGGCCTGAAGTGGCTTTCAGAAGCTCCTCCCTGGAGGAAGAGCAGAAGCCAACAAGGTGCCAAGCTGTGGGGCAAAAACGAGTGGAAGCCTGGCCTTCTGTGAGGGCGTGGTTGCTTCGGTGCTCACTAAAAAGGCATGGGTGGGAGGTATGCCAAGCTATTGAGCTGGCGGGACTCAAGGACAGGCATGGAGGAACTTCAACAGAAGGGGAAGAATTTTAAAATTGAATGACATTGGGTGCTCTTGCATAGCGAGCCCTATCTTCAAGCATCATTCGAGTGCTCTCTCAGGACGAATTCACCAAACTTATCAGGTCTTGTGTACCTCAGAACCCCAGCAACGATAATCTCCAACCACTGCACCTCCATGCTCTCACCTTCACCTGACTTCCCCCCCGACGATAATGGACAGGGTCTGTTTCACAGGGATATCCGTCAGCATATCTGTGCTGTCTCACCAAGTTGTAAACTCAGGATTCATGAATCTTTTATTGTCATGCAATAAAACCGATGTTATATGATATGAAATTGCATTTAGTCTGCTGTAAGGCAAACAAAGATTCGTCACCCATAACTGTGTTGCCAGGCACAATTCCAAAGCCATCTACAAGTTTGCCGATGACCCCACAGTTGTTGGCAGAATCACAAATGACAATGAGGAAGCAAACAGGAGGGAGATAGATCAGCTCGTTGAGTGGTGTCACAACAACAACTTTGCACTCAACATCAGCAAAACCAAGGAGATGATTGTGGACTTCAGGAGGAAGTCAGGGGAACACAATCCAGTCCTCAGCGAGGGCTCAGTAGTGGAGAGGGTCAAGAATTTCAAATTCCTGGGTGTCAAATTCTGAGGATCTGTCCACGTTGATGCAATCACAAAGAAGGCTCGCCTTCTTGTGAGGTGTCTGAGGTGATTCGGTATGTCACTGAAGACTCCTGTAAACTTCTACAGGTGGACCGTGGACCAGCATTCTGGTTGGTTGCATCACTGCTTGGTATAGAAGTGTCAACTCTCGGGACAAGAATAAACTCCAGAGGGTTGTTAACTCAACATCACAGGCTCCAGACCACTCCATCGAGGACATCTACATGAGGCTGTGTCTTAAAAAAGCAGCCTCTTTCCCCAAAGACCCCACCACCCAGGCCAGGCCCTCATTGGGGGAAAACGTACAGGAGCCAAAAGATGAGCACTGAGCGGCACAAGGACAACTTCTTCCCCTCCGCCATCGGATTCCTGAATAATCAATGAACCAAAGACACTGCCTTACTTTTGCACGATTATGCACGATTATTTTTATTTTTTATATTATTGTGGTGAGAAGGTTATAATATGAATGTTCGCACTACGATGCTGCCGCAAAACACTGAATTTCATGACTTTTACATCACAATAAATCCTAAATCCAACAACAGAAATTGCCCGGTGCCTCTTACAGTCAGAGAAAGAGAAGCAAAAGGGAGTCTCTTCAGAGTCACTCCAGGGCTCCTGCAACTCTCTGCAGTCGTGCAGACTTCATTCCAAGCCATCGGCAACCCGAGCTCCAGATCCAAACCTCCCAACATAATTAAGAAGCCTTCAGTGCCTGAAGCCCCTCAGCACCCTCTCACATGCTGGTTCCAATACCTGGTACCCCCTCAGTCAGTCTTGAGCACCCTGTGACCTGGTGTGAGTCCCTCCAGTCACTGGCCACATTTGAAGGGACAGGCTCTCCGTCTGTACTGTTTGCCTTTCACTGTTTCTCTCCCAATGGGATGGGAATTTGACTTCTGCCCCTTTCTCTTCATGAAATTTTAGGTCAATGTGGTAATGGGTACTAGGGGCACTTGCTGAGATCCGAATAAAAGCATGTTTTTTAAAAAAATTGCACAGCTGCTAAGATATCAGTAACACTAACATCTTGGTATCTCCTCTAGTAAAGAAAAAGTAATTTATGTAGTGTTTAGCTTTCTGCTACATCTGATTTATAAAGGAAAACTGGGCCAGGGCGAGGTTATTTACTCTTGATCATTACATTCATTTGGAAAGTACTTTTTCTACTCTGCCTCAAACAATGAATAAAGTAGAGGTGGGGGGGGGGGGGGAGATACTTAACCTCACTTGGATGCAGAGCTGCACAAAGGCTCAGATCGTCCCAGTAGATTAAATGAGGAGGAAGAAATTAATTGGGCAGGAAGGTGGGTGTTCCTCCAAATTGTGTGCCTCACTGGAGACTTGGCTGGAGTTGCTCACAATGGAAGATCTGCCAAGATTGTTTCAGAAGAAATGTAGCTGAGACGAAGCTGAGTTGGTTATTCTTTTCCTTTAGAAATGGTTTGGAATTCCAGAGCTCGAGTTTTGCCCCTCCATTGAAAGAGGATTCTTTGGCTAGGTCTCACTCAATCTGAATACCAGGAGCTTGTGCATTTTCCTCTTGATGTGCTGTGTTTAACCATGAATCCCTGCAACTCTGAAGGTGTTTACTGAATTAGAATTTATTGTCATGAAGATGTCACAAAATATTGCCACAGTATTACAGTTCAAATACAGTAAAATCCCTGTTATCCGGAATTCAGGCAACTTACGGCCTCAAGAAACTGGCAAAAAAATTGCAGAAAATTAATAGGTAAAAAATGCGCGTTTAAAATTGGCACCATTAGTTCGCCAAACATGCAACACGTAATCTCAAACAACCAGAAAATTGACTTATCTGGCATCTACCAATCCCCATAGGTGCCAGGTCCAGAGGTTTTACTGCATTGCTATAAATTACATTTAAATAAATAAATTAATGCATAAAAAGAGAGAAAGTAAAGTAGTGTCCATTCAGAAATCTGATGGCGGAGGAGAAGAAGCTGTTTTTGGGTGTTTGTCTTCAGGCTCCTGCACCTCCTTCCTAATGGTAGCAGAGTGAAGAGGGCTTGGCCTGGGTGGTGAGGGTGCTTGAGGATAGAGGCTGCTTTCTCAGGACACTACCTCTTGTGGAGTGGGTACCTATAATGGCGTTGGCTGAGTTCACAACCCTCTGAAGTTTTTTTCCTGTCCTTGCTGAGCAAGTCGAGCAGAAGCAGTGGGAGAAAAAGAAATTAATGATCAAGATTTCAAACCTGAAACGTAAGCCATTCTTTTTCTCCCCCTGTTGCTGCTCCACCCACTGATCTCTTCCAGCAGATCTCTTCTTTCTCCTGAAACTGGTTAAACATGCACAATCATCAGCCAACCTTGAAGTCACACTAATCTGCTCTGGACACCTCGAAGACTGCTGCCTGGATTTCCGCACTGAATTCGGTGACTTCGTCGGAGTCTATTTCATTACCCAGGGCTCTGGGATTTTGACCGACCTTTTTATAATCTGACTTCCGCCAATTTGGCCCTTTCTCTTCAGTGAAAGCCTTAAATCAGCTTGGCTGTGATTCAACACAGATGTGGCGGCTTAGTTCTGCTGAAGGACTCCATTGGAGTTCTTCCAAATTCATTTAGTCTTTTCACGGGAGACTCTCAGCTGGCGGAGGGGAGGTGGCTGCTCGCTGCTGGTGTGAAATACAAAACTCTGCAGCCGCTGTGATTGTAGTGATTAAAATAAAGATGCTGAAGATGCTGGTCCCGTAGTGTCCATAGGAGATAAAGGTAAAACTGTGCTGGAGTGCAGTTCAGTTTGGAGAGGGATGGAATCTGCAGTAATCAGTGTCCGTAGGAGGTAAAGGTAAAACTGTGCCAGAGTGCAGTTCAGTTTGGTGAGGGATGGAATCTGCAGTAATCATCCCACTTTCTGAAGCCTTTGCAGACGCTTGCTGGTCAGGTGTTCTTTCTAGAGGACAGATATTATTGAACTAGAAAGGGTACAGAGAAAGATTGACAAGAAACTGGAGAGTTTGAATTATAAGGAGATGCAGGATATGGTTGGATTTTACCCTGGAGTGTAAGAGGCTGAGGGGTGACCTTATAAAGATTGATAAGATTACACGGGACATTGGCAAATAGTCACATTCTTTTCACCAGAAAAACTAGAGAGCATAGGGATGTATAAATAGGGCTGCGTGGTTAACAGAGTGGTTAGCGCCATGCCTTTGCAACGCCAGCAATCGGGACCGGGGTACGAATCCCATGCTGCCTATAAGAAATTTGAATGTTCTCCCTGCGTTTGCGTGGGTTTTCCCTGGGGGTTCCGATTTCCTCCCACTGTTCAAAACGTACCAGGGGTTGTAGGTTCATTGGGTGTAAATTGGGCACCACGGGCTCATGGACAATCTAAGCAATCTAGAAAAGGGGACAGAGTGCATTGTATCTAAGTATGGTGATGATTCCCAAATTGAGTGGAAAAACAAATTGTGCAGAGGTTACAGAGAGTCTGCAGAGAGCTATAGATAGATTGAATGAGTGGGTAAGGGTCTGGCAGATGGACTTTGGAAGGAAAAATGGAAGATCAGAATATTATGTAAATACCAAATGATTGCAGCATGTTGCCATGCAGATGGACACAGGAGTGCTTGTGCATGATTCACAAAAGGATGTTTGCAGGCGCAGCAGACTGTTAAAGGAGGCAGATGGAATGTTGGCCATTGCTAGAGGGATGGAATTTAAGAGCAAGGAGGTTATGCTGCAACTGAACAAGGTACAGTTGCCCCACAAGATGGCGGCGCTGCCAGAGCCACTGTAGTGCTGGTGCAGACCTGCAGGGAGCGGAGATGCAGCCCCCCCTCAAGGTCCGACTGCCCAGTCGACTGCCATCAGCTCCACACGGCTTTGAACGGCCCATTGAGGGAGCTAACGGTGGTTTTAGTTGAAATTCCAGATCTGCAGGTCTGCACACAAGATGGCAAGATGGCAGCACCTCTTGATCAGCAGCGGCCACGAGGGGCTGCAGACACCGGGGAAGCAGAGGACTAGAACAAGGCACCAGAGGATGGGAAGATCTGAGAAGGAGAAGCGGAGGAGACATCCCGCAGGAACAGTGACCGTGGTGGCGAACCAGTGAGGGTGGCTGAGCGACCAGTGAACGCAGAGAACTGTTGGCAACTCAAGGCAAGGAACTCGTGGAAGCTGTGGGCTGCTGGATACTGCGGCCAGAAGACTCGCACCGGGCTGTGGGCTGCTGGATACTGGCTGGAGAGGTACCAGGTATCAGAACCATTGCAAGGAGGTGCCGAGTGCACTGGAGGGTCCCTGATCGTGTCAGGTTCAGATCTGGAGCTCGGGTTGTCAGTGATTTGGAATGGACTTTGTGTGGCTGCAGTAGCTGCGGAAGCACTAGGGAGGAATCTACGGACATTCGGTGGCTCTGGGGGATTCTCTTTTGCTTCTCTCTCTCTGACTGTAAGTCTGACTGTAAGACGCACTTAAGTAATTCCTGCCGGTGTCTGCCTTGCAGCAGGCAAAAAGGAATTTCATGAAATATGACACTGTTTATTACTGTGACAATAAATTGAATCTTGAGGTATTGGTGAGGCCGCGTCTGGAGCACTGCGTGCAGTTCTGGCCTCCTTACTGGAGGAATGATGGACTGGCTTTGGAGGTGATGCAGAGGAGGTTCACCAGGTTGATTCCAGAGATGAAGAGATTAGCCTATGAGGAGAGATTGAGTTGCCTGGGACTGTACTCACTGGAATTTAGAAGAATGAGAGGGGATCTTATAGAAACATATAAAATGAAAGGCAAAGATTAGATAGAGGTAGGTAAGTTATTTCCATTGGTGGACCAGAAATAGGGGACATAATCTCTAAATTCAGGGTAGTAGATTTAGGACTGAGATGAGGAGGAACATCTTTTCCCAGAGGTTGAGATATCTGTGGAATTTGCTGCCAATTGAACCAGTGGAAGCAACCTCAGTAAATACATTTAAGACAAAACTGCATAGATTTTACATAGTTTGGGAATTAAGGGATAAGGGGAAAAGGCAGGTAGGTGGGGATGAACCAATCATCAGATGAACCATTATCTCATTGATCATGCAAGGTTGAAGGGCCGGATAGCCGATTCCTGCTTCTATTTCTTAAGTTCTTTTGTTTAAGGTGAGGTGGGGGTGTGGGGAAGTATGTTGGGGGAGAGGGGTAGGCATCTTTTTCTGGGTATGTGGTGGAGGCAGGGATAGTTACAAAGTTAAAGTGGCATCCACATAGGTACGTGGAATGAAAAGATTTGGAGTCATGTGAACCCAACACAAGTAAATGGGACTAACCAGAGAGGCAACCTGGGTGGCACGGATGAGTTAGGCGGAGGGGCCTGTTTCCCTGCTGCGTGGCTTCATGACTCGATACGGTTGTTGGATTGCCTGTGTGGACCAGATTCGAACCCAGCATAGTGCCAGTTTTCAATCCTCTTCCTGCAAATTCCGTGGGTGGCATGGTTAGTGTAATGCTGTTACGGTGCCAGCGATCAGAACCGGGATTTGAATTCCGCGCTGTCTGTGAGGAGTTTGTATGTTCTCCTCGTGTCTGCGTGGGTTTTCTCCAAGTGTTCCGGTTTCCCCTCACTCTTTAAAAACATATGGGGGGGGGGGGATTGTATGTTAATTGGGTTTCACAGACTCGTGGGCTGAAAAAAGAGCCTGTTACTGTGCTGTATTTCTAAATTTAAAAATTTAAATTTAAATTCCTTGCATATCTTGAGATGTTGGCAGGACAAACAACTTGCTTCATTGCCAGAGTAACACTTCCAGCCAATGAAAGGGTTAATGGTCTAATTTTAGTTGTGGAGCAGTCACCGTGATATAAACTTCAGATGCCCATGTAAGGACAGTGGTCTCATTCTTAAACTCTCCACAAGTTGCTCCTGCAGTGTTG
This sequence comes from Narcine bancroftii, assembly GCF_036971445.1. Classification (NCBI taxonomy): domain Eukaryota; kingdom Metazoa; phylum Chordata; class Chondrichthyes; order Torpediniformes; family Narcinidae; genus Narcine; species Narcine bancroftii. The sequence goes on from NC_091473.1 coordinate 194,760,220, forward strand.
TCTTGGGGCTGTGCCCAGTGTTATCCAGCCAGCTCGTACTCTTTCTGGGCCATTCCTTGGAGATTTTAAATGTACAGCCAACCCAGCCGAGAATATGCTTTCTCTGTTGTGTTTTTCTTGGCTCAGAGCAGCAAGGGTGGAATGTATTTTTCTCTTATGAGAGAGGGGGAAAAAAAGACACTTTTCCCAAAAGCTGAAACAAAGAAAAAACTGTTCTTCTGTCAGGGAGAGAAAACATTCGTTTAGTGGGTGTTGTGCAATTCTCAGCAGAACAGGCAGCCTGTGAGTTGTCGCACTGGAGCAGAGTACACCAGCGAGCTCAAGAACAGCTTTCCATCCCACGTGTGCAAAGTGAGCTTAACCACCAGACAGTGTAGTGCATCATGAGTCCCTCAAACCCCTCAGAAAACCGAGGACCTTTCCTCCCCACTCCCTCCCTTGCTCATAAGACATTACAGTACAGGTCCTTCACCCCACAATGTTGTACTGGCCTGTGTACCATATATACAGGTAGTCCTCAACTTACGATGGGATTGCGTTCCAGCACTCCCATCATGTCGAAAAAAGCGTAAGTTGAATAAGGGCAGCGGGATCAGTGTGGGGACCAACACAGAGCTGTAGGGAGAGAGTGGGGCAGTGGGATTGGTGTGGAGACTGATACAGCACTGTTGTGCGACATTGAACATCATAGCCAAGCCAAAATTCGAAGTACAGCATGGATTCGAACCATCATAAGTTGAACCATCGTAAGTTGGGGACTCGTGTAATAGTCGATCCTATGTAAAAGTCGACCTCCTCCCTCTATTTTTCTTTCATCCTGAAATCAGAGCATTTCATTGCCCTAGTTGCCATTCCACTACCTGCTCTGTAACAAAGCTAAGATCTTCCCTGACCTTACCTGTTGTCCTCAGTCTCAGCTCGCCGAAGCCCCTCAGGCCAAAATCTCTAAATCCCAACTCCTATACTTGGCCACTCGCACACAGGCTGCTATGCTTAAACTTCCCTTCTTTTTATTGGCTACATTATGGGCCAATGCCGAGGTTTAAATGAGCACCTACCCAGCAAAGCACCATAACATGGGTTGGGAAGGATAGGTTTGGGCTGAGGAGGAGATAGCTGGAGCAGAACACTTCTGATAACAATGTAAGTATCATTTTTTTGCCCAGTTCCTGGGAAAAGATTACCCAGGGGATCAAGGTGTCCCTGCACTAGTCTATAAAATGTTTGCCCCACAACCACAAATGTTCTATTTACTCATTTCTTGTGGTACCCTGAACTTACAGTATTTAAATTCTCCAAATAACCTGTGACTCATCCTTTACATGTAGAGGGCCATGTTGTGTGAGTTAATCAAGGCTGCTGCATAATTTATCTGGGATGGAGTGAGATGGCCAATCAGCCAGAGTTCCTCATTGCTGCCCAGTGACCCCAGAGTTAGAGAGAGGGGACATCACCCAGAGTTCCTGCTCCCCATCACTGCTCAGTGACCCCGGGGTTAGAGAGAGGGGGTAAAATCAGACAGGGTTCCAAAACTTCAGTAATATATCTTTACCTCCTATGGACACTGCGAGACTGGCTGAGTTCCTCCAGCATTTCTGTGCTTTGACTACAATCACAGTGTGTGTAGACTTTAGTGTTTTACCCTCTTATTACAGTGAGGCTTTGGATGACAGTCGTAGCCTGACCTACAACTAGTTCTACCACTTATCTGAAAACCCGACATGTGGCAGACTCCCCCTCCACTAGCCCAATGCATCGTGTTGTTCAGGACATGATCCCCTTGATTGTGTGAGCAGCTCGCAGGAGCTGCACGGTATAGATAGGGAAGTGATGTGACAACCTTAAACCTTCTGAGTGAATCGAGACAGCCTGTCCCGTAACTTGTGACGTCAGATGCACAAAATAGTGGAGCCGCTTGTTGACCTTTCTATCATGGCAACCTTGGTCACTTGGTCCACTCTTCAAGTTTATTTGTCATTTGATTATACCAGTACAACCTGACGAAACAGCGGTCCCCGGTACGTGCTGAACAGTGCAAAACACGTGTAACACTCACACAGACAAATGCTACCTTTACACAGTATAAACGTACACATTAAAATGAATATTCTTAATAAATTGTAGAGTCATGGAGAGTTGATTTTAGCAGTTATTCAGCTGTCTCACTGCTCATGGGAAGAAACTGTTTCTCAACCTGATGGTTATGGCTCTGATACTAATGTAGCTCTTTCCTGACAGGAAGATGCTGTGTGTGGGGTGGAAGGGATCTGCCCTGAATTTTGTAAGCCCTCTTTTAACAATGATACTGGTAAATCCATTGATGGTCGGGCCACTTTTATGGTCCTGTGGATTGATCTCTGATCCAATACTCTACAGCAACCGTGCAAAACAGTGATGCAGTGGGCTAGGATGCTTTCAATAGAGCTCCCATAGAAGGTAGTCAAAATGGTGGCCAGTAGCCTTGCCCGGCTCAACCTTCTCAGGAAGTGCAGTGGCTGTTGTCCCTTCTTATCAAGTGAAGATATGCTGTGTGTTCAGGATACACCACTTCTAAAAGGAAAGTAACCTTCTGGTGACGCATCTTGGGTGTCTGAACAATGATTCTTTCTGCCGAGGCTGGCTTCATTCCCTGACACTGCCACAAAACAAGTTAACCTCACCAGGTCCTGCACTGCATCAAACGCCCTGGGCTCAAGAGCACTCAATAGAGCACACGGAAGGTTCTGAGATCCCCATGAGAAATAGTCATCTGCACCTCACTCCCAGCGGTGGCAAAATCTGCTGAGGGAGCACTTACACAAGAGCACTCCTCCACTGGCAGGGCAGGGAGGATACTCTGGGCTTGCTGGCAGGGCTTGTATCCCCTGACTGAACCCCAAAGCAGGAGGAGCTTGTGGTGGAGGACGCGGACAAAAATTTTTTCAAGCTGAACGCAAAGATAATTTCAGATTTGCTGTATCACACAAGTTGGAGAAACATTAAATTAACTTTTATTGAATTTAGCATGTTTAATCACATCATGATGCTGTCACAATGTGTTAGTTCAACTGACCTAAAAGTGTTTGGCCGCTAATTTTCATTTGTATTCAGCATCTGGTGTCAGTGTCCAACAATAGTCAGCCAGCATTGATGGATTCCAGTTGCCCTGATATCGCTTTTCCTTGGTCACAATGTTCTGTGAAACCTTTCACCGTGTTCGTCACCGACTGCACCAAGATCAGTAGGGAAGTCCAAGTGCCAATGCAGAAAATGAATTTTCAATGACAGGAGGGTCTTCATGGTTTTGTCTGCTTGAAGTAGACTTAAAACATGACAGAAAATCACAAAAATAGGTTATATATATTAAAAAAAGATGCGTGATAGGAAATTTTATGGTGATTTTCGTGATCAGCAGCCCAAAATCCATAAAATACACCCTAAAGTGTTCAGGAAGCAAAATCTTCATTGTCTAATGTATTTAGTCACCGCTCATCCTTCTACGCTCCAAAGAGAAAAGCTAACCTATGCTAACTTTGCCTTCAATCCAGGCAACATCCTGGTAAATCTACTGTAATGAAATGTTTTGAGAGATTGGTCATGGCAGAATCAGCTCGTACCTAAGTAAAGACCTGACCCACTGCAATTTGCGTGCATTTTATATTGATTCTGGAGAAGCATGCCCAGGCTTAAGACAACATTGCATCACACCAGCACTGAGTGCATGCCCAGGCATGTATGAAGTGACCAAAACAGCTTGCTTTGTGGGCAATGCACTAGTAGACTTAAAATATGACAGGAAATCACAAAAATAGGTTATAGCTAAAAAAAAAGGTACATGATAGGAAATTTTTAAGGTGATTTTCATGATCAGCAGCCCAAAATCCATAAAATACACCCAAAAATGTTCAGGAAGAAAAGACTTCATTCTCCGGTGTAATTGAAACCCTGTGGTTCATTGAATCTTCGCAGCAGCAACTTAAGATCATGGCAGTAGCTACTTATACCTTCTGGAAATAATGTGTATTCTTCGTATGCTGATGTATATAAACTCTTCTGACTAATTTCCAACTTCTCTGATTTTAAGCTCTACAAAAAGCCTGATGTCCCCCTTTACAAGAAAATCCGATCAAGTAAGACACTTTTACTGTATCTTGTATGATTCATTTTAAAAATCTTCATCTTTATTTCCTCCTGTAATCTGCGTTGTTTTAAATGATCATGCCTGGTGAGTTTACTGCCAAGCTAGTCAATAGAGTACAGTACCACATGGCACCTTGCCTCGGCCCGGGAGGCTCGTCACCTGGGGCTGGGTTTCCGAGGTGCCCCGGCTGAGTTTGGTTGTGGCACTGCAGCACTCCATCCAGGTGTGTCGGGCCTATCCTATCTGGAGCACCACCACTAACCATGCCTGTTCCCCAGTGACCATCACCTCCCACCTTTCTCTCAGCCTCCAATGAGAGGGCCGCCATTATGGATGATGCAGGCTTTGGGTAAGAACAGGATGGTACTCGCGCAAGGAACCCCCCCTCCTCTTTAACCTTCCTTCCCCTCATTGCCAAGGTGAGTGAGCCTTGTGCAGCTGCGGGGTCACAAGGCAGGTGACAGCAGATTCAGCATCAGCCCCAAGCGAGGCACCACAGCAAAGGGACAATCTTATCCAGGGAGGGGTACGGGGGAGTCACCACTGTCACCACCACTGGTGCTCGACTATAGGCAGAAAGCTGACAGGTTGAAGTTTCTGAACAAACCAAAGATGGTGTGGTGGAAATTGCAAAATGCACAGATGGAGCTGAATTATAACATGCAAGGCCTGGGGCAGGAGCCTTCAATAAATAGACAGGGCAACATGTCTCGGTACTGTATCCTTGCAGCTCAACAATGACTTGTTACATTATACCTAATTCTCTGCTAATAGGTTATCTCTACAGCTTTGAAAAGAGCACAATTTTCAGAGCATAGGGTTACATTGAAAAGAAACCTGTATCAGTACAAAGCAAGGCAAGCATGATAGCACTGTTGAGATCATTCAGAAACTTGATAGCTGCAGGGAAACTATCTTTAAACCATAACACATAAGAGCAGAAACATACAAGTTCCCTGCCATTTAGTTATAAGCTGATCCATTCTTCCACTCAGCCCCACTGCCTGGACTTCTCCCTATAACCTTTGATGCCCTGGCTCATCAAGAACCTATCAGTCTCTGCCTTAAATATACCCAATGGCCCGGACTCCACAACTGCCTGTGGCAACAAATTCCACAGATTAACCACTCTGAGTGAAGTAATTCCTCTGTTCTAAGTGGAAGCCCTTCAATCCTGAAGTTGTACCCTCTTGTCCTAGACCCTCCCACCATGGGAAACAACCATTCTACAATCTACTCTGTCAAAGCCTTTCAACATTTGAAATGTTTCATTGTGATCCCACCTTCATTCTCCTAAATTCCAGCAAATACAGGACAAGAGCTGTCAAATGTTCCTCATGTGATAACCCTTTCATTCCCAGAATCATCCTTGTGAACCACCTCTGAACCCTCTCCAACGTCAGCACATCCTTTCTTAAATGATGAGCCCAAAACTGCCCACAATACTCCCAAGTAAGATTTCACCAGTGCCTTCTAAAGCCTCACATATTCTATTCCTTTTGAAATGAATGCCAAAATACCTGTTTGTGTGTGCTTTCACACTCCTGAGCCTTCTCCCCATTGGAAGGAGGGAGGTGTCCTAGACAAGTCCTTCAGTAGGTTGGCTGCCGTCCTTAGGCAGCAGAGAGGTGAGGACGAAGTTTGTGGAAGGGAGGGAAGGGAGCTGCATTTACCCTACCACCCCCCCCCCCCCCCGCAGCTCCTTCCAATTTCTGATTCCGTCCCACACTGTGATGCACCCAACTTTTGACGCTGCACCTGTAGAGATTGTGGAGAATCAAGGGGGACGATGCCGGCTGACCTGCTGAGTCCATGCAGCTTTTCGTCGTGTTGGGGCAAGGCTTGGTTGGGAAGTTCCCTGTTTGGTCTTATGGTTTAAAGACAGTTTTCCTGCAGCCATCAGGCTTGGTCTGCAGTTCCAAGAGTTGTGCTGGGTGCCAATGCCATTCTAGGAAACACAAGGTCCCGCAGACACTGGAACCTAGAGCTCTGGGGTCCAGCAGTGGAGAGAGATGGAGGGTCGATGTCTCGGGCCAAGACCCTTGGCTGGTGATTCAGAGGCATAGCCTCTCCATTACCTTCCACAGATCCCGCCTGGCCCACAGAGTTCCTCCAGCAACGCTGCTTTCCCAGAGCTGGTAGGCTTCACCGCTTCCAGTGAGGAAATCAAACCCTCCATGGTCCCTCCTCGCTCAGTGTCGGGGAGGCTGTTCCGAACACAACACACTGAAGCATCTTTCCAGCTTGCAGATGCATTACTTCTATCAGTGATTGACAAGTCGTGGGGATTATCGGTGTGTATCTGGAGATCTCATAACATCTTCTGTTCTTGCTCTAGATGTGTTTGTCGACGTTAAACCTCTCTCCGGCTGTGAGCCCACTACTTGCAACTGTAAGAGGCCAGCAAACCCAGCGGAGAAGAGCTGTACGGAGGACTGCCTGAACAGGTAGGGTGTCCATGTATGCCTTCGTCCCAAACCAAAAGCCTAACCTCGGCTCTGTTGCTGCCATGGATGCCAGATCCCCGCCCGTCTCTGGAGCATGACCGGCCTGCAGCTTTCCCGAGTGATCCAGGGAGCTGCGGTTGATCTCAGAGAGCCTCGCTGTGCAGGCCAAAGCCCCGCACAGGGAATGTGTTCTCCAATTGCTTCTTGTTGGGGAGGGATATCAGAGCAGTCAGCCGTGTCCTGCTGCTCATCACTGCTTCACTGTTTGAAGTAAGAAGGGATGATGTTACATATTCAAAGGGTGAAAGCTGGGGAGGGGTCCAAGATGAGTGGGTATAGGGCAGAAGGCAGGAGAGGTGGAGAGACAGGAAGAGGGAGAGGCCACTGAAAAGGTGGGGGAAGTTAGAGAGGAGTAAGAAGAGATGGCAAGAGTGGAACCAGATAGAGGTGAGTGGGGTTTCCCAAAATGAGAAAACTAAATGCTCATGCCATTGGGTTGAAGACTATGCAGAAGGAATCAACATGTTATTCCTAGGGTTTCTGTTTGGCTTCACCCTGCTGATGTGAATGGTGAGGGGGAGTCGAAATGGTTGGTGACAGGAAGTTCAAGCCCAGACCCCAGACAGTAATGGGGCTGTCCTTATTCTCACACTCGCGAGTCCTCTTCTCGGCAAGAGTTGGGTGGAGAGAGTGCACGGTGGTTCACCCATAGCACAGCACAAGCTGCAGGCTCCTTGTCACGGAGCAGAGGGACCAGGGAAGCGAGCCAGCCTCATTTCATCACTGCTCTCTGCTGTGGTCTGTTTTTGCATATCTGAGGAAGGCTCATTAGCAGCTCTTGGCCCTTCGCCCAAAGAAACTGTGCGCTGGTGTTTTTTTTATTATTAATTATAATCGAAAGATTTGAGTTGTAATAAACAGCCAGGCTGATTGTGCCACCTGCACTGAGACCCCCAGTGCCAGCGTTGAAACAGATGCCCAGGCAGCGATCCAGTCCTGATTCATCTAGGCTGGCAGGAATGTCGACACCTCCTGCCTGCTCCCACTTGTGGAGCAGCAAGCCGACCAGCTTGTTTCCTCCCTGCGAGGAAACAATCATCAGGGTGGGGATTTTGTGGTAGGGAGTCATGAGGAGTGACCTAGGAAGCAGAGGAGGTTCAGATGGTACATAACTGAGATGCAGAGCCTGACGAGGGTAATGGAATAAAACATTCCAGCACAGTTGGGGTAACCTGGTTAGTGTGATGCAGTTACAACACCAGCAACCGGCTGTGAATCCCGCACTGTCTGTAAGGAGTTCGTACCTTCTCTCCGTGTCTGCGTGGTTTCCTCTGGGTGCTCCAGTTTCCTCCCCACTGTTCAAAACGTACCAGGGTTGTAGGGTAATTGGGTGGCACGGGCTTGTGGGCCGGAAGAGCTTGTGACCGTGATGCCTTTCAAATACAAAAATTTAGTATGGGCCCTTTGGTCCACAATGTTGTGCCAACCTACTTAACAATCTAAGTATTCCTTCCCTCACACCCATAAACCTCCATTTTTCTTGCATCTTTTAAATGTCCCAGCCTCCTCCACCACCACGCTAGACAAAAACTTACTCCTGATGTCTCCCCTAAACTTTCCTCTCCTCGCCATATACAGATAACTTAATAGAGGTCTCCAAGATTATGAGAGCCATAGACAAGGTAGACATCCAGTACCTTTTTCCCAGGGCAGGAGTTGCAAACATCAGAGGACATCTGGACAAAATGAAGGGAGGGAAGTTTAGGAGAGACATCAGGGGTAAGCTTTTTTACACAGAGATGCGGGTGCCTAGAATGCAATGCCAGGGTGATGGTGGAGGCTGGAACGTTAGGGACATTTAAGAGACTCTTAGACAGGCACATGGATAGAAGTAAAATAGGGGGTTAAGAGGTAGGAAGGGTTCAGTATTTTTGGTAAATATATATATATATATATATATATATATATATAGGTCATGTCCTATCATGTTCATAACATAGACTGCAGGAAACTTTTCCCTTTATTAGACGGAGATAAAACAAAAGGGTATAGATTTGGGGTAAGGGGTAAGAGGTTCAGAGGGGGCATGAGGAGAACCTTTATCACACCGAGAGTGGAGAGTACCCAGAATGCACTGCTAGAGAGAGATTGGTTGAAGCTGGGTCACTGGCATCATTTATCCAGATGATCATTGAATTGCTTCGTCAAAGGAGTCAATGGGGTTCATACATAAGAGTATGGTTGGCACAGGCCATAAGGCAGAAATGGGCCATTGGCCCTTTGAGTCTGTTCCACCACTCAATTCATGGCTGATGTCTTTTTCCTTTCAGCCCCATTCTCCTGCCTTCTCCCCATAACCTTCATCACCCTAACTAATCAAGAATCCATCAGTGGGCAGCACAATTAGCATAGAGGTTAGCGCAACACTGTTACAGAGCCAGGAACCTGTTTCAAATCCAGTGCTGTCTTTAAGAAGTTTGTTCTCCCCAAACTCCTCCCACCCTTGAAAAAGTACAGGGTTGTAGGTTTATTGGATGGCACGGGCTTGAGGGCCTGAAGGGCCTGTTACGGTGCTGTATGTCTACATCTTTAAAAAAATTAAAATTTATATTCAAGTTCTGTCAAACTTAATGCTAACATTGCATTTGCCTTCCTTACCACCGACTCAACCTGCAAGTACAAAGTTCAAAGACGCAACCTGCAAGTTAAACTTTAGGGAATCCTGCACTGGTTCCCCCAAGTCCCTTTGGACCTCCGCTTTCTGAATTTTCTACCCATTTATTCCTTCTGCCAAAGTGCATGACACTTCCTTGACTCTACATTCCACATGCCACTTCTTTACCCACCTGTCCAAGTCCCTTTGCAGACTCCCTGCTTCCCCATGCTACCTTCTTATCATCCACAAACAAAACCCTCAATTCTATCATCTAAATCAGTGGTTTTTAAACTTTTTCTTTCCACTCACAGACCACTTTAAGTAATCCTTATCCATAGGTGCTTTGTAATTAATAAAGGATTGCTTAAGGTGGTCCGTGAGTGGAAAGAAAAAGTTTGAAAACCACTGTTTTCATCGCACCTAATTGATTTGTTATGTGCACAGTTTCATAACTGCAAAGGAAATGGGCCAATGACAATTTTTCTCAATAACATTTGGGTCTAGAGCAGTGGTTCTCAACCTTTTTTTCCCACTCACAGACCATCTTAAGTAATCCCTTGCTAATCACAGAGTGCCTATGGCATAGGGATTACTTAAGGTGGTCTGTGAGTGGAAAGAAAAAGTTTGAAAACCACTGGTCTGCATCAGTTACAGGCAGCATGAAAAGTAGCAGATCCAGCATCAACCCCTGCAGAACAACCACTAGTTACCGGCAGCCCAGTTAGAAAAGGCCTCCTTTATTTCTACTCTGCCTTCTGCCAGTCAGCCAGCCTTTCCAGTAGCTTTACCTTAGAGCATACAGCACAGAAACAAACCGTTCAGCCCTTCCAGACTGTGCCAAACTATTATTCTGCCTTGTCCCACTGACTGCACCCAGTCTATACCCCTCCCATCCATGTACCTGTCCAAAATCTTCTTGTGTTAAAATTGAGCCCACTTCAGCTGGCAGCTTGTTCCAGACTCCCAACACTCTCAGTGTGAAGAAGTTCCCACTCATCTTCCCCATAAACTTTTCCCCTTTCACCCTTAATCCGTATCCTTTGGTTTGTCTCTCACCTAACCTTTGTGGAAAAGCCTACTTGCATTTGCCACTCATAATTTTGTATATCTCTATCAAATCTCCCTCATTCTTCGATGTTCCAAGGAATAAAGTCCTCTCCTGTTTATCCTTTCCCTGTGATTCAGTTCCTCAAGTCCCGGCAACATCTTATAAATCTTCTCTGCACTCTTTCAATCTTATTGATACCTTTCCTACAGTTAAGTGACTGAAACTTCTCACAGTAGTCCAATTTGGTCTCACTAATGTCTTGTACATCTTCACCAAAACGTCCCAACTCCTGCTTTGATTTATTAAGGCCAATGTGCCTTTACAACTCTATCTACTTGTGACACCATACCATGATACCATGAGCACCTGTCTTGCAACAGTGCAGCACCTCACTCACATCATATGCCGCTCCATGACCCAACTTCCCAGATAATCGAGATCCTGGACCCTCCTCCTCACTGTACCTTCCTCCACGGTTGCAGGATGATCTTTGCGGAGTGTGCACCGAGCACGTGTCCCTGCGACGAGCACTGCTGCAACCAGCGGATCCAGAGGCATGAGTGGGTGCAGTGCCTGGAGCGGTTTCGGGCCGAGGGCAAAGGCTGGGGCATCCGTACCAAGGAAACTCTGAAGGCTGGGCAGTTCATCATCGAGTATCTGGGCGAGGTGGTCAGCGAACAAGAATTCAGGTACAGGATCAAGAATCTATCGTAAGTAACGTCAAGAGATTGAATTTAGGAGCAGGGAGGTAATGCTGCAACTGTACCAGGTCCTGGGGAGGCCGCATCTGGAGCACTGCATGCAGGTCTGGTCTCCTTATTTGAGGAAGGATGGACTGGCTTTGGAGGCTGTGCAGAGAAGGTTCACCAGGTTGATGCCAGGGATGAGGGGGTTGGCCTATGAAGAGGGATTGCCCTCGCTAGAACTTAGAAGAATGAGAGGGGATCTTATAGAAATGTCTAAAATTATGAAAGGTATAGGTAAGATAGAAGTCGATAAGTTGTTTCCATTGGTGGGGGAGACCAGATCTAGGGACATAGCCTCAAGATTCAGGGTAGTCCAGAAATGAGAAGGGACTGCTTTTCCCAGAGGGTGGTGAATCTGTGGAATTCACTACCCATTGAAGCAGTGGAGGTGACCTCAGTAAATATATTTAAGACAAGATTGGATAGATTTTTTACATAGTTGTGGAATTAAGGGTTATGGGGAAAATGTGGCGATGAGCCCATCATCAGATCAGCCATGATCTCATTGAATGACGGAGCAGGCTCGACGGACCGGATGGCCGACTCCTGCTCCTATTTCTTCTGTTCTTATGAATTCCCAGCTGCCTGACTCCCACTGAGCATAGGAAGGATGTTATTGGCACGAGAGCATACAAAGGAGATTCACCAGGTCATTGCCTGGATTGGAGTCATGGGAAGATACTGGGTAGATGGGGCTGGTTTACCCAGGATTGAAGGAGGCCGAGGGTGACCTGATTCAAGTGTACAAGATTATGAGACATGGGTAGGGTGGATAGCCAAAATCTTTCTCCCTGTGATAGGAATATCGAAAACAAGAGAGCACAGTTTTAAGGGGAGAAGTAAGAGGTATAAAGAAGATCTGAAGTATTGAACAGAGAGCAAACGAAGGAGACAAAGAATGTGTGGGAGAAAAAGAGGAAAGACTCATCGCTCCCCCAGGATGAGACTGGAAACTAACAATGGGTTCATTGTAAAATGCCGGAAATCCTAAAATAAAGGTGGAGCTGATGCTGGAGAACAGAGACACAGTGCTGCTCTGAAGGGTTCATCCGCCTAGTCCTAATGCCAGTGGCTCCATAGAGGCTTTAGTCTGCCTGTGGAAGAAGCCGGCGGTGGTTGTCAGTAAAATCCTGCAACCACAGAGGTCTGCATCGAAGGTGGCGGCGCCTACACTCGCCAGTGGCCACAAGGGGCTGCAGGCTCCGGAGGAGCAGCCGACCAGCATAGGACAGCAGTAACGGGAAGAACATCCTCCAATGAGAAGGAGATGACCCAACAGGATGGTGACCACAGTAGTGAACCAGCGAGGGGCTCAGTGGCTGAAGGACCCACACCGGCTGCGGGAGACTTGCAGTCTGGAGACCCATCACACGGTGCTGCGAGCTGCTGTGAACATGGGAACCATACCGGGAACTGGGATTTGAGAGGGTGCTGAGAGTAAGAGGGCTCCCAAAGGGCTTTGGGAACTGAAGGGTTTCCTGATTGTATCAGAGGATTGGACCTGGAGTTCAGGTTGCCGATGACTCGAAAGGTGTCTATGCAGCTACAGTGGCTGCAAAAGCACTGGAGGTGAATCCCCCTGACACTTGGTGACCCTGCGATTGGGATAATAAGTGTGTGACAAGGGACTGTCTAACTTCAGTTTTAAAAAATGAGAGGTGAACTCACTGAGAGGGTGAATGCCGAGAAGATTATTTCCTTTGTGAGGCTATCCAGATGAGGGAGCGCCGGTTGAGTACAAAGCTCTCAGGGATTTCTCCTCCAAAGGTTTGAATCAGTGTCCCAGTGAGCTGCGGAGGCAGTCATTAAAAGAAGGCATAGACTGATGACATTTTAACCACAAGGTGATGCTGAGGAGCAGATCAGATCAGGCTGCAAGCCAGTGAGGTAGAGTGACCTACTTCAAGGCAGCACCTCTGACTGCCTTGATTCCATCAGAATCAGAATTTATTGTCATAAACAAGTGTCATGAAATTCATTATTTTGCAGTAGTATTACAGGTGCACACATTGCTATAACGATGCATTATTTAAAAAAATAAATAGTGCAAAAAGAAGAGAAAGTTAGGTACTTTCTGTGGTTCATTGTCCGTCCAGAAATCTGACGGGGTTGGGGGGGTGGGGGGTGAAGCTGTTTATGTACCATTGGTGTTAGTCTTCAGGTGCCTGATGGTAGCAGTGAGAAGAGAGCATGTCCTGGGTGGTGAGGGTTCTTGAGGATAGAGGCTGCTTTATTGAGACAACCACCTCTGGTAAATGTCCTTACAGAATGAAGACTGATAGCACTGGCCAAGTTCGCAACACTCTGTCAGATGGTGATCCCCACCCTTCCCCCGCGGCCATAACGCTTCTTTTTGTTCACCTGTAGGAACCGGATGATAGAGCAGTACCAGAACCACAATGACCACTACTGCCTAAACCTGGACAGTGGGATGGTGATCGACAGCTATCGCATGGGCAATGAGGCGCGTTTCATCAACCACAGCTGCAGCCCCAACTGTGAAATGCAGAAATGGTAAGCATTAGTCACCAACAGCCCATTGTTTGTTACCTGTGTTATTGACGAGAATGGCTGTGCACCAGGGATCTCCCAAGGCCACTCATTTTAATTCACTAAGACATAGGTGTCGGTGGTGTGCAATTGCTCAGCAAAAGGAGGTATTAAGGCACTCCTTCTGTCCTATAACCTATAGGTTATCCTTGGGCAAGGGGTGGTACCTGTTTAGCCTCCCAATCAGGGTCACATGAAGCCATGGATTGCAGATGGTGGATGGTTTTAACTACAAGCAGATTCTACAAATTGGAATTTATGGTTGTGAAACTAAAAATGCTGGGCAGGTGAATCTGCTGATCAATGGGCAGGGTTCATCCATCCAGTATGGACACTACAAATAAAGAAGGCAACGGGAAACCACTTCAGTAATTTTCTCCCAAGTATAGTCATGAATTCAATATCGACTATGGACTCAGCTCAAAGATGGAGCCTTCACCAAAGGAGAACAGGGGAGGCAACAACTACAATTCGGTGGGGGTCAGACATCATGACAGATGTAGAGACATGATTGTCCACGCTGAACGGCAAGGCACCTGAATGAATGAAGACATAGGAGCAGAAATAGGCTATTCATCCCATCGAATCTGCCCCATCATTCAATCATGAGCTGATCCATTTCCCCACTCAACCTGACCTCCCCATAAACTTTGATGGCCTGACTAATCAAGAACCTATCAATCTCAGTCTTAAGTACACCCAATAACCTGGCCTCCACAACCACCTGTGGTAACAAATTCCACAAATTCACCACCATAGGAACTCCTACGCATCTCTGTTCTAAGTGGACGCCCTTCCATCTTGAAATTGTGCCCTCTTGTCATAGACTCTCACATCATGGGAAACAACTTTTCTACATTAACTCTGTCTATGCCTTTCAATTTTTGAAATTGAGATTCCCCCTCATTCTCCTAACTTCCAACAAGTACAAGCCAATAGCTGTCAAACATTCCTTTCATCCTTGTGAACCATATGGACACGTGAATATGAAGGGATATCTATCCAATGCAAGCAACAGAGCTTCAACTTGATTTGTACATCGTATTCACCACAGACATTGGCCGAAGGGCCTTTACCTCTACTGTACTATTACACGTCCTCGGGCCTGCGCAAAGGAGCTTTTAGGTGGAGTGCAGTGTGCGCAGTACTGGCCCCACCCTTTACACCATTGGTTCGTGTGCCGTGGCCAAGCAAGCTGGGACGTGGCAGCGAGGTCCTTGGGTCGTAGGTTTTATATCGGAGTGGCTTTCTCCTCCAAGAAAAGTGCAGAGAACAAAACAAAGGACTCTACATCACCTTTGTTGACCTCACCAAAGCCTTCGACTCCGTGAGTAGGAAAGGGCTTTGGCAAATACTAGAGCGCCTCAGATGCCCCCCAAAGTTCCTCAACATGGTTATCCAACTGCACGAAAACCAACAAGGTCGGGTCAGATACAGCAATGAGCTCTCTGAACCCTTCTCCATTAACAATGGCGTGAAGCAAGGCTGCGTTCTCGCACAAACCTTCTTTTCAATCTTCTTCAGCATGATGCTGAAACAAGCCATGAAAGACCTCAACAATGAAGACGCTGTTTACATCCGGTACCGCATGGATGGCAGTCTCTTCAATCTGAGGCACCTGCAAGCTCACACCAAGACACAAGGGCAACTTGTCCGTGAACTACTCTTTGCAGATGATGCCACTTTAGTTGCCCATTCAGAGCCAGCTCTTCAGCACTTGACGTCCTGTTTTGCGGAAACTGCCAAAATGTTTGGCCTGGAAGTCAGCCTGAAGAAAACTGAGGTTCTCCATCAGCCAGCTCCCCACCATGACTATCAGCCCCCCCCCCCCCACATCTCCATCGGGCACACAAAATTCAAAACGGTCAACCAGTTTACCTATCTCAGCTGCACCATTTCATCGGATGCAAGGATCGACAACGAGATAGACAACAGACTCGCCAAGGCAAATAGCGCCTTTGGAAGACTACACAAAAGAGTCTGGAAAAACAACCAACTGAAAAACCTCACAAAGATTAGCGTATACAGAGCCGTTGTCATACCCACACTCCTGTTCGGCTCCGAATCATGGGTCCTCTACCGGCATCACCTAACGCACCTAGAACGCTTCCACCAGCATTGTCTCTGCTCCATCCTCAACATTCATTGGAGCGACTTCATCTCCAACATCGAAGTACTCGAGATGGCAGAGGCCGACAGCATCGAATCCACGCTACTGAAGATCAAACTGCGCTGGGTAGGTCACGTCTCCAGAATGGAGGACCATCGCCTTCCCAAGATCGTGTTATATGGTGAGCTCTCCACTGGCCACCAAGACAGAGGTGCACCAAAGAAGAGGTACAAGGACTGCCTAAAGAAATCTCTTGGTGCCTGCCACATTGACCACTGCCAGTGGGCTGATATCGCCTCCAACCGTGCATCTTGGCACCTCACAGTTCAGTGGGCAGCAACCTCCTTTGAAGAAGACCGCAGACAAAAGGCAAAGGAGGAAAAACCCAACACCCAACCCCAACCAACCAATTTTCCCTTGCCACCGCTGCATCCGTGTCTGCCTGTCCCGCATCGGACTTGTCAGCCACAAACGAGCCTGCAGCTGACGTGGACATTACCCCTCCATAAATCTTCGTCCGCGAAGCCAAGCCAAAGAAAAAAAAGAATACTATTACACGTAGTTAACATGGTTCATAAATTTTTCAGATGACACCAAAGTTGGTGAAGAATGATAACTAAGTTTGCAACAAGATCTTAATCAGTTGGGAAGGTGGACCAACGAGTGGCAAATGGAATTTAACTTTGATAGGTGTGAAGTGCTCTCGAATCAGGGCAGGACCTACACAGTGAATGGCAGGGCCCTGGAGAGTGTTGGAGAACAGAGGAGTTTAGGTTCATAGCTCCCTGAAAGGGTGACTCAGGTGGACAAAGTGGTGAAGAATGCTCTTGAGTTACAAAGTTGGGACCTCATGATTCAGCGACACAAGGCATGGTTGAGAACACATTTGAAGTACACTGCAGTTCAGGTCACCCTGAAGGAAGGAAGTTACCAAGACAACCTGTAGTTACAGGGAGAGCCAGGAGTTTATTTCTTGGAGTGTGGGAGGATGAGGGTAGATGAGGTACAGAGATTCATAAAGTAATGGATAAAGCAAATGCTTACAATCTTTTCCCCAGGATAGACCATTTTAGAACTAGAGGACGCAGATTTAAGGAGAGGGTGAGAGATTTCAGAAGGACCTAAGGGGTAACGTTTCCATTCAGAGGGTGGTCTGTATCTGGAATGAGCTGACTGAGGAAGAGGTAGAAGTGAGTCCAGAATCAGAATTTATTGTCATGAACATCTGTTACGAAATTCATTGTTTTGCGGCAACAATACAAGTGGAAAGATTGCTATAAATTGCTTTTTAAAATAAATAAAATAGTGTAAAAATAAAGTTCATTGACCATTCAGAAATCTGAATAGAGAGGAGAAGCTGGGCCACTGGGTGTTTGTTTTCAGGCTCCTGTACCTCCTTCCTGATGGTAGCAGTGAGAAGAGGGCATGACTTGGGTGGAGGGGGTCCTTGAGGATAGAGGCTGCTTTGTTAAAACACCGCCTCTTGTAGATGTCCTTGATGGAGTAGAGTCTGATGCCCGTGATGGCGCTGGCCGAGTTTATAACTCACTGTACTCATTTTCTGTCCTGTGCATTGGCACGTCCATACCAGACAATGATGCAAATAGTCAGAATATACTCCACGGTGCACCTGTAGAAATTTGTAAGAGTCTTTGGTGACAAACCATATCCTAACAAAGTATAGCCTCTGCCATGCCTTCTTCATGATTGCATCGAAGTGGAGGCCCAAGGATTGATCTTTAGAGATGTGGACACACGTACAATGCGGTACAGTCCATCCTGAGGCAAACATTGCAGAGAATATGCCAGCCCCATCACATATTGTTTGGGTAGCCAGCTTTTATAATGGCTTAAAAACACAATGCTGGAGAAACTCAGCAGGACACACAGTGTACTTTATATAGCAAAGATTAAGATACATAACCAACATTTTGGCCTTGAGCCTTCATCAAGGTGTGGTTGAGTTGAAAGTGTTGAGTTATTTCATAAGCAAATCTCTTGTTGGGTTCAGCCAGCAATATTCCCTTTTGCAAACAGTGCAGTATGAACATTGAGAATGACCATGTGACCTTTGTCTTAATATGCCTTTTTTTGCCATGTTGCATCCCCTCGGACTTGCATTGGGCTCTCTTTTGCAGGAACAGGGTTAGGCAGCTAACTGGAGGTAGCCAAGCCATGCCACTGAGCTCATCTCTCAAAGGGCAAAGGGTAGCCCTCCTGAGGCCATCCCACCCCAGTCCTTCTCTCCCACGCAGGGCAGCAGGAGGAAGGGAGGGCGGCTGATGGAAGGATCCCTGTCCCATTTTGGTCTTGCCTCTCTCCATACTTGGGGCCACTGAACCCATATCTTGTGCGTCTCACCTTAGACCTGTCTGTCATCTGATCATGGAGCTGCCTGGGATCTCATTGTGTGGTAAAATACTCAACTCGTCTCCATCCCTTTTCATTCTGCTCCCCATCCCTGGCTCTCGCTACCCCTGTGCAGGTCGGTCAATGGTGTGTACAGGATTGGACTGTTTGCGTTGAAGGATGTGAATGCTGGGACTGAACTGACCTATGACTACAACTTCCACGCGTTCAATCTGGAGAAGCAGGTAACACTGGGCTTCTGGCAGCATCAGAATGCAGCTCAAATTGACCTGTAGGAATGGAGCAGGGGGTTGGTGGGGGGGTGGTGGGGATAAACTATTCATCTCTGTGAGGAGGCAACACTCTGATCGATGTGGACATTTGCAAGTTCACAGCCTCTTTTCATGCCAGGACCTCACAGGGTCAGCTCCCTTGTGGTTTACTGGATAGTATCAGTGATGACCTTCCCTGGGAGTGTTAGAGGGACCTTTACTCTGTTGGAGTTTGGGACAGAACAGTGTTGGAGGGAGCTTCAGTTTATGTCTAATGTCTGGCCCTGAGAGAATGTGACATGACAGTGTAGAGGGAGCTTCACTGTATCAAATCCAAACTCTGTCTAACCCCTGCCCAGAAAGATTGTAACAGGACATTTCAGGGGGAGCTTTAACCTGTATTATACCCATAGTATGTCTAACCCCTGCCCTGGAAGTTGAGTTGTGCAGAAGGAGTTTCACTCTGTGTCTACTCCCTCACTGTGGGAGTATGTGGCAGGACAGTGTTAGAGGGAGATTCACTCTATCTACTCCCTCACTGTGGGAGAGTGTGGCAGGACAGTATTAGAGGGAGATTCACTCTGTGTCTACTCCCTCACTGTGGGAGAGTGTGGCAGGACAGTGTTAGAGGGAGATTCACTCTGTGTCTTACCCCTGGCCCGTGAAGAGTGTGATGGGACTGTGTTAGTGGTTGCTTTCACAGTGTTTTCACTAACCGTAACTGTTAGGGCAGTCCAGAGCAGGATCAGCAAACACCAGAGGACATATGTACAATGTTAAGGGAGGGAAGTTTAGGGGAGACATCAGAGGTAGGTTTTTTACAGAGTTGTGGGGGCCTGGGATGCCTTGCCATGGGTGGTGGTGAAGGCTGAAACATTAGGGGCATTTAAAAGACTCTTAGACAGGCTCAACGATTAAAGAAAAATAGGTTATGGGGTAGCAGTGTTGGCACCGGGGGGGGGGGGGGGGGGGGATGCCTGAAAATACCCCCCACCACCCAAGCTAGAGTGGCCAGTCATCCAATTTTAGGCCGGACAGTCCTCCATTTGCAGCATCCCGGGGTCCATAGGCCGTGCGTGGCCATGTTTCTTCTTGCACGAATGCGCTAGTGTTGGCTGGCGCATATGCAATGGATTGGAGTACCAGGGCCACTCGCATCACTTCCATCAGAGGGAGGGGGAAGTAAGACTAGGCCCTGGTACTCCAATCCATTGCTCATGTGCCAGCCAGCACCAGTGCATGTGTGCAAGAAGAAACATGGTCGTGCAAGGTCTATGGACCCCAGGATACCGCATTTAACATGGTAAGTGCCCCCCTCCGTCGCTGAGCAAGTTTTCAAGTGGCAAATTGTGCTTCCCTACCCCCCAGTTACCCTAAGACCCCCGCTAAGACTTGTTCTGACGCCGACCCTGTGGGATAGAGATTGTTTGATACGTTTTTTTAGGAAAGAATATAGGTCAGCATATCATCAAGGGTCAAAGGGCCTGTAGAGTGCTGTATTGTTCTATGTGATACTATAACAGCACCAGTGACCCAGGTTCGAATCCGAGCTGTGTCTCTAAGGAGTTTGTACATTCTCCCCATGTCCACATGGGTTTTCCCCAGGGGCTCCGGTTTCCTCCCCCCAACCCCTTCAAAAACCTATGGGGATTGTAGGTTAATTGAGATATTTGGAGTGGCATGGGCACGTAGGCCAGAAGGGCCTGTTACCAAGGTGTATGTCTAAATTTAATTTTTTTTTAAATTTATACTCTTTGTAAATTAATTCTAAAATACAGAATGTTCAGGTAACATCAGGAACAAGTAGTGTTATTCCATTATTTAACACATCATGATGTGTCATACATTTCTAAGCTTAAACTGAATAGCTCATGGGGTTTTCACATGCATGTTAACTGATGTGTGCTGCCCCTGCCCCTGTGGTTATTCCTGGGGCCCCTGCATGGAACTCTGCTGTACTTGGGCCAGTTGAAGTCGACCTAGATTTTCCACCACAGCCCTGAGACCATGGCACGGCAGCAGTTAGTTGCTCCTGCGGGTCCTGCTCTGGATTCTGTTGGGCCAACCCTTGGGTTGGCAGGACCCCTCCACGTGTTCTTTCTGCCGGGATGATTCCCGGCTACACAGTCTCCCCCGGGTGGCCGTGTGACTGCTCTGCTAACACTGCTCGGGTGGGTACTTCTGTGTTGCAGCAACTGTGCAAGTGTGGGGCAGAGAAGTGCCGGGGCATCATCGGGGGCAGGAGCCAGAGGATGAACGGCTTGCTGAACAAGAACGGCCAGCAGGCGAATGGACAGAAGAAACCGGGCAGGTTGAAGGAGAAGAGGAAATCTAAACACCGATTAAAGAAGAGGGTGGGTACCTTCCTCTGCTAGCTGAGGGCCGGGTAACACTACAGCGCCGCTTGTGGACTCTCTATTCCTGGCCTGGGACACTGGGGCTTGAAATGTTCCCCCAGCCTCATTTACTGAATTTATTTGTGACCTGGTGGAGGTTACAGGTTGAAACTGTGCCTGAATGAATGCACTGTCTGGGGTGCGGGCCTGCCCAGTATCAGCGAGTTGGGCTGTAGGGCCTGTTTCCATGCTACCTGACTCCACAACTCCACGTTTCAGGTCCATCTCTCTCCTCAACTAACCCCGACCCCAAGATCTCTGCCCGGCTTCTCTATTCCCACTTGTCAAAAGGGAGACTGACTCTCCCTGGAGAATGCCCTCCCTTGGAGCACATCACATGCGAGCCCAGGTCTATGATCTCTCGCTCAATCCAGACTCTCTCTCTCTCTTCTCCCTCCTGGCAGCTTCCCCCGCCTTCTGCAGGACACTTGAGACCAGAGGTTGGGGAGCTAAGTGCAGATGGCGTGCAAAGGAGAGACCAGGCACCTCCTTGGCTTCACTCGCTGCTGTTCCAACACACCCCCACCCCCCCCCCCCCAGGTGGAATGGTTGTGTCCCAAAAATAGACTTTATTCACAATAAATTATTTACAAATTAGAAAACCATACCCATCAATGTCCATTGTTACACTTGTCCTCTAAATGAACCATTACCACCTCTGTGGCACCTTGTTGCTTCTTCCCCTCTGTTGTTTGAGGTCTCAGCCTGGTAACGGAAGAACTCTAGGCTCTGGTCCGTCTCCACAGAATCCTTGCGTTAGCTACGCCAAGCCTCAGTGCATCCCTCAGCACATACTCCTGCAACCTGGAATGTGCCAGTTGGCAACATTCCCACATTGACATCTCCACGTGCTGAAAGACCAACCAGTTTTGGGCAGACCAAAGTGCGTCTTTCTCCAAGTTGGTCTTCCAGCAGTTCTGGATGTCTGAATCTGTGTGCGTCCCTAGAAACAGCACATAAGTCCTCTGTCATGCTGCTGGGTGTGAACAGTGACAAGGACCCTTGAACCTGCATTCAGCAAAGAAGTAGATGACCTCATCTGTGATTGTTGTGCATTTGAGTGAAGCTAGGTCAGGTGCGTGTCGTAGAGGGGCCTCACCCTGTTGCATTCCTCCCTCCTCACAGCGGGGTCACGTGTCGGAGGAGCCAAGTGAGAGCGTCGGCAACCCTGCCAAACTGAGCCAGCCGCACCAGATGAAGCCTATGTCCAACAGAGAAAGGTAGGACTTGGCGTCCAGCAACTGCACACGTCACAGCCAATCGCCCTTTAGTCTGGGAACTGTCCCAAGCAGGTGTAGCATGTTTCCTTGTCCTAAGAGCAAACCCACCTCGGAATCTAAGCTTCCAGTGTGTCACTGCTGCAGTACGGAGACAGCAGAGATTGCAGGTGCTGGGCTCTGCGGCAAAAACGAGACAGTGGGTCGAGCAGCATCTGTGGAGGCAGAGGGATGGTCAGTTTTTGGAGAATGAGGAGGGAGATGGGTTGGAAGGTGATAAGTGGGCAGTTGGGGGAGGGATGAGGTTTGGAGACAGTGACTGGTGCCTCAGCAAGTGCCATTTAGATAGAGACAGCATTGTACCACAGTCCACTCCACTGCTTGGATCACTGCCAAATGTTGCAGGCAGTTGAAGGAAATGGGAATCATATAGCACAGATGATTGATGTTCCATCAGGTCTGCAATGGGCCTCTGAAAGAGGTGCAAATTAGTCCCATTCCCTGCAATAACCATGGTGAAATTCATCCTCCAGTTTCCCCCCCTCTGGTTAGAGCTCTTCCAGACTTCAGCTGTCTATGAAATCAGAGCTACACTTGAAATAAAATGAAGGACAATCCAGAAGGCTGAGTACAGTGTTAATGGTCAGATTCTTAACAGTGTGGATGAACAAAGGGACCTTGGGGTCCAAATCCATAATCTCTCAAGGTTGCCACGCAGGTTGATAGGATAGTTAACAAGGCCTATGGGATGTTGGGCTTCATTAATAGGAGGATTGAGTTCAAGAGTCTCTGGTGAGACCACTCTTGCAATATTGTTTTCAGTTCTGGTCATCTCATTATAGGAAAGGTGTGGGCACTATGGAGAGGGTGCAAAGGAGATTGACCAGGATGTAGCCTGAATTGGAAAATAAGTTTTATGAGACAAGGTTAGCAGAGCTGGAACTTTTCTCTTTGGAGCATAAAAGGATGAGAGGAGACTTTAATAGAGGTCTACAAGATTTTGAGAGGACAGCCAGCACCTTTTTCCCAGGGAAGACCTCTACAAAGTGAAGAGAGGAAAGTTTAGGGGAGACACCAGGGGTCAGTTTTTTTTTACACAAAATGCTTGGAATGCATTGCCAGGGGTGGTGGTGGAGGCTGGAACAATACGGGACATTTAAGAGACTCTTAGATAGGCACATGAAAGAAAAATAGAGGGTTACGAGATAGGAAGGGTTTAGTACTATTTTTGGTAGGAATATATGTATCAGCACAACATCAAGGGCCAAAGGCCTGTACTGTGCTGTGATGTGCTATGAAATTATGTTTCTGAATTCTATGTTACACGATACTTAGACAGATTAGGCAAATAGGCAGAGAAGTGGCAAATTAAATACAATGTCCGAAAGTGTTCGGTCATGCACTTTGGTAGAAGAAATAAATGGGCAGACTATTTTCTAAATTGGGAGAAAATTGAAAATACCCAGATGCGGATGGACCTGGGGGTCCTCAAGAAGGACAGCCTAAAGGTAAGCTTGCAGGTTGAGACGATGGTGAAGAGGGCAAATGCAATGCTGGCATTCATTTCGAGGGGAATAGAATATAAGAGCAGGGATGAGGTGTGGAGGCTTTATAAGGCCCTGGTGAATCTTCACTTGAAGTATTGTGAGCAGTTTTGGGCACCTCAATTAAGACGGGTGTGCTGACATTAGAGAGGGCTCATAGGACGTTCGCAAAGATGATTCCGGGAATGAAAGGGTTAACCTATGAGGACCGTTTGTCAGCTCTTGGCCTGTACTCATTGGGATTTAGAAGAATGAGGGGGGGATTTCATTGAAACATTTTGAATATTGAAAGGTGCGAGCAGAGTAGATGAAGAAAGGATGTTTCCCATGATGGAGAGTCTTAGACAAAAGCGCGCAACTTCAGGATTGGAAGGCATCGACTTAGAGCAGAGATGTGGAGGGATTTCATGGTATTCGTGCCACAGGTGGTTGTGGAGGCCAAGTCATTGGGTATATTTAAGGCAGAAATTGATAGGTTTTTGATTCACCAGGGCATCAAAGGTTATGGGGAGAAGGCCGGGCAGCAGGGCTAAGTGGGGAAATGGATCAGCTTGTGATTAAATGACAGGGCAGACTCAATGGGCTGAATGGCCTATTTCTACTCCTGTGTCTTATGGACATGATGTCAGAAAGTTTATTGTCATATACTATAATATATGGACACACCAAAATTCTTTCTTGCTCCAGTCACAGAGAGTTGTTTAAGATACACTAACAACAGTGCTATAAATTAAATGACCATAATGTGTCTTGAGTGAAATCGAGATAATAAATATAAAAATGTAGATAAATAAATATTCACAGTTGCAAACAAAAAGTGATGTTTCAATAGTGTAGATAGATCTTTTGGTGGTTCTGGAGTTGTTTAGGGTGGGTATTCTCAACAGGGGCCATTCAGCCCCCCTGGAGGAGCCACAGCACATATAAGAGGGGCGTGGGGTGGTCACGGACTGAAATCATTTTAAAAATTTGTAATCGGTAGGATAGAAGCACAGAAGAAACTAACTACACTTGACTGCTTCACATGGAAGGGGACTCATAAACTTTGAGCAGAGACCTAAGGGATCCAGTGGTAAAAATAAGGTTGAAAATGGCTGCTTTAGAGTTAGGGTAATATGAGGATCTTCAGGAGTTTTATAGCTATTGTAAAAAGGCTGTCCTTGAACCTAGATTTGCCGGACGAGAGGCTTCTGTAGCAAATTTGAGAAGAGGTGGTGACCAGGGTGAGAAGTTTGTAGGATAATTGGTGTATTTGTGCAGTGTGGGCTTATGAGCTAGAAGTCAAATGGATGGGGGTCTCTATGATGTTGGCAGTGCCTCTTACAGGTGTCCTCGATGGACGAGAGGGATGGGCACTGCCTCCTTCCACGGTTTTCCGTGCCTGTCCCAGGGTCACCCACTGGGCTAATTTCCCTGCAGCTTCCTGGCCCTGCACAGCCCAGTATCGATGAAGACAAGCTACACCACTCAGGTTTGTTGCCAGGCAGCTTGGCCATGAGTGGCCATTTAAGAGCAGTGGCCAGATGCCCTCAGTCACTCCGCCGAGTCTGGACTGTGCAGTCCTGTGGAGCGGGACTGCACTGACAAGGAATTAAACCCGCTGAGAATCTGGCTCCTGCACAAACAGTCACCACTGAATGAAGTAGACATACAGCATAGTAACAGGCCTTTTCAGCCCACGAGCCCATGCCGTCCAATTACACCCAATTGACCTACAATCCCAGTACATTTTGAATGGTGGGAGGAAACCGGAGCACCCAGTGAATACCCACACAGACACGGGGAGGACGTACAAACTTCTTAACAGTGCGGGATGCAAACCCAGTCCTGATCACTGTGCTATAATAGCATTGCGTTAACCGCTTTGTCAACTGCTGCCCTAATGGCTTCACCTATTCTATCTAATTTTTCCTTCCAAACCATCCAGAAGTATCAAGCTTTTCTTTTATGAAATGTGAAGTATGTTTTCCTGATTTATTTATGGATAACTGTCTCATGTCTTTAGTTGCCTAATAAATAGAATTTGCCTTGATCACATTTTTTCAGGTATGTACAGATTAGGAACTTTTTCAATGTCACTTTATCTACTTTTCCACTACCACGTCTGATAAAATGTTATGTTTATGTTTAAACCCTTTTCGGAAGAGTTTGATAGTAACAATTTATGATTTGATCCTGAAGGTACATCAAGGGATTTCTGACAAAATTAAGAATCAATAGGAAAGAGAACTTCAGATACCTTTACCTATAGCGACATGGGAGAAAATTCTCCAATTAGTTAACACTTCCTCAATGTGTGCTCGACACTCTCTGATACGGTTTAAGGTGGTTCATGGAGCCCAGATGTCCAAGGACAAGCTAGTATGTTTTTACTCCCATATAAAGCCTATCTGTGACAGATGTCAATCTGAGGGGGCTTCCCAAACACACATTTTTTGGTCCTGCCCTTCCCTGAAAAAATATTGGAAAGATATTTTTTATATTATTTCAGCAGTTTTGCTCATTGACCTACAACCTCATCCTATGACTGCATTTTTTGGACGACCACTTTTGGACTCTGGCCACTTATCTTTTTCAGCTTGTCGTGTGATTGCGTTTGTTACTTTAGTTGTCAGGAGATTCTTTCTACTCAAATGGAAAGACCCTTCACCACCCACTATATTTCAATGTTTTTCCCAAACTAGAGCATGTTTAAACTTCGAAAAATCCGAAGTGGTTCTGTTGACCCTTCGGTTAAATTTGAAGAAACATGCAGACCATTTATTCAACATCTTCATATGATGTAAGTTCATCCTTTTCGAATTCTTTTCAACATTTTTTTTGTGAGTGTAGAGGAGCGGAATTAACCTTAAAATAATTGTTTACCCGCTGAAACACGGTCATCCAGCTTTTGTTTTCTTTTTTGTTTTGTTTCTTAGTTAGGGGGATATTTTTGTAATAAAGTTTGATTCCATTTCATGTTTGGCCTTTAAGAGATTGGGAGGCACGATGCCTGTGTTTGTATCTATTAACCGTTGTTAATGCAATCCCAATCTCTTTATATCATTTTTATGTTTATTAATCTGAAACTTGATAAAAAGATTGAAAAAGAAAGAAAGACAGAAGGCACCAGTTTTGAATCCTGGTCACTGGTGGTGTAACAGCGTTGTGCTAACCGCTATACGAACCCTGCCACCCTAACTCCTGTCAAACAGGGCCCAAAATGAATGCATATCCCATTAGACAAGGTGATCAGTGACAGCGTAGCAGTTAGATTGAGTTCAAATCTGCCACTGTCTGTGGGAGTTTGTGCATCCTCCCCGTGTCTGTGTGGGTTTCCTCCAACATTCCAAAAGACATGAGATTTGTAGGTTAATTGGTGTATTTGGGTGGTGCAGACTCATGAGCCGGAAGGGCCTATTACTGTAAATGTAAAAAATAATTTAAAACATCCAGCGCCTGCCTGACACCAGCCGAGGAGGCCCTTTGCTGGCTGTGTGTTCACCTGGAACTCCTTGAAGAATTTCTCTGTCAAGTATATTGGCAATGTCTGAAATAGGTATAATATCCTTGGGAAAATGTTCATTTTAATACAGTTTATCCTTCCTATTAGTGTTAATGGTAAATCTTTCCAATGCTCTAAATCGCCCTGTAATTTTTTTCATTAGTGGATAATAATTGAGTTTATATAGATGGCCGAGATTTTTATTTATTTGTATACCTAGGTATCTTATTGCTTGCATTTGCCATCTGAATGGTGATTCCTTCTTAAATTTTGAGAAATCCGCATTATTCATTGGCATTGCTTCACTTTTATTTACGTTAATCTTGTAACCCGACACTTCTCCATATTCCTTCAATTTCTTATATAATTCTTTTATTGATAGTTCTGGTTCTGTTAAGTATACTATAACATCATCCGCAAATAAACTGATTTTATATTCCTTGTCTTTTATTTTTATCCCTTTTATATTACTTTCTGTTCTTATCAATTCTGCTAGTGGTTCTATAGCTAACGCGAACAATAAGGGTGATAGTGGGCATCCCTGCCTTTTTGATCTGCTTAAGTTAAATTGCTTTGATATATATCCATTTACTGTCACTTTCGCCAATGGCCCCTTATATAATGCTTTAATCCAATTAATATACTTTTCTGGTAAACTGAATTTTTGCAATACTTTGAATAAATAATTCCATTCTACTCTGTCAAAGGCCTTCTCTGCGTCTAAAGCAACTGCTACTATTGGCGCTTTACTCCCTTCTACTGCATGAATTAAGTTAATAAATTTACAAATATTGTCTGTTGTCCGTCTTTTTTTAATAAATCCAGTTTGGTCTAGATTTACCATTTTAGGTACATAATCTCCTAATCTGTTTGCTAATAGTTTAGCTATTATCTTATAATCTGTGTTAAGTAATGATATTGGTCTATATGATTCTGGTGCGAGTGGATCTTTCCCATGCTTTGGTATTACTGTAATTATTGCTGTTTTACATTAATCTGGTAAGCTTTGTGTTTTATCAATCTGGTTGATTACTTCCAGGAGGGGAGGAATTAATAAATCTTTAAATGTTTTATAGAATTCTATTGGGAATCCATCCTCTCCTGGTGTTTTATTATCTCTTGTATTTCTACTATTTCAAATGGTTCTGTTAATTTATTTTGTTCCTCTGTTTGTAATTTTGGTATTTCAATTTTAGTTAAAAATTCATCTATTTTGCCTTCTTTCCCTTCGTTTTCAGTTTGGTATAATTGTTCATAGAATTCTCTAAAGTTTTCATTGATCTCCGTTGGATTATATGTGATTTGTTTGTCTTTTTTCCTTGATGCCAATACCATTTTCTTAGCTTGTTCTGTCTTAAGCTGCCATGCTAGAATTTTGTGCGTTTTTACCCCTAGTTCATAATATTTCTGTTTTGTCTTCATTATATTCTTCTCCACCTTATATGTTTGTAGTGTTTCATATTTTATTTTTTTATCTGCCAATTCTCTTCTTTTAGTTGTATCTTCCTTCATTGCTAATTCTTTTTCTATATTTACTATTTCCCTTTCCAACTGCTCTGTTTCCTGATTATAGTCCTTCTTCATCATCCCATAGTATAAACTTATCTTTCACTGATTCCGTATTTATTTCAAAGTACATTATAATTTGTCTTTCAATTAATTCTCTAAAATCCTGCCTTTTAAGTAGCATGGAGTTTAATCTCCATCTATACATTCTTGGAGGGATGTCCTCTAACTCTATTGTCAATATCAAGGGTGAATGGTCCGATAATATTCTAGCTTTATATTCTGTTTTTCTTACTCTATCTTGCATACGAGCTGATAACAGAAATAGGTCTATTCTTGAGTATGTTTTATGTCTACCCGAATAATATGAATATTCCTTTTCCTTTGGGTGTTGTTTCCTCCATATATCCAAAAGTTGCATTTCTTGCATCGATTTAATTATAAATTTGGTTACTTTGTTCTTTCTGTTAATTTTTTTCCCAGTTTTATCCATATTTGAATCCAAATTAAGGTTGAAATCCCCTCCTATTAATATGTTCCCTTGCGTGTCTGCTATCTTCAAAAAAATATCTTGCATAAACTTTTGATCTTCTTCGTTAGGTGAATATACATTGAGTAGATTCCAAAACTCTGAATATATCTGACATTTTATCATTACATATCTCCCTGCTGGATCTATTATTTCCTATTCTATTTTAATTGGAACATTTTTACTGATTAATATAGCTACTCCTCTAGCTTTTGAATTATATGACGCTGCTGTTACATGTCCTACCCAATCTCTCTTTAATTTCTTGTGCTCCAATTCAGTTAAACATGTTTCTTGCACAAATGCTATATCAATTTTTTACTTTTTCAGTAAATTTAGCAGTTTCTTCCTTTTGATTTGGTTATGTATTTCATTAATATTTAAAGTCATATAGTTCAATGTAGCCATTTCATACTTTGTTTATCTTCCCTTTCCGTTTCTCCATCATCACCTTTCCTTCTTATCCATTTCTGCTTTCTTGTTTTGAACACTATATAAGACAACATTTCTAAAACATCAAACATTTTCCTTATTCTCCTATTTAAAACTTCTTTAACCCCATTCTCCCCTCCCCCTCCTGAGTTGCCCTTTATCCCTTGTCGGGCAACTACATCTCTCCTCTCCATTTGGATTTGCGAATTCACTCGCAAACGTCAACTGATTTTGCAGTGACCGTAAATCCTCCCCACCCAGCCCTGCCCGGAAAAGATTTCAATTTTCATATGTAACAAAGGTCACTCTTTTAATTCCCTCCTTATTCCCTCTATTCCCTTTCATTCCCTTATTAATTCTTATCTATACTCTATATATTTTCCTCTAAATACGGATACATTCATGTATACACACATATACATATACATACACATCTATATATATATATCTTTCTTTCTTTGGCTTGGCTTCGCGGACGAAGATTTATGGAGGGGGTAAAAAAGTCCACGTCAGCTGCAGGCTCGTTTGTGGCTGACCAGTCCGATGCGGGACAGGCAGACACGATTGCAGCGGTTGCAAGGGAAAATTGGTTGGTTGGGGTTGGGTGTTGGGTTTTTCCTCCTTTGCCTTTTGTCAGTGAGGTGGGCTCTGCGGTCTTCTTCAAAGGAGGCTGCTGCCCGCCAAACTGTGAGGCGCCAAGATGCACGGTTTGAGGCGTTATCAGCCCACTGGCGGTGGTCAATGTGGCAGGCACCAAGAGATTTCTTTAGGCAGTCCTTGTACCTTTTCTTTGGTGCACCTCTGTCACGGTGGCCAGTGGAGAGCTCGCCATATAATACGATCTTGGGAAGGCGATGGTCCTCCATTCTGGAGACGTGACCCATCCAGCGCAGCTGGATCTTCAGCAGCGTGGACTCGATGCTGTCGACCTCTGCCATCTCGAGTACCTCGACGTTAGGGGTGTGAGCGCTCCAATGGATGTTGAGGATGGAGCGGAGACAACGCTGGTGGAAGCGTTCTAGGAGCCGTAGGTGGTGCCGGTAGAGGACCCATGATTCGGAGCCGAACAGGAGTGTGGGTATGACAACGGCTCTGTATACGCTTATCTTTGTGAGGTTTTTCAGTTGGTTGTTTTTCCAGACTCTTTTGTGTAGTCTTCCAAAGGCGCTATTTGCCTTGGCGAGTCTGTTGTCTATCTCATTGTCGATCCTTGCATCTGATGAAATGGTGCAGCCGAGATAGGTAAACTGGTTGACCGTTTTGAGTTTTGTGTGCCCGATGGAGATGTGGGGGGGCTGGTAGTCATGGTGGGGAGCTGGCTGATGGAGGACCTCAGTTTTCTTCAGGCTGACTTCCAGGCCAAACATTTTGGCAGTTTCCGCAAAGCAGGACGTCAAGCGCTGAAGAGCTGGCTCTGAATGGGCAACTAAAGCGGCATCATCTGCAAAGAGTAGTTCACGGACAAGTTTCTCTTGTGTCTTGGTGTGAGCTTGCAGGCGCCTCAGATTGAAGAGACTGCCATCCGTGCGGTACCGGATGTAAACAGCGTCTTCATTGTTGGGGTCTTTCATGGCTTGGTTCAGCATCATGCTGAAGAAGATTATATATATATATATATATATATATATACCCATATACACACATACATATAGTTCGTGGTCATTTTTACTCTCATTACATGTCTTCATCTCTCTGCTAGTTTTGTAGTTGTTCTGCAAATTTTCGTGCTTCTTCTGGATCCGAGAATAGTCTGTTTTGTTGCCCTGGAATAACTATTTTAAGTACCACTGGGTACTTTAACATAAATTTATATCCTTTTTCCATAAGATCGTTTTTGCTGCATTGAACTCCTTCCTCTTCTTCAGGAGTTCAAAACTTTTGTCTGGATAGAAAAAAATTTTTTGACCTTTGTATTCCAGTGGCTTTTTGTCTTCTCTTATTTTCTTCATTGCTTTCTCCAATATATTTTCTCTTGTTGTATATCTTAAAAATTTTACTGAAATGAATCTTGGTTTTTGCTGCGGTTGTGGTTTTGGGGCTAATGTTCTATGTGCCCTCTCTATTTCCATTTCTTCCTGTAATTTTGGTCTTCCTAGGACCCTGGGGATCCAATCTTTTATAAATTCTCTCATATTCTTGCCTTCTTCATCTTCCTTATGGCCCACTATCTTTATCTCATTAAATTCTTTTAATTGCCATTCTTTCACTGATTCCATATATTCTTTAAAAAAAGATATATCCATTGTCTTGCCTTTCTCTTCTTCTTCCATTTCTTTCTGTTCTTCTTCTTCTTCTTCCTCTGGGTTGACCATCTGTTGTCTCCTTGTTTTCTTTTTACCCTCTTCTTTCTTGTTGTCGTTATTGTCTGTGTTCTGCACCTGCTGCTGTGCTGCAGGTGTCTCTCTCAGCTGTGGAGATCGACTCCGCAGCTGTTCCCCCCTCCCGTCAGTGTGTTTTTTTTCATGCGCGGTTGCGCACTTTTACTTGGCTCTGCAAGCCATTTTTGTAGTCCCGAGCCCGGGACTTCCACTGACCTGAGGGAGCGGGCTTCTCTCTCCGCGGCGGGCCTCCTCGGACAGGTAAGGCCTTCACCTTCTTCTTCCGATGTTCTTTCTTCTTCTCTTCTTCCCGTTGTTTTCGACTTTTCACTCTTCGCTGCCATTTTCTTCTCACCTTTATTTTTACTTTGTTTTAAATTTTAATCTTGTACCTTTGTGTTTTGTGCGTTTTTTTTTAACTTTTCCGGAGAGGGCTGGAATTCCCTGACCGGCCACTACTCCATCACGTGACTCCTCCACCTGGAACCTTAACCCAGTGCTGGTGAGACCCTGAGCTCCTGGCAGGTTTGAGTAACATGTTTTGTAAAACAGTCAAACGCCAAAGCAAAGAAATACAGGAAATGCAGGAAGTAGTCATCCTTAAAACCCCAGCAACTGTCGGACTCTGGCTTTACCTTACTCTTAATTTAGTCTATGTGTGGTCTGAGTCCACCGTGTTCTTTGAATGAAGTGATAGGAGAAGGTATTCGGTTCAACAGTCAATTTATTACACAGCACAAGAATAAAACTTAACAGAGCTCTGGGTCAATCATTAGTTCATAGGTCACCTGCACAGTGAGCTACTCCCCAAGACCGACCCCTCTTGTCCAGTTGGCTCAGTTTATATAGATCAACCTTATCATACAGAACAAAAGTTGTCTTCCTTTGCTAGATCTTTTTGCATAAGGGTTATCACAAGTCATCTCCTGTTTTGCAGATATCTGGGGTGTAGCACTCCCATCTTAATCCTCCAGGCCAGACTATCCTGTTGTGTTGATCAGAAATTAATTCATCCCCAGATATTTCTAATCACCATTCTGTTCCTGTCTGGCCAATTTCTGCTGTTCTGTTTAACACCTCCTCCTGCCTTAATCTTCCTCCTAGACTGGTTTTCCATTCCCTTTGTTTCTTGCAGGCCATTCTTTGTTCTGGTCTGGCCTGTGTCTCCTGTGCTACTCACCACCTCCTTCAGTTTGAACATTCCTCCTAAATCGTTTTATGCATTTCCTCTCCCTGTATTTGGGAGCAGACAATTTTGCTCAGCCAACTTTGCTCCATGCTGTGATTGCCACTTAATCACATTCCTCTTTTCCCCTGAACCATGCAGTAAATATACACTTATTAATTAATCATTTATTTCATAATGTTTTAACCCCTCGATTCCAACAGTCCCCCTTTTGGTCTCATGAAAATGAGATCAACCACCTGTTACCTTATTAGACCGAGACCTCAGGAGTTATTGCAAGGACCGGCATCTCTGACCCCTTGTAGTCATTATACTCTTGGGAGGGCAGTAGGGACAAATACATGCCTTGGGGTCTGGGGATGTCTCTCTGTGACAACGCTCGTTGAATCAGGCACTGGAGGCAGGGAAGGATGCACGGGATCAGGACCAACGCCAACACCACAACTCCAGCAACTAGCACTGCAGTCTGTATCCATCCCCAGGCTCCAGAGAACAAATTTCCCAGCCATGAGCTGCCCAGGGTCGCCAGGTCTGAACCGGGACATGAGCTAATTTGCGAATGCCAGATGAAATCTCCTTTACTGCTTGCCCATTGTCATTGATTTTTAAACAACAATTAGTGAGATTCAATTTCCCACACACTCCCCCTTCAGTGGCTAACAAGTAGTCTAAAGCTAAGCGGTTCTGAAACACCGTGGCCCTAATCTGTTGCTGCTCTTCTGCCAACAGATTAAGGACTGTGGCGGTGTCATTGGTGATAATTTCCAAAATAGCTTGTAAACGAATCAGACGTTTAACATGTAAATTGGGGTTCGATATCCCCAGGACCCATCCTGGGCCCAAGTGGCAGGTCCATAATAAGAAATAATGCGCTCTGGAGGCCAGTCCTCTCCCCACTCACCGATCTTTAAATCCCTCTTCTGGCTGAGCCCCTGATATACACGCGCTGCTAACTGATGGGAGTCGTTCTGTGGTAACAGCACAAATTGTGGTTGAATGATACCTATACAGCACGTTCCCCTCCAATCTGGCTCCAAAAAAGTGTAAGCCGTATTCCCACAAATCCAATATAAACCCTCTGGGGCAAATCCGTGTGGATAGGGATGAGCCCAAAATTGTTCTGAGTGAGGGAACCCCTTCATATGGATTAACGCCCGTGCAATTCCATACCACTTTCCCACGGGAGTTATCTGTTATAGGTCTGCAATGTGTTACCTTCTGTGGGGACAGGAACCACCGGGGTCGCTGAGGATGCCATCGAGGGTACTTCCCCAAGATTTTAACCCTTGTGCACCTCGAATCTCCTTTATAATGCTTGCCTTGCTCCTTCCTGATACATTCCTCTCCTAATGGGTGATTAGCTAGATGCCATGTCTGGCGGGGGCGCATCTCATCTGCCGATCCGTGAAAACTCATCAACTCCCACACTTCCAGGGGCTCCCCGCTCCATGGCCATGATCCATCTCTTGTGGGTCCCCCACACACCCAACAGTTTTTAACCCCCAAGAGTTCTGCCGTAGTTTGGCAAAGGTCTACCCATCTATTGTCACCTACTCTGTGAGTGGCAGCCTGGCGTTTAGCGTTGGCATAGATATCCCCCTTATCTCTGTCCCATACGTATGGTTGTTTTCCCTTTTGCCACATGGGGTCCCACTGTATCCTCTGAATGGGAATTGAGCCCCCTTTCTCCTTATCTTGGTCTCCCTCCGGGGCACAAAACCATGTTACTCCTTGGGGACAGCGGTCTCGATTTGGCGTGAACTGTAAAGAGCCCTTATTGAATTTAACATCATACACTTGTCCATTATGCACACACTTACGTCCCGTGTGAGTCCCCACACAGTGTTCAGGAAAGTTAGTCCAATCAGCAAAGTACTGTTCTTTTTCGTTGTGCGACCCCCAGGCCGAGTGCACACACTTTGTACAGTGGTTTTCTACTCCAGCCCCTTCAAGGGCTCGGAATACCAGTACCCATAGTCCCCACGTGGTATTCATCCCAGCTCCTTTCATTGTTTTGATGCCAATAAATTGATTATGCCGTCAACCACTGATACACAGTCACCGTAGTCCAATAGTCTCTTTAAAAAGGGACGTTAAGTGTTCTTAGTCCGTGGTTGTTTCACAGGTTCTCAGTCACCTCCGTTCGAATCTGTTCCAGTGTCCATGTCGGTGGGTCCGTTGCTGCACACTGACTCCAATGATACCACGTCTCGCCTTTTCCTTGTAGTCGAACCGCGTGGGACGTCCTCTCCACCACTCTGTAGGGTCCTGTCCACCTGGGCTCCGACCACTTTCTTTTGATGACCTTTAGCAGAACCCACTCCGCGACTGAAGGTATCGGTGTTTCCCCTTCTCTGTTGGGACTTGTGACCTGTTGTGAAAAATCTGACACCAGAGCCGTTAGTTTATCATAATAAAGCTTGCATCCCATTGAACTTACCTCATTCTTCGTAGTCTGAATTCCGGCTCCTGGTCCTGGAAACTGGTGCCCTGTTTGTAGTTCATATGGAGTGAATCCTGCAACAGAACTTACCGAACTCCTTATTGACATTAATGCCAGGGGCAACGCATCCACCCAATTTAGTTTGGTCCGTGCCTGTACTTTCCCGATCTTACCTTTTATTGTTTGGTTCATCCTCTCCACTTTCCCTTGGGATTGTGGATGGTACACCGTTCCAAAGGCATGTTTCAATCCCAACATTGCTTCTACCTCCTGTAGATCGTTATTCTTAAAATGACTTCAATTATCAGACCGAATTTTTCTGGGAAATCCGTGTCTCGGAATATACTGGTTGATCAGGAATTTACATACCGTCCTTGCATCTTCTCTTTTGGCAGGGATTGCCTCCGGCCACCCTGTGAACACATCTACTGCTACTAAGAGGTATCGATAGCCACTTACCCTCTCAATCATGTCCGTATAATCAAGTACGATTTCCTGCCCTGGTAACTTAGGTAACGGGAACTGTCCTTCATGTGGCTTTACAGTCGCCTTGACATTGAAAGTTATACATACCTCACACTCTCTAATATGGTTCTCCACCATCGCCGGCAGGAAGGGGTGCCACCAGTGTATCAAGTACCTTATCATCTGCTTCTTTCCACAGTGTGTTAGCCCATGCGCCTCCTCGAGGAGGGGCTTCATGAGTCCAGATGGTAAGACTGGCCTCCCGTCTATCGATCTCCATAATCCTTGATCCTTGGTTGCCCCCCTTTCCTCCCATACCATCCTTTCCTGAGGTGATGCCTTTGCTTGTTCCTGTACTATTACTTCTACCCTACACGGTGGTAATAAGTCATGTGCTGTTCTGTCTGCCTGTATCATAATAAACTGAGGGCCGTATCCTGCTGCCCTTTTAGCGGCCATGTCCGCTTCCTGATTTCCCCGAGCCACCATCGTATCTGTTCTATCATGTCCTTTACATTTAAGAACTGCTAATGCCCTTGGTTTCAGGAGGGCCTCAGCCAGTTTGCTAACGTCCTTCTCGTGTTTAATTGGGGTCATTGCTGCTGTTAAAAACCTACTTCTAATCCATTGACTAAGTTCAACCTGTATTGTCCCTACCACATATGCCGAGTCTGTATATATATTGACCTCCTTCCCTTCTGCCCATTCTAATGCTGCTATCATTCCCTGTAGTTCTGCGAGTTGTGCTAACTCCTTTCCTCTCACTGTCCCTGTAATGATTTCTTCAAATCCTCCTGTAGTTTTTCGTACCACCGCATAGGCAGCTTTCAATCCATCTGTGGGGTGTCTGTAACAACACCCATCTGTAAACAAGGTTTCATCTGGTTCTCTTAAGGGTGTAGCCTGTAAGTCAGGTCTTATTTTAATATCCTTCACTACCCTCTTCTCACAACAGTG
Organism: Narcine bancroftii; assembly: GCF_036971445.1. Lineage (NCBI taxonomy): Eukaryota > Metazoa > Chordata > Chondrichthyes > Torpediniformes > Narcinidae > Narcine > Narcine bancroftii. Next base: position 194,796,995 of record NC_091473.1, read on the forward strand.
TGGTTCTCCCTCTCCCATATTGTCTGCCATGTTAATGCCTTCATGGGTAAACGTAACATTTGGAGCATTCAGGATCTTTTCTAGTCTCGTCTGCCTTAGCGAAGTCATTGTAAATGCTGTCGAGCTCACAAATGCTACAATGCTATGTATTGTTAATACCGTCAGGCCATGTCCCATTACTATGTGTGCCACCTTTTGTAAAATCTTTGCTACTCCCGCTGCATGTCTCGTACATGGTAGGTGTCTGTCTTCCGTCGGGTCTAGTGTGATACTCACATACATGAGCACACATCTTCCACCCCCTTTTTTCTGAAAAAGAACACCATCAATTGTGTGTGCTTTTTCAGAAACATCCAAAAAGAAAGGTAGTTTATAATTTGGAATCGCCAAATCTATAGCTGTTGTAAGAGCTTGCTTCAATAGAATAAAACTCATCTCAGCCTGTGCAGTCCAATCAAGTGTAGCTCCCAGATTCCTCATCCCCTGCTCATTCACCAAAGTTCGCAGTGGATGTGTCAACTCACCATACGATGGGATAAACTGCCTACTATAACCTGACAAACCCAAAAACGAAAGCATCTCTTTTACTGTCTTTGGTTTTGGATGATGTAGTATCGCTGTTCGATATGCAGGGGAAATCCCTGTGCCTTTCGCTGAGACCATTCTCCCTAAAAAGGTGACCACCTGTCTGCAGCATTGCAGCTTTGAGCGAGAGTCTTTAAAGCCTGCCTTGAACAGCTGCACTAGCAGGAGACAGGTGGCCTCCAAACAGGAAGTATGATCAGGTGCTGCTAATAGAATGTCATCTACATACTGGATCAGAACTACCCCACCTGGCAGTGCTAGCCCCCCCAGCTGTTCTTTCAACACCTGATTGAAAATCCCTGGAGATAAGATAAAGCCCTGCGGAAGCCTAGTATACCGCAACTTTCTACCTCTATACGTGAACTAAAACACATCTCTTAATGGTTCTGCCAGCGGCAAGCAAAAGAAAGCATTCGCTAAATCTATGCAAGAGAACCACTTGTGGTTGGGGGTTAAAGCAGTCATGGCAGTATATGGGTTTGGTACTGGAACTGTGGGTGTTCTCACAATACCATTGATGCGCCTTAAGTCATGGGCCATCCGATATTTGCCCGTGTCTTGTTTAGGAACAGGGTGTATTCCAACTAGAACACGAATGTTCCAACACCCCTGAATACACAAGGCCATCAATGGTATCTGCCAAACCTTCCTCCGCTTCAGGTTTGTGGGGATACTGCATCTGCCAAATAGGGGTGTAATCTGACAGTTCGAAGGTTATGGGATCAACCTGCTGACAAAAACCCACATCTGCTGATCCCACTGACCACAGGTTCTCAGGGAGAGAATCTAGCATAGGGGCCGAGTCGGGGTGATCCATCTTCTCTCTACCATGAAAGCGTTCAATCTGTCTATGCTCAAGGAGGACTTGATCATATGTCGGAGACAAAATTCTGTATGCCTGACCAGATGAGGAGAACTGCACTGTCGGTATTTGGGTATCGGACCAGTCACTAAGGGACATCAAGTTCCGACACATCGGTCCCAAATCTTTTGCCTGGTGAGTAGTGCCAATTGCAAGGGTGACATGAGGAATGGCCTCACCTGCCATCTCATACCATTCCAACTGTTCAGATGTCAGTGCCACCTTAGCGGCCACTCCCTCCTTTCCTACCACTATGTAGTCCGAATTAATTTCCCATAGCATGCCCTCTACCTCTTCATAAAAGGCATGCTGATACATTTCATCCCCATCCCTATCATAACAGAGGGTCATATGGGGGGGGTCCGAGGGAGGGGTATACGGGTGTAACGTCTGGATCCACGGCTTCCATTGATTATAAAGCTTTAGCAGCCCTCCCTTCTGTGGGTCCTCTGGTTGCAACAGCCCCCAGTAAATGTCAACCCATAGTCCCTCCGATGCGGATCCTCCAGCTGCCACCAACAACATCTGAGAACTGGAATGCAGTGTAGTTACTGAACAGTTCATAGAATATCCATTTGGAAAGGTGACCTCTATTCCGCTGGGTCCACAAAGGATCGATGCTCCGCACTTGACCAACAGGTCTCTGCCCAAGAGATTGGTAGGGCACCTGGCTGACAAAATGTATTGATGTGTAAAAGTCTGTCCCGCCACAGAAGTGACTAGTGGTGTAGAAAACGGCAAATTTTCTGGTGTACCCGAGAACCCTATCAGCTGGACGCTAGAGGATGATGTTTTATCTTGAAACTCAGCGCCAGTGAGTGTTGAAAATCTGGCTCCCATATCCACTAAAAAGGATACTTCCATGTCCATTACTTTAATCTGCAGGAAAGGGTCTGCCAACCTAGCCTGCTCGTGGGTGCTCGGGCTCCGTCACTGTGGACAATATTGCTCCTCCTCTGTCAGCATTCGCTAAATCTTCGGAGCTAGAGCCGCATAGGGTGCCTGATGTACCGGGGGTGGCACTGACGATCTCTGGAGCTGGACCCAATGCTCATTTTGTGGTGGTCCATATCCCCTTCCGCCAGTGTCCTGAGGACCCCAAACTAGGGGACATTCTCTCTTCCAGTGTCCTGGCTGACCGCATACAAAACATACGGCTGGCTGCATTTGTGGAGCACCCCGACCTCTCCCTCTTACTCGGAATCCCCCCATTGGACCTCCCATTCTGGCCACATAGGTGGGACCCGGTGCCCAATATGGGGCCGGGTGCCAACTCATATTATTCCCTTGTGGTGGCTGCGGTGGCTGCTGAATCATCTGGTTCGCACCCTTTGAGGAAATCTTTTTTGCCTCGTTTGCCTTTCTCCTAGCCTCTTCCAATTGAAGCTTAAGGAGTTGCACTTGTGCCGACTCCGTAGTTTGTTTGTCCTCCTTTTGCTTAGCCCTGTAACGTTTCATGTGATGGGTCAAATGTTTTTCCCATTGCTCACTCGAGCAGCCAGGAATATCAGGGTTATTCTCTAACGCCTCCCTAACTACAGCTGGCAGTCCACTCGTTACTGCAGCCCTAAAGAGTGTAGTCTGCAAGGGATCTGTGGCTGGGTGTACTCCTGCTTTATCCGTCCAACTCTCCTTACACTGACTCCAAAAGGTCAAGATCTCCTCATCCTCTGACTCCTTTTGTCTATTGTGAGGAGTGGGGGTGGTGTGATCCTCTGACATTCCTACCGAGAAGGCATTCTCAAGTGTCTGTTCTTGCTCTCTCTCATCTGTTTTTTCCAGTGGCATACTAGTTTCCCTCACTTTACATACATTCTGTATTTCCTTTGTTAACTCCTTCATTTCCTCCACCCTTTCCTGCATATCTCTCTTAAGTCTCTCCTTCGCCTCCTGGAGTTCGTGACCTGCTAATTCAGTGACATTCACTATTCCCTCACTTATCTGCATTGCTGGCATTTGGGGAATAGGATAAGGTGGTGGCAATGTCTCCGGTAACTTTGGATATAACGGGGCTGACGGCTTAACCTCCCCCGTATTTTCCTTAGTGATATGGGATCCCTTTTTAATATCATGTTGAAGGTTCGCTTCCACAGCCATGCAAGCCAATGTCATAATGTGTAAATCTGCCCTTCTCTGTTCCTTCACTTCTCTCTGTTTAAGCCTTCTTCTATTCCATATAGATCCTTGTCCCTTTGCCTCATGTTCCTGTACCTCCTTGGCTGCTTCCCTCTCTGCTTCTCCTAAGTACAGTACCAGCCGGATTTTTTCAAAACCTCGTGGTACCTTCCCCTGACTCTGCAGCTCTTTCCATATCTGTTCGTACCGTGCCATAGCCTGTACCTCCTCTCCCTTCGGTACTCCTCCCAGTAATTGATTCCTTGTTTTTTCCCACTGTCGGTTTACAGATGGGGGAACCCCTCTATCTCCCCCGAGCTCTTGCCCTACATCCCTATTTACTCCTTCCATCTCTGTTCCGATTTTTAACACTTTAGACTTCGTACTTCACTGGGTCTCTCCCCTGGTAGGATTTTGACACCCTGTAATCTACTTCGACCATTCCCACGTTATTATAAACACCAGTGGCACACTATACACAATCCTTAAACAAATACTTATTATAAACTATTATGATACACTATACGATTCCTAAACAGATACTTATACACTATAGAAGCAAATAACTATAACACAATACACGTTATACAGGTACTTATTATACACTACTATGGTACACGATCCTTAATCAAATACTTATTACACACTATAGAAACAAATAACTATCACAATACACCTTATACAGATACTTATACACTACTATGGTACACGATCCTTAATCAAATACTTATTACACACTATAGAAACAAATAACTATCACAATACACCTTATTCTAATTGGCCAAGTGTCTAAACCTATCTCTCGAGATCGCTACGAGGGGACTCCAACCCCATTTTTTCTACAGGGGACTCCAACCCCGTTCTACTAGGGGGACTCCAACCCCCTTTTGTCTACAGGGGACTCCAACCCCGTTCTACTAGGGGGACTCCAACCCCCTTTTTTCTACAGGGGACTCCAACCCCGTTCTACTAGGGGGACTCCAACCCCCTTTTTTCTACAGGGGACTCCAACCCCGTTCTACTAGGGGGACTCCAACCCCCTTTTGTTTTATTCTTTGGCTTTAACTAGGGTTTTGCAGAGTAGTGACAACACACAATTTTATCGTTGCCAATAGCAGAACTTCGTTTAAACAGGCGTCTGCTTACCTCCCTTTGTAGAATGGTCACTTGTTATCACCACACCACAATCGACCGGTGTTTCGTATCTTTTCTTCCGTCACTTCTCCATCTTCATCACGTCGGGGTCACCAAATTGTCGGACTCTGGCTTTACCTTACTCTTAATTTAGTCTATGTGTGGTCTGAGTCCAGCGTGTTCTTTGAATGAAGTGATAGGAGAAGGTATTCGGTTCAACAGTCAATTTATTACACAGCACAAGAATAAAACTTAACAGAGCTCTGGGTCAATCATTAGTTCATAGGTCACCTGCACAGTGAGCTACTCCCCAAGACCGACCCCTCTTGTCCAGTTGGCTCAGTTTATATAGATCAACCTTATCATACAGAACAAAAGTTGGCTTTCTTTGCTAGATTTCATTATCATACAGAACAAAGGTTGTCTTCCTTTGCTAGATCTTTTTGCATAAGGGTTATCACAAGTCATCTCCTGTTTTGAAGATATCTGGGGTGTAGCACTCCCATCTTAATCCTCCAGGCCAGACTATCCTGTTGTGTTGATCAGAAATTAATTCATCCCCAGATATTTCTAATCACCATTCTGTTCCTGTCTGGCCAATTTCTGCTGTTCTGTTTAACACCTCCTCCTGCCTTAATCTTCCTCCTAGACTGGTTTTCCATTCCCTTTGTTTCTTGCAGGCCATTCTTTGTTCTGGTCTGGCCTGTGTCTCCTGTGCTACTCACCACCTCCTTCAGTTTGAGCATTCCTCCTAAATCGTTTTATGCATTTCCTCTCCCTGTATTTGGGAGCAGACCATTTTGCTCAGCCAACTTTGCTCCATGCTGTGATTGCCACTTAATCACATTCCTCTTTTCCCCTGAACCATGCAGTAAATATACACTTATTCTTGCCTTCTTCATCTTCCTTATGGCCCACTATCTTTATCTCATTAAATTCTTTTAATTGCCATTCTTTCACTGATTCCATATATTCTTTAAAAAAAGATATATCCATTGTCTTGCCTTTCTCTTCTTCTTCCATTTCTTTCTGATCTTCTTCTTCTTTTTCCTCTGGGTTCACCATCTGTTGTCTCCTTGTTTTCTTTTTACCCTCTTCTTTCTTGTTGTCGTTATTGTCTGTGTTCTGCACCTGCTGCTGGGTTGCAGGTGTCTCTCTCAGCTGTGGAGATCGACTCCGCAGCTGTTCCCCCCTCCCGTCAGTGTGTTTTTTTTCATGCGCGGTTGCGCACTTTTACTCGGCTCTGCAAGCCATTTTTGTAGTCCCGAGCCCGGGACTTCCACTGACCTGAGGGAGCGGGCTTCTCTCTCCGCGGCGGGCCTCCTCGGACAGGTAAGGCCTTCACCTTCTTCTTCCGATGTTCTTTCTTCTTCTCTTCTTCCCGTTGTTTTCGACTTTTCTCTCTTCGCTGCCATTTTCTTCTCACCTTTATTTTTACTTTGTTTTAAATTTTAATCTTGTACCTTTGTGTTTTGTGCGTTTTTTTTTTAACTTTTCCGGAGAGGGCTGGAATTCCCTGACCGGCCACTACTCCATCACGTGACTCCTCCACCTGGAACCTTAACCCAGTGCTGGTGAGACCCTGAGCTCCCGGCAGGTTTGAGTAACATATTTTGTAAAACAGTCAAACGCCAAAGCAAAGAAATACAGGAAATGCAGGAAGTAGTCATCCTTAAAACCCCAGCAACCCACCGCTGGGGAGCGCTGATTCCACTGGCTCCTCACTGGCCACATGGGACGCTAGAGGCCCCACGCGAATGTAGACTTGGCAGGGTAGGGCTGTTGTGGGAGGGGTCTGGTTACTCGTCACAGCCCACAGTGAGGATGCTGTCCTCTTGGCAGCCACACCAGAGGCATTGTTGAGCTTTGTGTTGTGGCCATTGTTTCAGATGTACTCTGGTTTATTTTTCATTAACAGCCCGTTAGAAGCCGATTCCGCCCATTCAGACCTGTGCCGTCCTATTAACCTACAGACCCTATGTATTTTTGGAGGGTGGGAGCAACCCGGAGCACCCGGGGAATCCACGCAGGTCACAGGGTGAGCATACAAACTCCTTACAGACAGCACTAGATTCGAACCTGGGTCACTGGTGCTGTAATAGCGTTGTGCTGACCGTTATGTTAACCAGCTCCCAAGCAGTTGTTCCAGTTCCTCTCATATAATCCTGGGCATGCATGGTTAGTGTAGAAGTTACCACAGTGCTATTACAGTGCCAGTGACCCAGGTTCTAATCCAGCACTGTCCTTAAGGAGTTTGTATGTTCTCCCCATGTCAGCTTGGATTTCCTCCAGGTGCTCCAGTTTCCTTCCACCCTTCAAAATGCACTGGGGTTAGAGGTCAATTGAGGGAGAGCCTGTAGGTTTAAATTTAAAAAATTAAATTCCAACTCAAAACATTTAGGGTCCCAAATTGGAAGCTGACATAATGGGACTCCAGAGACAACACTGTGTCTGGCCTTCCCTTTTGTGGTTCAGTGGTGATTACAGGTTCAATGTGTTGTCTGTTGCACTTCCAATACCTGGCCCATTCTCCTGGCAGGGAGGGAAAGATGTTCCAGGGTGTCAAGTGGAACTAGCCTTGCCCTCAACCTCTCCCACCTATCAACCTGATCTGGGGTTGCCAAAGGGTGCACCCATTACCCCAGGTGGAGGAGAAAAAACAGTGAAGCAGAGACAGGCTTTCTTGGTTGCTGGCATTGAACATTAAGGATGTGGAAGGAGGGACAGGCACCACTCTTCAAAACGTCCCCCTGACCAAGGGCAGCACGGTCCCAGATTCAGATTGATTATCAAAATGCATATAGTACATTGCATTGCATACAACCCTGAGGTTCTTTTTCCTGCGGGCGAGGCAGAATTACCACTGATTGGTAGTGCAAAAAAAACCCTGACTGAACGTATGCATTTAAAATAAACAAACTGACTGTGCAATACAGGGAATAAAAAAAGCAATAAAGTGCACACGTCAGAGTCCTTAAATGAGTCCCTGATTGAGTTTGTTGCTGAGGAATCTGATGGTGGAGGGGGAGCAACTATTCCTGAACCTGGAGGTGCGAGTTTTATGGCACCGAGACCTCTTTGCTGATGGCAGCAGCGATTACAGAGAATGTGCTGGGTGGGTGGTGTGGATCCTTGATCGCTGCTGCTCTCCGACGGCAGGGTTCCCTGTAGATGTTTTTGATGGTGGGGAGGGTTGAATTTGTGATGTCCTGGCCTGTGTCCACTACCTTTTCCAGGGCTTTTTGCTTGGGATCATTGGTGTCCCCATCCCAGTCCGTGATGCAGCCGGTCAGCACACTTTAGAGCACAGATCTGCAGAAATTTGCCAGGGTTTCCCATGTGATGCCAAACCTTTGCAAACTCCTCAGTGACACCTGTTGAATATCACAGCTGGGTTCAAAGGAAGGTAGCTGATAACCTGTTGCCTCTGTTCAGTCACCCTTTACATTCCTACAGCTACTGCGTGACCTGAGTTTCTCCAGCACCTGGGTGTACTTTAGCCCCCTGGAAAGGGGCAGGCTTCATTTTGAGGGACACATTGTATTGGCAGTTGGCTGTGGAGGAAGGCAGAGTCTGAATGCTGAGGCAGAGTGATTGTTGGCATTCCCATTTCCCCGGGTCGGTCAAGGTCATCGAGTAACCCTTGGTAGTGAAGACTTCCGCCTCCATCAAAACCACAATGAATTAGGTGTAGCAAGGGCTGCAGAACAAACAGAAGGAACAGCTGTCAGAGAATTGATTCAACTGAGCATCGTACATGGCTTCGTTGTCACAAGGCTTTCATCTTGACAGCTGTGCATGTTGATTTCCTTGGAAAGGCTGGGCGGGGAGATTGAGAGGAGTGTGTGGTGCATGAGTCAGTGTGAGTGTATCTGTTTGTGCACATGTATTTGTGTGTATTTGTGAATGAGTGTGTGCCTGTCTATGTGTATGTATGTGTGAGGGTGACTGTGTGTGCACGTCTGAGTTGTGTATCTGTGTGTGCGTGCATACGGACGTGTGTATGATTGCGTGCATACGGACGTGTGTGAGGGTGTGCTTGTATGAGCGTGTTAACGTGTGTAGGTTTGCTCACTGCTGATCTCTTGGCCCTGACCTACTCTTTCTGTCCCGCCAGGAACTTTGTCCTGAAGCATCATGTGTTCCTGGTGCGCAACTGGGAGAAGATGCGGCAGAAGCAGGAGGAGGCGAAGCAGGAGAATGACAACAGTCAGTCCGTGTCGCTGTACACCCGCTGGAACGGCATCTGCCGCGATGATGGCAACATCAAATCTGGTACGGGGGGTGGGGGTAAGGGACCAGAGCTTCTCCCTGCTTGAGATGGCACTGATCCTCTACTGTTGCTTGTGTTTGACCAAGGAGTGACTGGGGCCACCACACCGTGTGCGGCTTACTGCTGCCAGAGCCAACTGTGGTTCACCACTTCAGGGGCCTACTGTGGTTCACTTCCATCGGGACCCACCATGATTTGCCACCACCAGGGCCCACCATGGTTCACTGCCAGGGCCTGCTGTGGTTCACCTCCACTGGGGCCTGCCATGGTTCACCACTGCCATGGTTCACCACCAGAGCCCACCATGATTCACCAACACTGGGTTCCACCATGATTCACTGCCTGGGCCTGCTGTGGTTCACCTCCGCCAGGGCACGCCATAGTTCACCTCTGGGGCTCGCCGTGATTCACCGCCGCCAGGGCCCACTATGGTTCACCATCGCCAGGGCTTGCCGTTATTCACCGCCGCCGGGTCCCACAGTGGTTCACCACCGGGGCTCAACACTGGGAACCTTCAGATGAGAGTGAGGGTGGTTTGGGTGGGATGATGAGTGTCTCAATCTGCCATACCCAGTCAGCCCATCCAGCCCATGCCAGAGCTATCCCATTCTCACACTAACTTGCCTTGTAATCTTTTCTCCCAATGTTCTGAAACTGCCCTCATTTTACCACTTCCCAAAAGGAAGACAGAGAGGGAGACAGCACTGAACTATGCTTTTCCCCGTCTTCATCAAGCATCAGCCACCCATTTATACTCATCCAACATTGTGTAGGACGTAAGGCAGCACAGGAACAGGCCCTTCACCCCACTATGTCTGTGCCAACCACAATGCCAATTTTAACTAATCCCATGGTCCATATCTGTATCCTACCTATCCATGTGTCTGTCGAAATCCCTCAAAAGCATCACTGCCATATCTGCCACTGGTATCTGGTAGCGTGTGTTACAGGCACCCAATACTCGATGTATGAAGCACCTCTCCTCTTTTGCTCTTCTCCCTCACCTCTCGCCCTCTGCTCTCACCCTCACCCCTCCACTTTATGCCCCCTTACCCTTTCTCTCTCCTTCTTCCCCTCTCACATTTCCCCCTTTGCTCTCCCCATCCTCTCTCACTTCTCTCCCTGCTCTCAACTTCACTTCTCCCCGCCTCAGTTCTCCCTGTCCCCTCTCATCTCTCCCCCTTACCTCTCCCCTCCCCTTTACACCACCACCTCCCCCCTCCTCCTGCCTTTCCCCTCACCCCCTTTCACACTCTCCCCTGTGAACACAATACTTTTGTTGTGCATTCCCACACTGTTCTGATGCAAGCACTATACCAAAGTCCAGGCTTGAAGTAGATTTTCTGCAGTTTCATAAGCTCACTTTGCTGGTAATCATTTTCCAAATTTAAAGCAATTGCAAGACAGAAGTTAGCATACAGTAAATGGGAACAGTTTGTACTGAACGGTTCAATGAACTACAGTGCGCGTAACATTGCCATCTGCTGGCACAATCTGTGGCCCATTTTATTTCATCGCAATATTATTTTCCCTCAGTCCACCCTGCTGCATCACACCAGCTGCCCCTTTGGGAGTTGAGCGATGGTATTTTAACTTGACAAAATAGAAAAGAAGTAACTGTTATTAGAAGAACCAGCAAGATATTGCCAAGGATGATATGTTACTGTTAAAGAGGAGAGATCTGATAGGATAGGTTTGTTTTGCATAGGAGACAGATAGTTGGAGACATTTTCCCCTTGCTAAGTGACTGGGTTGGGGGTAAGAGGTTCAGAGGGGATCAGAGGAAGAATCTTTTCACCCATAACTTGTTTGGAATATGGATCACACTGGCCAAATGAATGGAAGTAAGACTCTCACAACATTGGGAAGCATCTGGGAGAATTGTGTTCTATTCTGGTCACCACATTACAGGAAGTATGGAGAGGGTGCCGAGGAGATTTACCAGAACGTTACCTAGATTGTCTTATGAAGCAAGGTTAGCAGAACTGGGACTTATCTCTTTGGACCACAGAAGAATGAGAGGTGACTTACTAGAGGTCTACAAGATTATGAGAGGCAGAGACAAGGTGGACAGCCAGCACTTTTTACCCAGGGCGGGAGTTGTAAACATCAGAGGACATCTGTACAAAGTGAAGGAGGGATGTTTGGGGTGGGGGGGACATCAGAGGTAAGTTTTTTTTAACACAGAGTTGTGGGGGCCTGGAATGAATTGCTGGGATGGTGGTGGAGGCTGGAACATTAGGTGGATTTAAGAAACTCTTAACAGGCACGTGAATGAAAGAAAAATGGAGGGTTAAGCAGTAGGGAGGGTTTTGGGGCTTTTTTTAGTTTTGGTAGGTATATATGGGTCAGCACAACATTGTGGGCTGAAGGGCCTGTACTGTGCTGTAATGTCCTGATTTGCCAAGGGAGAGAAGACTACAGACCAAGTACATAGAGCATAGAAATCTTCAGCATAATACAGTCCCTTTGGCTCACAGTGATTTAGCGACCCTATTATAGACTCTTTTAACATCTGCTTAGAATTTACCAACTGCATAGCCCTCATTTCCATGCACCTATCTAATAGTGTCTTAAAAGACCCTATTGTGCCTGCCTCCACCACTGTTGCCAAGAGTGCATTTCATGTACCCACCACTTTCTATTTGAAGAACTTCCCTCTTACATCCAACCTGTACTTACTTCCATGCACCTTAAAACCATAGTAAATACACAAAAGTGCTGGAGAAATTCAGCAGGTCCCGCAGCATCCTTAGAAAACAAAGGTAAATCATCAGTATTCCGGGCCTGAGCTCTTCGTCAAGCCACCCATTAATCTTCAGCCCACTTCTTCAATGTCTGCTGTAGTACATGAACATGCCATTCTCTTTTGCCAGCATTAGGTCTGTATCGTACAGTATCTGTCCAACATTGTACCCACCTCCACCTCCTCTGGCAGCTCGATCCAGATAACTGCCATCCTCCATGTCCAAAAACCTAGTCCTCACATCTCCTTTAACTCAGCTCCCCTGCTTGGAGGTGTCTATCCTATCTATGCCTCACATAATTTTATCATCTTCGGCCTCATGTTTCAGATTTATTATCAGACTACATACACAACATCACATACAACCCTGAGGTTCCTTTTCCTGTGGGCAAAGCAGAATGACCATTTATTGGTCGTGCAAAAAATAACTGTACTCAACGTACACATGTAAACAATTAAAGAAACGTAAACAAACTGTTCAATACAGAGAGAAAAAAAAATCAATAATTACGTCAGTAAGAGTCTCTAAATGAGCCCCTGATTGAGTTTGTTGTTGAGGAGTCTGATGGTGGAGGGGGAGCAACTGTTCCTGAAACTGGTGGTGTGAGTCTTGTGGCACCAAGACCTCTTTCCTGATATGGCAGCAGCGAGAACAGAATGTGTGCTGGGTGGCGTGGGTCCTTGATGATTGCTGCTGCTCTCCGATGGCAGCATTCCCTGTATTACAGAGAGATACTCAGTGAGAGTCATCACAGCCTATCTAATAACCCTGCAGATTCCTGGTGAATCTCTTCTATCCTCTCATTGCAGCTGTCACTCCCTTCCTTGGAGATCAGATCTAAACAGGGTGATGCAAGTGCAGGTCTGACTAATGTTTTGTATAGGTGTAGCATGGTGTCCCACTCAATGCCTTGCCCAACGAAGACAGGTAGATCATATGCCTTCCTCACCACATTATCCACCCATATGGTGAGCTGTGAACCTGTTCCACAAGCTCCCTCTGTACATTGGCACTCCCCGCCATTAATTTCTTCCTAGCTGACTCCAAAAGCCAGGCGAGGTGTGCCAGAGTTTATCCACCAGGATAGCGAGACTGTTGTTGACCTTGTACCCCAAGTCATTCCCCCAGTTACTGATACTCTCTCTCTCTCTTTCATGCAGATGTTTTCATGACCCAATTTTCAGCGCTCCAGACCTCTCGATCGGTCAGGACCCGAAGGCTTGCCGCGGCAGAGGAGAACATCGAGGTGGCGCGCACTGCACGTCTAGCACAGATTTTCAAGGACATCTCTGATACCATTATATCCTACAAAGGTACATTCCTCATGCTGCAGGCATGTCCTGTATCGGTCTTGAGCACCTCAGCCTTGATCAATCTAGTAGGCAGTAATCAGAATGCCATTGCACTCATAATTCGTGATTAATTTGTTATGCACATAGTAAAGTTCGTTAAGCTGGTAATACCTTATATGTGTAAAAGTTGACCCCAACAAAAGAGCATTCTCCAGTTCAAACAGACATCCAGACAAACGATACAAAAATAAATATTGTTTTATAAATAGTAGAGTCTCGGAGGATTAGCATGAGCATTAAATTCACTGGGTCAGCCTTTTCACTGCCAGTGGGAAGAAGCTGTTCCTCAGCCTGGTGGTGCTGGCTCTGATCCTCCTGGATCTCCTCCCCGACGGGAGCAGCTGGAAACTGCTGTGTGCGGGGTGGTAAGCGTCCTCAACGATTTTATGCACCCTCTTCAAACAATGATCCTTTTAGTGCTTTGAATACAGAAAAGTTTACAGGGATATCATCGAACTAAAAGAATAGTTTGGACTGGAGTCGGTGTGGCTACGGAAGCTGCAGCAGCGCTGGAGGCGAATCCACGAGCACAGTGCCTCGGGGGGGATTCTCTTTTGCTTCTCTTTCCCTGACTGTAAGGGGTGCCAGGCGATTTGTGCGGATGGCAAATCTTTGTCTGCCTTACGGTACACTCAAGCAAATTTCATGTTTTATTACATGACAATAAAGGAATCTTGAATTTGATCTCGGGGTGGCGGGGGGAGATTCTGTTCAGTGAACTAACCATAGTTGATCATCTGAAATAAAAAACAGAAACTGATGGGAGCACAACCAGCCAGGCAGAATATGAGAGAGAGAAATAGAGTCAACGCTACATCAGAATTCCAAAATTATCATGGTCTGTCTTTGTTTAAGCACATTTTCTGTCCATATTTTCTCTAGATTCATCAGACCAAGCACTGGCCACACCCCTACTGAACCTGCCATCGAGGAAAAAGTAAGTTGCCAACCCTTGGCACCTGCTTTGGCACAGGAAGAGTCAAGGTCCGTCCGGCCCTTTGTGAGAGTCCCAGCACTCGGTGAGGTGACGCCTCACCTGCATTGCCTCCCCTTGGCTCTACGTCCTCAGCAGCTTTGCCTGAGGAGGGAGGAGATGTCTCTCTGAAGCAAACTAGGAGTTTGCTGATGCTGGCGAAGTCAGCAGCTGGAGAGACTGAGCAGGTGGCGTGGTATCCACGGAAAGCAACAGGGCAGCCGTCATCTCAGGTCTCAGCCCTGTCTTTTTGAGCTTTACTCATCGGCTGCTCCTCGTGGCTGAGTCCCATTTCAAAGACCATAAAACATAGGAGCAGAAATAGGACATTCAGCCCATTTAATCTGCCCTGCCATTCAATCATGAGCTGATCCATTTCCCCACTCAGCCCCAGCCTTCTCCCCATAACCCTTGATGCCCAGGCTAATCAAGAATCCATCAACTGTCTAAATACTCCCAGTGACCCGGCCTCCACAACCACCTGTAGCAACAAATTCCACAGATTCACCACCCCTTTGCTGAAGAAATTCCTCTGCATTTCTGTTCTAAGCAGATGCCTTTCAATCCTGAAGTTATGCCCTCTTGTCCTAGACTCTCTCACCTTGGGAAGCCACCTTTTCACATCTCTGTCCACGCCTTTTCTCCCAGCCTTTGCTGTCTCCCCTAAACTTTCCTCCCTACACTTTGTACATATATCTTCTGGTGTTTGTAACTCCCACCCTTTGATAAAAGACACTGGATAAAAGACACAAGATAAAAGATCATGCCTCTCATGATCTTGTAGACCTCTGTTAAAACTCCTTTCATACTTCTTCGCTCCAAAAAGAAAAGACCCGGCTCTACTAACCTTGCCTCATCAGACATTTTCCAATCCAGGCCACATCCTGGTAAATCTCCTCTTCCTCCTTTCCAGTCTTCCACATCTTTCCTGTAAATGGGGAGACCAGAACTGAACACAATAGTGTGGTCTCACCAGAGTTTGGTAGAGTCGCAACATGACCTCTCAACTCCTGAACCCAATCCCCCCGACTAATGAAGCCTACCTTATGTCCTTGCCCCTCCCTCTCTCTTGCTACTCCCTAGCAACACTCCCCACACTCACCAGCTCAAATCATGGGTCATCAAACCAGTGCCAACCATAAGCACCCATTCAGTTGTTATTCTGCCCTCCCTACCCAAGACTCTACCAGCCACCAGGAGCAGATGATGAGCCCATGTGTCCTTGGAATGTGAGGAGGCGGTAACTGTGTAGAGAAGGTGCACAGGCATCACCAGAGGTCAGGGGGCATCAGCTGGTCCAGCAGCTCGGCTGGGGCACCTGGTTTCAGCGCTCACTCATCCCCAAGTGTGAGAAGGGATCAGCGCCAGCAAATGCGCTAAATATGTTGTACATATACTCGCCACTTCCGGCCATGTGTTGGATGTTAAATACAATTTGGGGAGCCCAGCCCTGGGACCCTTGTCAAGTTCCAAGGGAAAGGGGATGAATTAAATTTTAAAATTTACTGCAAGAAGGAACACTCAGACCATCAAACCAAACCTCCATGCAGCTGGATTGTGGTAGACTTTGTGGGGGCCTGGAATGCTTTGCCAGGGATGGTGGTGGAGGCTGAAACATTAGGGGCATTTAAGAGACCCTTAGACAGACACATGGATGGAAGAAAAATAGAGGGTTATGAGGTAGGAAGGATTTAGTACTATTTTTTGGTAGGAATATATAGGCCAGCATAACATCGAGGGCTGAAGGGCCTATACTGTGATCAGCCAGGGCGTCAAAGGTTATGGGAGAAGACCAGGCAATGGGGGCTGAGTAGGAAAATGGATCAGCTCTTGATTGAATGTCAGAGCAGACTCAATGGGCTGAATAGCCTATTTCTGCTAATATAATCTAAATCCCTCCATTCCCCTCCCCCCAACTTCCTTCAAAATGCCTTCTTCACAAGTGAAACACCCCGGGATGTTCTGACTTTGCAACAGGTTATTCCCTGAACCCCTCCTCCCTCCCTCTGCACGCTTTCACTCTGCCCCCTGCCTCGGTAAAGGGTTTCGGCTCAAAACTTGCACTGTTCTTTTTTGCCTCGTGCGGATGCTGCTTGGCCCACCAAGTCCCTCCAGCAGGATGTGCTTAGGGTCCGATCCTGTCCTCCCACCCTCCACTTTCTGGCTCCCAAGAGATGCAAAGTTTCCCCCAGAGCTGCAAATCCTGTCGAGCAGTTGGTGCTTAACTGTTCACATCTGCAAAGCTTGGCGCTGTGCACTTCCTGTCAGGCAATATTAAACTAATTAGCAATGAATGCCATGGGACCAGCTAATTGGAAAACCAGTAAATGCCATTCTGCGACGAGATGTTGAATAAAATATTCACGGGGAGTCATTTCATCATCAAATGCAATACATATGTTGAAGACAATTCTGGAATGGAAGTTCTTAGCCTCAAAATTCTGCTGTTCATGTCTGTCAGACCACGTTAAAGATGCAGTCAGGAAGTACCAGGTGTGCACAACCAGATGAGCCACGCTAGTGCTTTCAGTCCCGCAACCTACCTTCCACCCCTGTGTTTCATCGTTTCACCCTGTCCCTTTGGCTCCTGCTGCCTTGTGGAGATCCAGCTTCCCCCTCCAGTGCATCACTGCTTCCCGTTCCATGTGGTTATCGCCCTCTGGCTACTGAAATCCTGGCTGTTTAATTTAAATTTGAAATTTAGACGTACAGCGCGGTGACAGGCCTTTCTGGCCCCCCCTCCCACCCCCCACATACATTTTCAGAAGGTGGGAGGAAACTGAAGCACTCAGAGGAAACCCTCTTGGGTGGCTGGTTTTGTAATAACTAACTGCTACTACTTACAACTTCTTGTCTCGTCACCGAGTTAAAGCATCTACTCTCCTGTTGAGTGCCCCAATCTCTCCGGTGGATGTGCTGTTCCAAAGGAGAGAGCCCCAGGCTCGAGCTGGATGTCCCAAGAAGGTGCCTAATTTTGAAGCTTGATACCTGGCTACCTCTGAGCCAGACTAGTTTGTAACCTGCATCTGTCAGATATGATATTACGAGCTGGCCTGAGAGGCTGGCAGAACCACCTGCAACTCAAGGTTTGGGGAAGGGGGCAGCTCTAGCCCACCGACTACTTTCCATTGGTATTAGAGTAGACGTAATATGGGAGCTAACACTCACAGAGGTTGTTCAGTCGATGAAGCAAGACCTGCATAGAACCAAAGAACATTACAGCAAAGAACCAGACCCTTCAGCCCTTCTAGTCCTTGCCAAATTATTTTTCTGCCTCATCTCACTGACCTGCACCCTGTCTACAGCCATCCATACCCCTCCCGTCCATGTACCTGTTCAAATTCTTCTTAAATGTTAAAATCGAGCCCACATTCACCACTTCAGCTGGCAGCTCTTTCCACACTCCCACCGCCCTCTGAGTGAAGAAGTTCCCCCTCATGTCCCCATTTAAATTTCTTCCGTCTTCACCCTTAACCCATGTCCTCTCGTTTTTATCTCTCCTAACCTCAGTTAATTCTCCCCACATAACCCTCAACATCCCCAGATTCTGCCCCACCCCAACACACAGGCCAGTTAACCCACCAACCCCATAGGCCTTTGTGGTGTGGGAGGAGACTAGAGTACCCCAGTGGAGAGGGGGAACCCACGCAATCATGAAGCATTGGCAGGCTCTGCGCGCAGACACCCCTGGTAGTCAGGATCGATCCCCGCCAGCTGGAGCTGTGGGGCAGGAGGTGCTCCTGATCTCTCCCAATTCTCAGAGTGAACAGGGGGGCCCGGAAGTGGGGGGGGGGGGAACGAAACCGCAACAAAATACTGGGAATATTCAGCAGCTCAGGTAACATCTGTGGGTAGAGAAGCAGATCTTTGTGTCAGTGAAGGGCCAGACCTGCTGGACGCTTGCAGCATCTTGTGTTCATTACTTCCTGCCCTTGAGTTCCGGTCAGCAGCCAGTTTCCGCACAGCTGAAGCCAGGTCCTGCTTCTGTCATCAACCGCCCTCCAATTCACTTTCCCCTCAGGAAATCAGACTACTACGAGAAGATCACTGACCCGATTGACCTGGTCAGCATCGAGAAGCAAATTCTGACGGGCCACTACAAGACGGTGGAAGCCTTCGATGCAGACATGCTCAAAGTCTTCAGGAATGCAGAGGTGAGTAAGGAGATTGAGTTCTCAACTTTTTTGGGAACACCTGAAACTGGCTGAGAATCCGGAGCAGAAATTACACACTTTGCTGAAGGAACTCAGCGTCAGTGGGAGAGAAGAAGTTAGATGACATTTCTGGCCGGAGCCCAAGTCTGGATAACAGATCCAACCTGAAGCATCAACAGTTCCTTTGCTGTTCAATGAGGCTGCTCAGCTCACAGAGTTCCTTCAGCAAGGTGTGATTTTGCTCATGGTTCAGGAGCAGGAGGAGGCCTCTCTGTTGGCAGTGTCCACCAAACCAGGGCCAAAGTGATACGTATACCCCCAGGTACCACGCTCCATATTCATTAACTGCGGTGAGTCTCTCCGCCAATCACAGTTCGAATTTTGAGTTTATTGTCACGTTCACCAAGTTACAGTGAGAAAGTTTGTTTTGCGAGCAATCCAGCAAGTCAACCCATATGTAGAACAGCAGTGAAACAGTGCAGATTACGGAGAGATCAGAATTGGGTGGATTTATCTGCAGTCATGTGATCTAGAAGCAGGAGGAGGCCAGTCTGCCCCTCGAGCCCATTCTTTCATATTTTTAGATTGTGATTGATCTACTGGTGGCCTCATCTCCACATTCCTGCCAACCTTCACTCCCTTGCTTATCCAGAGCAAATCTCTGCCTTATATCTATTGTTCTACCCATTGCCCTTAGACCAGCCATTCTCAACCTTCTCTCAGCTACAAATCCCATCTTGGGTCTCTGCTCAAAGTTTATGAGCCCCTTTCCATGTGAAGCAGTCAAGTTTAGTTAATTTCTTCTGTACTTCTCTCCTCAGGACATGTAACATACCGTATATACTCATGTAATTGTTGATCCCACCCTCCCACCTTTTTTGGCCCAAAATTCGGGTGTTTTCATATGACCCATGAAAAAGTCGCCCTCCCCCTATTTTTGGTCCCGACTGCCCACCCATCCAAACTCCTGATCCCCTAACCGCATATCCTCACTCTGGCTGCCCACCCAACCGAACTCCCAATGCCCTGCCCATCTGAGCTCCCGACCACAGACCTTCACCCCAGCCACTCAACCATCCAAGCTCCCGATGCCTGACCACGTATTCTCGCCCCGGCTGCCCGCCCATCCGAGCTCCCTACACCCGAACGCGGACTTGTCGCCTGGTCCTAGCCATCCAAACTCCCAACGCTTTGATCAACACAGGTACTTTCCGTGATCAAAAGTATGACTTACGTAAAAGTTGATTCCCTTTTTTTTCCTGAAAAAGTGGTTCAAAAAATTTAACAAATCTGCAAGTATATACAGTAAATATTTTTTGTGAACTGAGAAGAAAACAAGGCTTTTACTGAAATGTGCTGTGGCCCTCAGCAGGTCCCCCATTAGAATGGCTGCCTTAAAGGAAGAGAGATCCAAGTATACTCAACCCTGTGAAGCAACAGAATTTGTCTCAGCTTTGTCACTTTCAGCCTCATCCCTGTGAACATCTCTCAGGGTCGTGTTTCATTCAAGTCCCCGCATGCCCTTCTGAACTCCAGCGGGTATAAGCCTGTCCTGGCCAACCTTTGCTCCTAAAGAAAAACACCCTCTCCTTGATGTCCCACAGAGGGTCCCCATACGACCCACGGGCCACCTTGCAGAGGGACACTGGCCCATCTCAAGGACGAACCCTGGGAGACACATCCTTCCTTAAAGAGGAAGCCACTACTAAAGATGAGCTGGCCAATGAGGGAGATAACCTGGTGCAGTTGGGCGGATGGGCCTGTTTCCTTGCTACACCCCTCCACAACAGCACACTGGAGGTCAGCTCAACAGAACTGTGAGTAGCAGCTCTGTGTGCTGCTCCTCCATGCTCTGGGGTCTTTCCCAGCGGAAATTCTACTGTCAGCTTCAGTCAGTTTTGTACCCCGTGACCTAAGGGCACATGGTATATGACAGCCCCTCGCAGGACCGCTGTGGGGGGAAGGGGTGGGAGCCCTAAATCTCGCTCGAGTGTTTGTGCCATCTGTCTCTTCACTGGACCAGCTCAGCTTTCAATCCAAATTCTGCACCTCAGAAATACTATGGCAGGAAGTCATCTGTGGGCCGAGATGTTTGCCGCCTGAGGAAGGTCTACTACAACTCCCGACATGAAGCCTCGGCCCAGATCGACGAGATCATCGGTGAGACAGCCAGCGAGGCCGACAGCAGCGAGACCTCCATCGGTGAGAAGGAGAGCGGTGGCGAGAAGGACGATGACGTGATCCGCTGCATCTGCGGCCTGTACAAGGATGAGGGGCTGATGATCCAGTGTGAGAAGTGCATGGTGAGTGGCCATCCCCGGCGCTGAGCCATGTCTCCCCCCCTCTCCCTGTGTGCCAGTCCCCAGTGAGCGTCTGTCAGAATTTATTGCACTGAACATCTGTCTTGAAATTTGACGTGCATTACTAGTGCAAAATTACTATAAATTACAATTCTGTAAATACAAGATTTAAAAACATAAATAACTAGTGCAAAAAGAGAAAAGGTGAGGTAATGTCTATGAGTTCATTGTCCGTTCAGAAATCTGATGACAGAGGGAAAGAAGTTGTTTTTGTACTATTGGATGTTCGTCTTCAGACTCCTGTACTTTCTTCCTGATGGTAGCAGTTTGAAGAGGGCTTGGCCTCGTTGGTGGTGGTCCTTGATGATGGAGACTGGTTTTTTTTGATGCACCACTTCTTTAAGATATCCTTAATGGAGTGAAGACTACACCCCTCCATGATGTTGCAGGCCAAGTTAACAACCTTTGTCCTGTGCTGTCCTACGCATGCCGCCTCCATACCAGACAAAGCTGCAACCAGTCGGTCAGTGTGCTCTCCTTGCTACACCTGCAGAAATTTGCAAGAGTCTTTAGTACTAAATCTCCTCTAGAGGGCCATCTCCCATGTTCCGGAGTAAGCGTTAGAAGGGTCTAGGTCTCTCCGGCTGCCTCCCGCACAAAGAACAGATAATAATAAGCAGGAGGAGCTCAGTGGGTCAGGAGAGAAAGGGAAGGAACCAATGTTTCAGGCCTGACATAACAGGGAAAAGGGGGGATTGGTGGGAACAGTGAAACTCCCAATTTCAGGTAACTTACCCACCCCTATCTGGTCCCACTGTTTCCATCTCTCCCACACTCACTTTTCTCTAAAACCTCCTGCTCACCCCCACCCTCCTTCCCCCTTACCTGTCTCCACATACCTGTCTGACCCCATGTACTGTTCTGTCTGTCCAGTGGCCTCGTACACTTCCAAACTAAGACCACCCGTAAATTGAAGGAGCAATACCTAATATTCCGTCTGGGCACTCTCCAACCGGGCAGCATTAACATCGACCTCTCCAGTTTCTGTTAGACCACTCCCCATTCTCCCTCTCTTCCCCATCCCTCTCTACTTTCCTCTAGCACTCCACTCCCATCCCTCTCCATTCACAGAGCCATCCCCCTTCCCCACTGCTTGCTGCTGTGCCCTCCTCCCTTACCCATCTATTAACTCCTGCCTGTAATCCTGCCACCCCACCCCCCACCACCGTTTTGTTCAGGTGCCTGCCAACACGTTGCTCATCCCTTGATGAATGGCTCAAGCCTGAAACATTGGTTATGTGTCTCTATCTTTGCCGCATAAAGTACCTATACACTGACCTACTGAGTTTCTCCAGCATTGTGTTTCTACTGTCTCCACCTCTCCCATCTACTTTCTTTTGTCCAGCAATCCATCACCTCAGCCACTCCCCAGCCCTTTGCTCCCCTTTGTATACTTGCCATCTCCCCTTTCATTTCAAAAGCTGCCGACTTGAGATGCTGGCTGCCCATGTCTCTCCACAAGGTGCCTGGCCCACCGACTGAGTCCCTCCAGCCTCTGCAGTTCTTGTGTTTCACTATAGCCTGCTATAGTTTGCACTAAGACCCAGCTGACAGCTGGTTTCCAACAGCCAGCTGGCATAATGCTATTTATTCAAGGTTTGGTTTCTGTGAGTGCTCCCTGCAAGCCCAAACTCTAAAAGGGGGGTGGCACTCTCTTTTCCTTTCTCATCTTGATGATGGTGTTTGACTAGGAGCGAAGGCAGAGCAAACAAAGGAAAACAATTTTTGTGTGTTTTGTACATATCTAGTCAAGTTTATTGTTATCTGATTGTATATGTACGACCTGACGAAACAGCGTTCTCTGGTCCTCAGTACAAAACACAGACGTACAACCAGACATAACACACATACAGACAAACAATACACATGCAGGACAAGTATTCATCTATACAAATAAATAAATATTGTTTCATGAATATGAGGTCTCGGAGGGTAGTTTGAGCAGTTCCTTTGGTCGTTCAGCGTTCTCACTGCCCATGGGAAGCAGCTGTTCCTCAGCCTGATGGTGCTGGCTCTGATTCTCCTGTATCTCTTCCCCCACAGGAGCAGCAGAAAGATGCTGTGTGTGGGATGGAAGGAGTCCTTGACAATTTTGCGCACCTTGGACTTGGAAGGCAGAAGTTAGAGCAAAATTGTACAAGTCTATAGTATGGTAGCAGTTCACGGGCACACAGTGCCGATCAGAGGGAGCGGCATTGCTGGTGGAATTAGAGCTCACCTTCCTGGTTTTTCATTCCCATACGACCCACGGAGTGAAGGACAATTCTTCATAATTTGAGAGGCAAATTTGTTTATTTTTCACATCAGGAAGTGGGTGGGGACTTTTGGGGGTTGAACATCAATGAGATGGGGTGAAACATGAAAGTCTGCAGACATGTGATTGTCATTAAAAACAAAAAATTCCTGGAGGAACTCAGCATGTCTCGCATGATGTGAGACCTTCTGAGTTCCTCTAGCATTTTTGAGTTAGTGAGAATGGTCCCAGTGGGTTATTATATCCCATTGGGGTCGAGATACTACTTTTCTCCACAGACTTTGAGAGTACAGTCCTTATTCCCAGGGCGGAAGTAGCAAACACCAGAGAACATCTGTACAAAGTGAAGGGAAGAAAGTTTAGGGGAGACATTAGGGGCAAGTTTTTTACACAGAGCTGTGGGTGCCTGGAACGCATTGCCAGGAGTGATGGTGGAAGCTGAAGCATTGGAGTCATTAAAGAGACTCTTAGACAGGCACAAGGAGATAAGGAAAATAGAGGGTTACAAGGTAGGAAGGGTTAATGGAAACGATGGACTTCATTGCTTCTTCTTTGGCTTGGCTTCGCAGACAAAGATTTATGGAGGGGTAAATGTCCACGTCAGCTGCAGGCTCGTTTGTGGCTGACAAGTCCGATGCGAGACAGGCAGACACGGTTGCAGCGGTTGCAGGGGAAAATTGGTTGGTTGGGGTTGGGTGTTGGGTTTTTCCTCCTTTGTCTTTTGTCAGTGAGGTGGGCATTGCTAGAGGGATGGTTATGCTACAACTGTACTAGCTACTGGTGAGACTCCATCTGGAGAACTGCATGTAGGAAGGATGGACTGGCTTTGGAGGAGGTGCAGAGGAGGTTCACCAGATTGATTCCAGGTTGGCCTATGAGGAGAGATTGAGTCATCTGGGATTGTACTCGCTGGAATTTAGAAGGATGATAGGGAATTTTTTAAAATTATGAAAGGCAAAGATAAGAGAGTGGTAGGTAAGTTGTTCCCTTTGGTGGGGGGGGGTGGAACCAGAACTAAAGGACATAACCTCAAATGGTAGTAGATTTAGGACGAAGATGAGGCGGAACTGCTTTTCTCAGAGGATGGGGAATCTGTGGAATTCATTTCCCACTGAAGCAGTGGAGGTGACCTCAGTAAATAGATTTAAGACAAGGTTGGATAGACTTTTACATAGTAGGGGATTAAGGGATATGGGGAAAGGCAAGTCGGTGGGGATGAGCCCATCATCAGATCAACCATGATCTCAATGAATGGCGGAGCAGGCTCAATGGGCCGGATAGCCGACTCCTGCTCCTATTTGCTATGTTTTTATTTTGGTACGAATATATAAGTCGGCACAACAAGGGCCGACGGGTCTGTACTGTGTTGTTGCGTTCTATTTTCAACAGTTCCAGTGAGCTGAAGCTTCTGGTGTGAAGAGTTGAAAGGCAACTCCAGGCCGATCCTGAGGTGAGGTCTCAGACTGACCAGGAGCAATCGCGTCCCTTCCATTTGGATATTGTGGCTGAATGGGCTGCGTCATGTGCTAATTCCTTGCCACTGTTCCTCCCAACCCCCCTCCCCAGGTGTGGCAGCACTGCGACTGCATGCGTGTGACTGCAGATGTCGAACACTACCTGTGTGAGCAGTGCGATCCTCGACTTGTGGAGCGGGTAAGCTGAGCTCAAACAGGGCTTCAATATTTTTCCATATTGGGCAGTGTCAGTTCAGGGAACATTTTGACAGCATTTGGTATGTTCAATCATTTAAACAAAACCACTGGACTCAAACCAAATAAAATTTAGCAATGACGAGCTCAAACTTCACGTTAATTCTCTCTCCATCACTACCTTCACTATTCTTCAAACAAACCAGGAGGCTGTTTGGATCCCGTTCGTCCTGTTCCCTTCCTTCCTTGTATCTTCTTTCTCAAACATGCCCAACGACTTCCCTTAGATTTCCTTGCCCTTTAAACTTACTAATATTGGAGGGCGCAGCTAGTAGAACAGTGTTGTCATGGGGAGCTTGTACCTTCTCCCCATGACTGTGTGAGTTTCACCCCCAATCCTCCAATTTCCTCCCAAAAGGCTTATGGGATGGGTGACCGTGAATTGCCCTCCAAGGGAGCGGGTAAGGGCTTGATGGGAGCATGGTGATGGAAAACACTAGTGAATCTAAGTGAGTGGCAGCCTGTTAGTACAGATTCAAAGGGCTGAAGGTCTGTTTCCATGCCTGAAATTGACTGCACCATCATCACGGAACACTGTTTGTGATTGCAGGAAGTGCCCATGATCCCTCAGCCCCACTACGCCCAGCCAGGCTGCATTTACTACATCTGTTTGCTGCGGGATGACCTGCTGCTCCGCCACGGTAGGTGCACGGGGGATGGGGAGGGTGGGGGTGGGTGGAGGTTGGGGATGTGCACTCTAGACTGGTGACCCTGGCACAAGCCACCCATGTGCAGAGATGCTAGCATTGATTTGCATCAGTTGAAGCAATGCCCCTTGGTTCCCTTGGGGGGGTCATGGCTAATTGTTGAGGCAATGCTCCTTGGAGAGGGCATTAGGTTCCCTTGGGGGGGTCATGGCTAATTGTTGAGGCACTGCCTCTTGGAGAGGACACTGGGTTCCCTTGGGGGGCAGGGTGATTGTCGAAGCACTGCCCCTTGGAGAGGGCATTTGAGTGTTGGTTTCCCTTGGGGGCCAAGGCTGACGCCAGACAAGCAGCCAGCAGTGGGTCGAAACAACAGTGATCTTGGGCATTCGCTGCCATGGATAGTTCAAGACCATTTTATTATCACGTAAGAATGCATTAAAAATGTAACATATGTTCAGTGCCCTCCATAATGTTTGGGACAAAGACACCTTTTTCCTTTATTTGCCTCTGTGATTCAAGATGAACTTTATTGTCAAATATTAATAAAGGCAGTGCAATATTATACGGAATTTGTTTCCGTCTGCTGTAAGGCAGACAGATTCGCCATTGGTAGAAATTGCCTTACTACAGAGAGAAGCAAAAGATAGTCCCTTCAGAGTCACTGAACCACCTTCCAACTCAGAACCATCTTCCAACTGTGCTCCACAGTTTTAATTTTGTTATCAAACAATTTGCATGATTAAAGTGCACATTCCAGATTTTATTCATTTATTTGTATACATTTTGGTTTGACCATGCAGAAATTACTGTATTTTTTATACTTAGTTTTCCCATCTCAGGGCACCATAATGTTTGGGACATTTGCTTTCACGGGTGTTAGTGAATACTCAGGTATGTTTAATTGCTTCGTTGGTGCAGGTATAAGAGAGCGAGGCTTGCTTCTAAGCTTTTGATCACCTTTGGAGTCTGTAGTTGCTTGCAGAATTCTAGACAAAGATCTTGTGGACAGATAAGACCATGATTAACCTGCATCAGAGTGATGGCGAGAGCAAAGTGTGGAGGCATGGAGGCCCAAGATCCAAATGATACCCCTCATCTGTGAAACGTGGTGGGGGTGTTGCACTCTGGAATGTGCACTTCACTCATATGAATTTTTTGATTACAAATTTAAAACAGTGGGCCACAAGGGCAAATAAAGGAACAAAATGTCTTTGTCCCAAAGATTATAGAGGGCATTGTACTATAATGTTTTCCTGCCGCAATGTAGGAAAAGAGTCACCATAAGAATTGCTGGCTCCCCTTATGGTACGAGAGAAAGAGAAACAAAAGAAATTCCCCAAACATCAATCGCCCACAGCCTTTCTAGGTCCCTGAGCTTCAGAGCCCTTCGCTGGTCTGCTGCCGTGGTCACCTTGGGGGAGACCTCTCCTCCCCAGGACCACGCCAACTTCTGGGGACCTGACAACGCCGCAGTCTTAAACCCCAACCAAACAGCTCCTCAGGCCTGCTCCACTATTCATTGGGATCACAGCTGATCTATGCTGGCCTCAACCCCTCTATGTCACATGATCACAAGATACCATTGGATCTTCAAGTCTGCTTCACCATTCTACCATGCGCTGATCCACCCTCCCACTCAGCCTCACTCCCCGGCCTTCTCCCCGAAATCCTTCATGCCCTGACTAATCAAATACCTGTCAATCTCTGCATTAAATACACTTCCGCATCTCTTGTTTTATCTTGAAGTTGCGTCGTATTAGTCTCCCCTACCATGGGAAACATCTCGGTTCCCTTGAGCCCGCAGTTCCCCATTATTCTATCTCTACCTTCAGTACATCTGATGATCCACCTTCCAGTCCTTGAGGAGCAGGGAGCTCCGGAGATTCGCTGCTTTCTGCACACCAGGCCACCAGTAACCATGCCTCTTTCTTTGTGGCTCTCCCACCACTGAAACGAACTCAACATCCACCCTATCAAGCCCCCTTGGGACCAGTTCAGGTCATTCTCATTCACCCTCTGCTCCCAAGGTTCCCAAATGTCGACTGTCTTGACCCAGGAATTAGCCTGGTGAATCTACTGTGCACTGCCTCCAATGCAACTGTGTTGCCTTTGGGGCAAGGCCCTCGAAGCTCACCCACACCCTCATTGTTGTATAACCCTGGAGCGCTGTTTGCCACCTTATCGAGGGAACAGGAGACATTTCTAAGCCTGGGTCTTCACTGGGACAGCTGCCCCTAAAAGGAAAGGCCCTGCAGCCTGCTCTGGGTAACACAGCACAGCAACCACGGTTTGAATCCAGAGCTCCCTGTACGTTCTCCCTGCATGGGTTTCCTCCCACCCTTCAAAACGTAATGGGGGTTGTAGGTCAATTGGTGTAATTGGGCAGCATGAGCTCATGGCCCAGAAGGGCCTGTTACTGTGCTATATATCTAAGTAAATGATGGTGTCCAGCGACATGACAGGAAGCCACTTAACAGAGGTCAGGTGGGCACCAGAGTAGCGGATGTGACACCACCCAACTGGTACCACTTATCTCAACTCTATTTTGTCCCTCCCCACCTACAACTGTACGGCTTCATGTGTCCTCTGTAACTTCAATTTCCAGTTCCCTGAATTTAACCACCTCATCTTCTCCATGGACATCTCTATTCCCCCATACCGAAGGCCTCAAAGCCCTTTGTTTCTTCCTTGACAACCAGTCCCTCTCCACCACCACCCTCATCGAACTGGCAGAACTTGTGCCTTCAGTAACATCCTTTCCTCATCCCACTAACTCCAATTCAAAGTGTTGGCCATGGGTACCTGCATGGACCCCAGCTCTGTCTTGTCTTTTTTAAATTTTAAATTTAGGCATACAGCACAGTAACAGGCCTTTTGGCCCACCAGCCCACGCTGCCCAATTACACCCAATTGACCTACAACCTCCTCAATACATTTTGAAGGGTGGGAGGAAACTGGAGCACCCGCAGAAAACCTGCGCAGACACAGGGAGAACGTTCAACTCCTCACAGATATCGCAAGATTCTAACCCAGGTTGCTAGCACTGTAATAGCGCCTGGCTAACCACAGCGCCCTCTTGTGGAGCAGTCCAGCAACAAGCCGACGCAGGCAAGGCTCCTCAACTCTTCCTCTGCTGCATCGATGACTACTTTGGTGCTGCCTCCTGCAACCATGATAAGCTCGACAACTTTATCCACTGCAGAGGGCGCCCTTGTGCACTGGTTAACCAGGGGAGACATGAAGGCATGTGGTTTCTGTTTCTGCTCTAATAGGCTTCACGAGGGTATTTGTTCTGCCATAGGTGACTGCGTTTATCTGATGAGGGATAATCGGCGAGGTCCTGAGGGACAGCCAGTCAGACAGTCATACCGGCTCCTCTCCCACATCAACCGGGACAAGCTCGATATCTTCCGCATCGAGAAACTCTGGAAAAACGAGAAGTAAGGCAGCACGTTGACAACAGACTTCAGTAACAGTCTGTGCAACAGCCCATGGATCATAGAGGTCCTGACTTGCAATGTACCCCGGTGTTACAAAGTGACAGACCCGTCCCCACCAGTACTGTACCCCAATGTTATACAGTGACAGATCCGTCCCCACCAGAACTGTACCCCAGTGTAACACAGTGACAGACCCATTCCCATCAGTACTGAACCCGTGTTACAGTGACAGCCCCTCCCCACCAGTACTATACCCCAGTGTTTCACAGTGACAGACCCGTCCCCACCAGTACTGAACTCCAGTGTTACAGTGACAGCCCCTCCCCACCAGTACTATACCACAGTGTTTCACAATGACAGCCCCTCCCCACCAGTACTATACCCCAGTGTTTCACAGTGACAGACCCGTCCCCACCAGTACTGTACCCCAGTGTTACAGTGATAGACCTGTCCCATCAGTACTGTACCCCAATGTTACACAGTGACAGATCCGTCCCCACCCATACTGTACCTCAGTGTTATACAGTGACAGATCCCTCCCCACCAGTACTATACCCCAGTGTTTCACAGTGACAGCCCCTCCCCACCAGTACTATACCCCAGTGTTTCACAGTGACAGCCCCTCCCCACTAGTACTATACCCCAGTGTTTCACAGTGACAGACCCGTCCCCACCAGTACTGTACCCCAGCATTACAGTGATAGACCTGTCCCATCAGTACTGTACCCCAGTGTTACACAGTGACAGATCCGTCCCCACCCATACTGTACCTCAGTGTTATACAGTGACAGATCCCTCCCCACCAGTACTGTACCCCAGTGTAACACAGTGACAGACCCATCCCCATCAGTACTGAACCCCAGTGTTACAGTGACAGCCCCTCCCCACCAGTACTATACCCCAGTGTTTCACAGTGATAGACCCGTCCCTACCAGTACTGTACCCCAGTGTTACAGTGATAGACCTGTCCCCACCAGTACTGTACCCCAGTGTTACACAGTGACAGATCCGTCCCCACCCATACTGTACCTCTGTGTTATACAGTGACAGATCCATCCCCACCAGTACTGTACCCCAGTGTAACACAGTGACAGACCCATCCCCATCAGTACTGAACCCCAGTGTTACAGTGACAGCCCCTCCCCACCAGTACTATACCCCAGTGTTTCACAGTGATAGACCCGTCCCCACCAGTACTGTACCCCAGTGTTACAGTGATAGACCTGTCCCCACCAGTACTGTACCCCAGTGTTACACAGTGACAGATCCGTCCCCACCCATACTGTACCTCAGTGTTATACAGTGACAGATCCATCCCCACCAGTACTGTACCCCAGTGTAACACAGTGACAGACCCATCCCCATCAGTACTGTACCCCAGTGTTTCACAGTGACAGACCCCTCCCCACCAGTACTGTATCCCACTGTTATACAGTGACAGACCCGTCCTCACCAGTACTGGACCCCGATATCATGACAAAAATGCCCCTTTTGAAATGTAGGACAAAATCTCCATTTGTATGATGTGTCGAATCTCAGCAATGGCATGGTGAAGTGTCAAGTCTCATTGCCTGTGTCAGGATGCAGTCCTCATTCCGTGCCCAATGCCTCCTGTCTTGTCTTGTCACAGGGGCGAGCGATTTGCCTTTGGTCACCACTACTTCAGGCCACACGAGACCCATCACTCCCCATCGAGGAGATTTTATCACAACGAGTTATTCAGGGTGCCCCTCTATGAGATTATCCCTTTGGAAGCTGTGGTGGGAACCTGCTGTGTGTTGGACCTCTACACATTCTGTAAAGGTGAGTGTTACCCCTTTCCTGCTCTCCCAGCTCCAGGAATAAACAGAATCCTTGGTCATAGTGTCAGAGATCTTCAATCATCCATTCCAGCTGTTCTTTCCTTAATCATTTTTTCCATTCTTCCCATCTTCCAATTTACTTCCTCTGGATTATGGTAAAAAATTGGCTATTCAGCCCATTGAATCTGCTGCACCATTTAATCATTTTTCCATTCCGCCTCACAGCTTGGCCTTCTCCCCATAGATGCCCTGGTTAATCAAGAACTTGTCAACCTCTCCCTCAAATACACCTGGCCTCTACAATTGCCCGTGACAATATATTCACCACCCTCTTGCAGAAGAAATTCTTCCTCATCTCTGTTCTAAGCGGATGCCCTTCAATCCTAAAGTTGTGCCCTCTTGTCCTCAGACTCTCCCACCATTTCTACATCTAATCTGTCCATGCCTTACTACATTCAAAATGTTTCAATGAGATCCCCCTTCATGCCAGGGTGAAGAGATCCCCTTTCATGGTGGTGGAGGCTGAAGCTTTAGGGGCCATTTAAGAGACAGGCACATAGATGAAAGAAAAATAGAGGGTTGCTGGGTAGGAAGGGTTTAGTACTATTTATAGCTCATTGACGGCTGAAGGGCCTCCAACAATTATAGGCCAAGAGTGGTCAAATGATCCTCATATGATAACCCTTTCATTCCCGGAATCATCTCTGTGAACCTGAGGATCCCAAAGCTATTCAGAATACTTCAAGTGAGGTCTCACCAGGGCCTTAGAAAGCTCCAACATCACTTCCCTGCTTTCATATTCTGTTCCTCTTAAAATGAAAGCCAGCATTTGCCTTCTTCACCACCAGCTCAACCTGCATGTTTTCCTTCAGGCCATCCTGCACAAGGACTCCCAGGTCCCTTTGCCTCTGGACATTTTCAATTCTCTCCCCATTTAAAAAATAGTTTTTCTGTTTATTTTTTCTACCAAATTTCATGAGCGCACACTTCCTGACATTGTACTTGGTTTGCCACTTTCTCTGCCCATTCTCCTAATCTGTCCAAGTCCTTCTGCAGCCTCACTCCCCAGCGACCACGACCTGCTCCTCCACCTTCCTTTGCGTCATCTGCAAACTTGGCCACTCATTCCATCGTCGAAATCATTAATATACAACATAAAAAGAACTGGCCCCAACTCTGACACCACTAGCGACTGGCAGCCGACCAGAATATGATCCTCATATTCCGACTCTCCACCTCCTGCCAATCAGTCAAAGCTCTACCCGTGTTAGCATGCTTCCTCCTATGCCATGGGCTCTTGTTATTCCCCTTTACCAGAGGTTGGGGGTGGGGGGGGTGGTGATATTGCAGGGATGTGGGTGGGAAGCAGTGTATCCTGGAGAACCCCACACGGTGACGAGGAGAAGGTGCGAGGTCTGCGCGGATAGATCAGAGCTGGGAAGCGAACCCGGGCCTGGGAGCTGCTCCTTTCAACCCCTTCCTCCACCCTCCAGGGAGGCCGAAGGGAGTGAGGGACCAGGATGTGTACATCTGCGACTATCGGCTGGACAAGTCGGCGCACCTCTTCTACAAGATCCACCGCAACCGCTATCCGGTCTGCACCAAATCGTACGCTTTCGACCATTTCCCGAAGAAACTGACGCCCAAACGAGATTTCTCTGTGAGTGCTGATGGTGGGGAGGGTCTGTCCAAGGACAGAGTTGGCCCATGGAAACCAGTGAGAGGTGAAGTGGGGGAGGGGTGGGAAGGGGAACATCAGTGCCCCTCTCTGCCTCATGGTGCCTCCTGGCACCATCGGTGCTGTGCAGAACAACGCAATTGGGCAATTCCAGATTGTCCTAGAGGTGCCATGGAATCTGATTCAGAGGTGGAGGGGGGGAGCGGTGGTGTGGGTGGTGTGGGGAGAAGGCTGCAAGTGCTGGCAGTAAGGAGGAGGGAAGTAGGGTCTGGCAGATTTAAAAGGTGATGAGATTGGTAGCAAACCACAGGAGAGTCTGCTGGGGTCTTGGTGACAAGAAGCGTGTCCGTGGGAAGGGAGAGGATGTCGTTGGGGAGGGAAAGGGGTCTGTGGGGAGGGAGAGGGGTGTCGATGGGGAGGGAGAAGGGTGATGGTGTGGAGGGAGAGGGGTGTCTGTGGGGATGGAGAGGTGTTGGTGGGGAGAGAAGGAGGTGTCTGTGGGGAGGGAGAGGGATGTCAGTAGGAAGGGAAATGGTGTCCGTGGGGAGGAAAGGGGTGGCCGTGGGGAGGGAGAGGGGTGTGGGTGGGGAGAGAGGGGGTGTTGGTGGGGAGGGGAAGGGATGACGGTGGGAGGGAGAGGAGGTGTCCATGGGGAGGGAGAGTGCCCGTGGGAAGGGAAAGGATGTGTCCATATGGAGGGACGGGAGTCTTTGGGGAGTGAGGGGATGTCTGTAGGGAAAAAGGGTATGTCAGTGATGGGGGAGGGGGCAATGGGAAGAAGGGAAGGGGATAAGTGTGAGGTGGGAGAGGAGTGTCCATGTGGAAGGAGAGGAGTGTCCATTGGGATGGAAAGGGGGTGTCGTGGAGTGGAAGTGTGGGAGATTTTATGAAGAGATAGGTGTCAGTGAGGAGGGGGGAGCAGTAGTGGGAAGGGAGGGGAGTCGATGGGATGGAGGGAGGTAGGTTGTTGATGGAGAGGAAGAGGTTGTGTCACTGGGGAGTGAGATGGGGCCAATAGGAAGGGGGAGGGTGTTAGTGGGAGAGAGGCCCAAGCCTCAGCAGGGCTGCCTCCAGGATTGATCTGTTCCCAGGAAGAGGCAGAAAATCAAAGCCAGCATTTTGTGGGCAGTGGGATTTGCCATCGGTGGGACTGAGGCTGGGATTGGGGATTAAACGGCCAGGTGGGTTGGTGTGTGGGAACAGGGTGGAGGATCGGTGGGCTCACTGTACCTATTCCACTCGCTCATTATTAATGACACGTGCTTCTGTTCCTCTTCCCACCCCCACTCCCTCCCCTCAGCCTCACTACGTTCCCGAAAATTACAAGAGAAACGGAGGACGGTAAGTAGGCCTTGCTCAGTCTGCCGCGTACCTCTGGGGCTGTGATCCTTGGGCGTTTCATTGAGCACAATGAAGGCTGGACCGTCTGGTGCCAACTATTAGTACACCACGACCAGAGCCTCGCCGCTCTGGCTCCTATGCCCACCGCAGCCCAGCCACAGGTCTCCCCCTTGGTGTGTGATGTCTTCCACAGTTCCATAATCATGAATGGGGGTGGGGGCAGGAGAGCAGAGCTGAGGTTGGTTCCCATCTCATGAAAGGTGAATTAGCTCAATACAATCTCTGACCAGTCCTGTAATTAGGCAGGGGGGGGCACAGTCATTAAAATTTAACCCCCCCCCCCCCCCGCTGCCCGAAGGTAACTGCGTATCGCGGTCACTAGCCAGCTAAAGGAGTGGTTGGGAGCACAGTGGCTGACCTTCCTCATATCAAACAGCCCTCTCCCCTCCCCCATCACTCCCCAATGCTCTGTGTGCATCACTGCTGCTCACCGGTGTTCCCGAGAACTGATGAAACTCCCATCCAACTGAGGCATCTCGTTTGCATGAAACCATTTATCGTGGCTACAGGAGAACACCCTTTGTTGCCAGGCCTCCTCCCTCTCCCCCTCACCTTCCTTCTCTCTATCTCTCCCTCCCTCCCTCCCTCTCACTGCATCTATCTTTCCCCTCTCACCCTTTCCCCTCTCTCTCTAACCCTCTGCCCCCTCACTTTCTCCCTTTCTTCCCCCTCTTACCCTCCTCTCTCTGCCCCTCTCACCCTCCACTTTCTCACCCTCCCTTCTCTCTCACCCTCTGCTCTCTCTCACCCTCCTCTCTCTGTCCACTCTTTCCCCATTCTTTCTGCCCTCTCTCATCCCCTTTTTTCTGCCTTCTCTCATCCCCTT
Organism: Narcine bancroftii; assembly: GCF_036971445.1. Taxonomy (NCBI): domain Eukaryota; kingdom Metazoa; phylum Chordata; class Chondrichthyes; order Torpediniformes; family Narcinidae; genus Narcine; species Narcine bancroftii. The sequence continues at coordinate 194,831,307 of NC_091473.1, forward strand.
ATTTTTCTGCCCGCTCTCTCGTCCCCTTATCTCTCTGCCCTCTCTCATCCCCTTATCTCTCTGCCCTCTCTCTCGTCCCCTTCTCTCTCTCTCTCTCCAGTTTTTCTTTGCCCCTGACCACATGAGCTAGTCTGCCCGCTGGCGTCCAAACATCCTCACTACCTGAATTTGCAAAGGGAACTGGAGAGGTGAAAGGTTGATGAAGAGCTTCATGGCAGGAAAAGGGGACTGGGAGGTTCCCCAGTACCAGGCACTGAGCTGCCTTGGGTCAGAATCCTACTCTCGCGATGGATCCACAGGGGAAGGGGAGCAGGTGCGAGGAGGGAATTTCTGAAATCTTTCAGCTGGATTCTCAGAGCAGCTTATCTGAAGGATTTGGATTAAAGAGAAAGAGTGAGTGGGAGGGGTGGATGATGGAAAGCAATCAATCTTGCGTAGGAGGTTGTGAGGGTGGTGAGCAAAGGAAAGGAACCTCAGCATCCGGGGGTTCTGACAAATGAGTGGACAAGTTGGGTGCGTGCATGTGAGTGTGCGTACTGGAGGGTCTTGTGTACACGAGTGATGAGTGCTTGTGGGGTGTATCAGTCATGTAGGCCATGGGACCCCAACAGTCAAAGCAGGGAGGCAATCAACATTTCAGGAGAAATAGGAATGGAGGAAACAGGTTAAACTGCTGCCACACAGATCTAGCGACGTGGGTTCGATCCTAAACCCTGCCACTGTGCACATGTGGAATTCGCACGGTCCCCATGGCTGAGCACATTCTCCCCCCCCCCCCTTCCCCCTTCCACTCTCTAAAGACATGCAAGTCATTGTGTTATCAGCTGGTGAAAATTGGTGAGGGGTGGCATCTGGGGGAATAGCGTTACAGAGAAAGGAGGTTTGCTCTGAGAGCTAGAATAATCCAAATGGGCTGAATGGCCCCCCTCCCCGCCCCCCCCCACAACCAATCATCAGAAAAGAGTGCAAGGCTGGGCTGGATAAGGTGATGTTAGGGGGATAGGTTCGCAAGCCAGATGTGATAGGGAGCAAGACAGACATTTCAGTTGCTTGAGAAAGGGGCACCATGCAGGAGAAGAACCTCAGTAATGGGTGGTATTGGATATTGTAACTCTTCCAGTCGACTCTAACCTGGTTCTGAATCCGGCGCTGTCTGGGAGGAGTAAGTACTTTCTCCCATGTCATGTTCCTCTGGGAACTCTGGTTTCCTCCTGCCCTTCAAAGCGTACAGGGTTGTAGGATAATTGGGTGTAAATTGGGCTGTAGAGTTTAAATGGCTGGAATTAGTATTGTAATTAAAATTATAATCCCTCTTTCTCAAACAGACAGCAAGAGGGTTTGCAGGTGAAAGGTCTTGGTCAGGGTCAGGTGGGGGGAGCAGTGGACTCAGATTTACAGCAGATGCCGTTTAGTTTTAAATTTAAATGTTGACGTACTGCACAGTAACAGACCCTTCTGGCCCACGAGCCTGTGCCGCCCAAATACACCCATTAACCTACAACTCCTGAACATTTTGGATGGTGGGAGGAAACCAGACCACCCGGAGAAAACCCACGCAGACATGGGGCGAACATACAAACTCCTTACAGACAGCACGGGATTACAGACAGCACGGGATTCGAACCCTGGTCACTGGCACTGTAACATCGTTGCACTTAACCGTGCCTTTTATGGCATTGCCATGGGGGGACAGGCTAAGCTGTCTGGGGGCTGGACCCAGGCACCTGTTTCCAGTTGCTCTTCCCCAGTTCAGGGCCACAGAGTGGTGGGGGGAGGGGGCTTGACAAGCAATGCATGACCCAAACTGAGCGGTGATTCCCCGCTGAGGGACAGGCATCAGAAGGCTGGGGTCCACTTCAAGCAGGCCTTGACTCTTTACCCCCTTCCACCAACCCCTCAGCCAGTGCAGGTCCTGTCCTGCTCTTTTGCCTGGGGAAGAGGGAATCCCCCTGCCATGGGCTGGAATGCTTGCACCTCAGCAGCCCCTGTCCCATTGGAGCCTGTAAAAACGCAATGCTGGAGAAACTCAGCAGATCAAAGAGTGCACTTAATACACCATTTAAGTACTTTATATACAGTGCACTCTTTGGCCTGCTGAGTTTCTCCAGCATTGTGCTTTTACTTCAACCTGTGTCTGCAGACTTTCGTGTAGGAACCCATCCAGGCAGCTCACTTAGGCACGGAGCAGGCTCATCCCCTACGCACAGTTCTCTGATGTCAGCTGCTCCAGCGTTTCCATGGACACTCGGGTGACTCTTATTTCCCTTCATCTTAGACTCTGCTGCCCTCCCACCAACCCAACAGCCTTAAAGATGTGAGTAAAGACGTCAGTGGCTAAGCAAGCAATGCTTTGTCTCAGAGGGTCTTTGTGGTGTTGGTGCATGACTGTGTCTTGACCATCCTTGAGGTGTTGCTCACAGAAACGTGGGTGGCATCACAGTGCCGTTGGACACCAGGCAGGTGGATGGGCGTGGTTCTTGTAATCATGCATCCTGAGGTCCTGCAGACCCGTGCAGTTGTGTGGCGAAGGCAGTGCACAGTAAACATGGGATCCAGTCACCTTAAGCCAAGAAACAGGCATCTGGGTGGGTTTCAAAACCAGTCATGACAATCTGGGTGGACTTCATGCCCAGTCCTGGGCATCTGGATGGGTTTCATGACTAGTCCTGGGGATCTGGGTGGGTTTCACATCCAGTCCTGAGCATATGAGTAGGCTTCAAGTCCAGTCCTGGGGATCCGGTTGGGCTTCACATCCAGTCTTGGGGATCTGGGTGGGTTCTGTCCAGTCCCAATGATCTGCATTGGCTTCACATTCAGTCCTGGGCATTTGGGTGGGCTTCATGTCATCCTGGGCATCTGGGTGGGCTTCAATTCTAGTCCTGGGGATCTGGGTGACTTTCACGTCCAGTCCTGGGGATCTGTGTGGGCTTCACATCCAGTCCTGATAATATGGGTGGACTTCACGTCCAGCCCCGAGGATCTGGGTGGGTTTCACATCCAGTCCTGAGCATATGGGTGGGCTTCAAGGCCAGTCCTGGGGATCTGGTTGGGCTTCACATCCAGTCCTGGGGATCTGGGTGGGCTCTGTCCAGTCCCAATGATCTGCATTGGCTTCATATCCAGTCCTGGGCATTTGGCTGGGCTTCACATCATCCTGGGCATCTGGGTGGGCTTCAATTCTGGTCCTGGGGATCTGGGTGAGCTTCACATCCAGTCCTGGGTATCTGGGTGGGCTTCACATGCAGTCCTGACAATATGGATGGACTTCACATCCAACCCTGGGGATCTGGGTGGGTTTCACGTCATCCTGGGCATCTGGGTGGGCTTCAATTCTAGTACTGAGGATCTGGGTGGGCTTCACATCCAGTCCTGGGTATCTGGGTGGGTTTCATGTCCCAGTCCTGGGGATCTGGGAGAGCGTCACACGTGGCCTCACATCCTGTCCTTCCCTTGACTGCATGCTCCCTCCCATGGTTGGTGATTTGCTCTTCCACTCTCAATCCTCTGGCAACAGGACACTTGCAGGATTGAGAAAAAGGCCACCTTTGCCTTGCTCTGATGTCTCTTCACATGCCATGGAGCACTTCCTCTGAATAGATAGAATTCTGGCACTGATTCCAGTGCCTTCAATAGGCCTTTGTTCCTCATTTACCTGCCAGCCCTTCTCACCTGTTTTAATTCGCTGTACCCCTTGGGTTACCAGGGGAGAGATGTAACCCACGCTATCTTACGGGCTGGGTGGGAAATCCAGTTACTTGAACTCCCTTCCATGAAGCAAGATCTCCAACATGCAAGTTGCCAACCCTTTAATTCCTTGGCAAAATGAGGCTTGTTGAAATGCTAACGCAATGGGTGACAGGGGTTGCAAAGCCTCCCTTACAAACTCCTCTTCCTCCCATCCCTTTCCCAAAGGGCAATCCACATGGGTATCCCAGCATCTAGGAAGGATGACACAAAGCGGGGAAAGTTGCAGGAAAGAATTACGTGAACATTAGGGCTTGAGGTAAAAGGAAGCATGGATGGGTTGGAGCTTTTCTTCCTGGAATGCAGGAGGTGGTGGGGGGGTGGTGGTGGGGTGTGGGAGGAGATCTTATAATGGACGATAAAATCACAAAGGGTGTGAATAAGGTGAGTTGTCTTTTTCCCAGGAAACTAAAGGGCTTAGATTTAGGGTGAGAGGGGAAAGGATGAGAAGTGGATTGAAGGGGAATATTTGTGTGTCTGTGCAGCGAGGAAGTGGTAAAGGTGGGGACATTTACAAAACATAGAAGACAATGGGGCAGGTTCATGGACAGGAAAGGTTTGGAGCAGTGGTTCTCAACCTTGTTTTTCCACTCACATAGGTCCCATATGGTTAGTAAGGGATTACTTAAGGCAGCGTGGGAGTGGGAAAAAAAGAAAGGTTCAAAACCTGTGGTTTAAAGGGAAATGGGCCAAACATTGGCAAATGGAGCTAGCTCGGTACCTTTGGCCAGCATGGACAAGTTGGGCCGAAGGGCCTGTTTCCGTACTGTGCAACTCCTTCCAGCACAGCAGTTCTGCCTCCAGAGTTGGCAATGATTCCAATCCCTAAGACCAGTCACTAACATGTCACAGACACCAAACCTGCTGCCCCCGAGTCTGCAGAATTGTTCACCATCCCGCAAAGGGAGGCTGAGGGCCAGAACCACGGCCGCTAATTTTGCAGCACATGCCTTGAGTGTTACCCCCACCCCCACCCCCCCCCCACCCCAAAGAGTTGTGCTGAGAAGGTCAAGTGTTTTTTTTTTTCCTTTTTCCCGCTCCGGTGGGAAACCTGCAGTTCATCGTGGAAGTCGGAACGGACAAAAGTGCACTGCAAGGAGGTGGTCCAGGAGGACGACCTCCCGCCCCCCATCATTGAGGACATGTCCACCACCCAGGAGCAGCCGGCTGCTGAGATGCCGCATTTGGAGGAGCAGGAGAGTGAGGGCAGCAGCAACAGCACACCCAAAGCGGACTGTAGCCCAGAGGAGAGGCAGAGGTTACAGAGAGAGAAGCTTAACAAGATCCTGCTGAACCTCTTGGCCAAGATCCCAGGGAAGAACGGTGAGTCCTGGATGGAAGGATCAGATGCCACGACCTGGGTTTGCAGCAGTATTCAGGTTTTGCTCCCATCAGGGGAGTTGCCAGCACCTACTGGGTGCCTTGCACATCAAGCCATATGTCTGGGGACAGTCCAGTGGCGGCTTGTGTCTCCTCGCAGCCCAGCAGAATGCAAACCTCCACCGCAGGCTCTTTGACCAAGAGCTGCCTTGGTTAAAAAGGGCTGCCATGAGCCTGGGGCTGGGGAGGCATTGGCTAATGTGAATAAGGGGTTTTATCAAAGTGGATTGGTGGGGAGTGGGGGTAACATCCAAAATGAGCTCATAACTAGAGCAACTAGGGCTGTCTGTGGAGAGATTGGGTCAGCCATGCATGGACAGCTCTTGGCCTGTACTCGTTGGAATGCGGCTGGGTGGATGGGCTGTTGGGGGGTGCAGATTGGATGGAAAGGCTGGGGGGAAAAGACTGTGGCTGTGATTCTAATGGACTGAGCAAGCTGTAGCCACACCAGATTCTCAGTGGCAATGGCCACATGAGACTCTCGCTGTGGACGTTCGAGACTATGGCTGTATGCACGCAATACTGAGCGGCCTCTGTTTTTTGTGTTCTTTGCAGCAATTGACGTGACCTACCTGCTGGAGGAGGGGTCGGGGAGACGCCTGCGCAGGCGGACCCTGCTGTTGACGGAGAGCAGTTTCAGGAAGTGACGCTCGACCGAAAGCCTGGCCACGTCCTGACAGTCAAGGAGCTGCAGGAAAGGGGTGGGGGGAGGGTTACTCTTCCTCAACCCTCCCCCCTCCATCACCCACCCACTCCCTCCCCATCACCCAGGCTCTCCCACCTTCACCATTGGAAATGGGACTGGAGAGTGAAGGAGGGACATATTGAACACAGTCAGCACTTGGACACATGAGGGGTGTGGACGATCTGCAGTACTCTTGTGGTGTTGTACAGAGGCCCTCGTTGTTAACCAGTGGGGGTTGGGGAAGGGAGGGAGGAGGGCATCGCATTGGCTAACTCTGTGGCTTTTCTGGCCCAAGACAGCCAAAAAAATTTACAGACATTTTAGTGGGAATGGGGGGGATGGGTGGGGGGTGGGGGGGGAGGGAGAAGGGGCGGTTGGAGTTGCTGTAAGCACTGCCCCCGGTGAAGGGAGGTGGCGCCCACGTTCATCGTCAACGCAAGAGGAGCACCTTCTACACGGAGAGGACCGAGGCTCCGATTTCTGTTTTATCGTACGTCCGAATTCACCAGTGTGATTGTCATGCAGTTTGTCCAGAGTGTGTATATATATGTATATGGAGAAAGAGAAGACAGCTGATGATTGGGGGGGGGTTTACAATCCAAGTCCACTTTTTGCACTCACTCAGAGGACTAATGGCAGCCAGCATTCTGGTTGACCACGGTACGCATCGGGGATACGTCACACCCTCCCTTCTTATCCAGCAAAGAGTCACAAAGCAATGAACTGACCAGAGAGAGAGAGAGAGAGCATACAGCGGTGACGGGGCTCCAAACGGATCGGGGATGGATTCATAGCACTTAAAAGTGTCCGTGTGGGTTGCAGAGGGGGAGCGGCAGGGAAGAGCAGTGGATTTCGTGTTTACGCGCGTGTATGTGCTTGTTTCGTTTTTTTCCGTCCCTCGGAAATTACTGAGACAGAGGCTGGGACAGAGAAGGCAGCCATGGCCCTGAGGCAGGCACTGCAGTTCTCTGTGTCAAGGGAGTGCAGCAGAAAGCAACCATTCCCAGAAGAAACGGTTACAGACTGGAGGGAGCTCGGGGGAGAGGATTCCGCCAGGGTCCTAGTGGCCCCAATTGGCACCTACCCGTCAGTGGTGAGTTGTGCTATTGATGGAAGGGGAAAAGGGGCGACGCGCCAAAGAGTTAAGTTGGAAAGAACCTGCCTTGTTTCCTCACTCGGTTGTGCAGATGGAGTGATGCCTAGATGGTTGGGCTTCCAGAGGTGAGGACCAGCTGCCGGCCAGGGTCTTGCAAGATTCAGTCGGAGAAGAGAGTCCAAGACCCTCGATCCATTCCTTCGTCATTCCACCCTGCCTGTGATCTCTGATTGTCGCTGCTTCTACCATGGGTCTGGGCAACTTGCTGCCGGCATCTTTCCCTCACCACCTCTGAACAGTGTCACTAAACCCGGGCATTATCCATAACCCCTCCAAAACCAGTCAACAGTGAGCCCCTCTCCTTCACGGCCCTCTGTTGCTTAGTTTTGGTGGTAGATGCCCATCCAGTCAGTACTAGCACCCTCACTCCTGCTTTTCGTACTGTCCCAACCTTCCGCTGTTTGCCCAGTTTCCTGTTGGACCACCCATCCCGTTCCCTCAGACCTGTCGATGAGAGCATTGACCCACCACATTGCAGTCAACCACCTCCAATGCTGTGGACCTGTCTCTGACATGCGGCATTGGTGGCTGGTTAACTCTCCCTGCTCCTTCTTTAATCAGTCCCTCAAAGGCCCCTGCCCTCTTCCCCAGCCGACCTGAAACAAGCACCAGAAATGTCTAGTGGGTCAGAAAGTGGGTGTGAGGGCTCCAACATCAGAGAAAACAAATGTTAAAGTTGCAAGGAAAGCAAGGAAGATGAAGAGAGTGGAGGCAGGAAGCCAATGACTAGGTGGGTGTCAGTGAGAGGTAAGCATTGCCCGAACTTGCCAGGAGAGAAAAAGATTGCTGGATCTGTCAGGCTGTGGAGAAATTCTGGGAGATTTAGCACGATGCTTTTGCGTCAGGCTGTCGTGGCCAACTGAGTGATGCACGTGAGTGTGGGCATTGTCAGCATCTCTCAGTCCTCCACTCCCTCTGTCCCATCACAGGTAGGGGGAAGGGGAGCGAGTCTCAGTATGTGGGGCCAGGGATGGTCCCAGCTCCTGGGGTTTGTCAAGCTGGCTGGTCCAGTCTCTCTCAGACCTGCCAATTCAGGGCAACCCTGGGAGGCCACCAGGGTGAGATGTTCCTGTTGTGGAGTCCATAAGGTCAGGTCTGAAGGTCAGCCCTTCCCCGTGAAGGAGTGAGTTTCTGTGGCTTCTGTCATGGAGCAGCCAATGGCAGTCTGGGTGGTAGCTCTCTACAGTTCCGACCTTGAGCTGCAACTGGCTGCCATGCCACTCAATGTAGGCTTAAGAAACAGCTCATCTCCCAGATCATCTACTAGAGTCAGAATGGTCAGCTTCCTGCCTCACACCTGGCATTGCTTTCTTCCACCTCTTCATTAACCGTTCTGTCCCTCCCCTCCCCCACCCTCCCTGCACAGCTGGCCTCCACCTCTCCCCAGTCCCTCCTGCAGCCAACTCTTGTGCCTTCACAGACGCAGCTCAATTCCACCAAGAGATTTCAGCCACCCGCTTTTGTTTCCAGAATTCTTCTTGGCCATGCTGATCTCTCACCGCATCTGGTCACCCACCGCCATAGTGATCCTGGCGCACAGCACAGACCCGCGGTCACAAAATCTAGCTGAGGGGGTGGGGGTGTCTGTCCTTCACGAGGAGAGGGGGTGTGGGATTCACCTCTGCATAGTCCCACGGAACAGTAGGAACACCAACTGCCAGCTGCAAATCAGGCACGTTCAAAGTCTGCTCCCTGAACAAAGCTAGTGTGAAAACTTCTCTCTTTTTTAAAACAAAAAAAAATGAACTATACATGGGCGGGAGGGATGGGGGAAACGAAAGCCACTACATAAGCAGTATTCAAATTAAAGTATTTGTTGTGAAGTAAGAAAACATTCGCGTAGAAGTAATAATAAGACACTATGTCTGTGTTTTGTTGAACTGTACAGTGTAGTATCTACCCCCATCCCCTTTTTAACTAAAAAAAATTAAAAATGAAAAAAAATGCTTTGCTTTGTCCGTACGTAGGCTTACGCAGTCCTGCTCCTTTTCACGAAGTTTAAAAAAAAACAAAAACTATGTGCCAATGTGTACATATCAGTTGTGTGGTTGTCGGCAAATCCCATTCCCACATGTTCCTTTCACACGGACCAACCCTGTCCTAATGTACAAACACATCGCGCCGATCCCAGTGGAACATGTTACACCCCATTTCTCTCTCTCCCCCCCACCCTACCCCCACCCCTTTTTTGTGTCTCAAAAGCAGAAAACCCCTTTGAGATCGTATTTTATTAAAAAAAAACGAAAAACGAGAAAGATTGTTTTGACTATTTTCTTACTGCGTAGCAAAGCTGTACAGTCACAGAGAATTTGAGTATGTGATACTCAGCACATCATCGATAGGAGTTTCGGCAGGTCTGTAATATTTTCCTTTTCTCCTGTAGACATTTCATTCTTGGTAATAGTGTCAAACACTAAGAAAAATACAAAAAAAAATGTTTATATGTAGAAGACACACTATGTCTGTCATTTCCCCTTTTTTTGCTGAAAGACAAAATCGTGTTTTAGACAATCAGTGAATAGGTGATGCCATTTTTATTAGTTTCTCCCTCCCCTTCCCCCTCCCCCTTGCCTTCCCTCGCCGCCTTACTGCCCTGGAAACTAATGACAGGATTTTTTTTAATGTTTTTTTTTGGGGGGGGTTAACTTTTTAAAAAAAAATTACAAAAAACAAAAGTCACAGAATCGCTGTTTAAAAGCACTACATTATTGCAAATAGATATAACTATAGTCTGCATGGGTGTAGGCAGTGTGATTGTTTGCTGAAAAAAATGCTGCTAATATATTTACTTTTTACAGAAGCATATCTAATAGATAATTGTTTTGACTTTAATCTTTGTAAATTATGTATTACGAATTTTAACGTTGGATGTAATTGCATAAATCGCTTGTATCTCAACTTGAGAAAGTCTAGTATTAAATGGAGAAACTGTTTTTTTTTTCTTAATTGTGGTTTGTGGGGTTTATTTTATCACCTTGAATTAAGCTCCAGAAAGAGTAATATTGTCATGCCTTTCCCCTCCCCCCCCCCCCAGTGCGGGCGCTCCCACCCCAGAGTGAGTGGGGAAGTCCATGAAGTTGCCAGGCCCACCTGGATTCGGCCACCTCCTCGCAGGAGCGCCAAGGGATGGGTCAGGCCTGCAGGTCTGTGCTGGGCATGGATGGTTGTGGAGGCCTGATCATTGGTGGGATTCGAGTGGACCATCAGGAGAAGAATTAAGGAAGAATTAGGAGGCTGCAGACACTGGGATCTGGAGCAACCATCTGCTGGAGGACCTCGGCAGGTCGAGCAGCATCAATCAAGAAAAAGAATGGTCAATGTTTTGGATCGGAAGTGCAGAGAGGGGGTTTTGGACAGGCACCAAATGTTGTCTGCATGGGTTTTCACTGGGGGCACCGGTTTCCTCCCACCCTTCAAAACGTACCAGGGTTGTCGGTAAATGGAGTGTAATTGGGGGCTGAAATGGCCTGTTTAAATTTAAAGTAAGAGATATGGGGATAGGGCAGGGAATGAGCTGCCAGCTGAAGTAGTGAGTGCAGGCTCCACTATGACGTTAAAGAAAAATTTTGATAGGTACACGCAGACAAGAGTGAGGTTTTGCATTTTGGAAGGAAAATCCAGGGTACACAAGAAATAGGAACAGGAGTTGGCCGTCCGGCCCATCGAGCCTGCTCCACCATTCAGGGTAATCACAGCTGATCTGATGATGGGCTCATCTCCACCAACCTTCCTTCTCCCCATATCCCTAAATTCCCCGACTTTGTAAAAATCTATCCAACCTTACCTTAAATATATTTACTAAAGTCCCCCTCCCCTCCACTGCTTCAATGGGCAGCAAATTCCATAGATTCACCACCCTCTGGGAAAAGCAGTTCCTCCTCATCTCCGTCCTAAATCTACTCCCCTGAATCTTGAGGCTGTGTCTCCTAGATCTGATCTCCCCCACCAATGGAAACAACTCTTATCTATTCCTTTCATAATTTTATATGTTTCTAAGATCCCTCGTCATTCTCCTAAATTCCAGTGAGTGCAGTCCCAGTCGACTCAATCTCTCCTCATAGGCCAACCCCATAATCTCTGGAATCAACCTGGTGAACCTCCTCGGCACCGCCTCCAAAGCCTTCCTCAAATAAGGAGACCAGAATTGCACGCAATTCTCCAGTACCTTGTACAGTTGCAGCAGGACCTTCCTGCTCTTAAATTCAAGGTAGGACATATATGGTAAATGGTAGGACACTGAGGAGTGCAGTAGAACAGAGGGACCTAGGAGTTCAGATACATAATTTCTGGAAAGTCGAGTCACAGGTTGATAGGGTTGTAAAGAGGCCTTTTGGCACATTGATATTGAGTACAGGAGTCTAGATGTCCTGGTAAAGTTGTACAAGACATTGGTGAGGCCAAATTTGGAGTACTGGGTTCAGTTTTGGTCACCAAACTACAGCAAAGATATTAATAAGATAGAAAGAGTGCAGAGAAGATTGACTTAGATGTTGCCTGGACTTCAGGAACTGAGTTTACAGGGAAAGGTTCAACAGGTTAGGACTTTATTCCCTGGAGCATAGAAGAATGATCGAGGTATTCAAAATGATGTGGGATATAGACAGAGTAAATGTAGGTCGGCTTTCTCCACAGAAGGTAGGTGAGATACAACCAGAGGACATGGGTTAAAGGGGAAACATCTTCACACAGAGAGTGTGGAACGAGCTGCCTGCTGAAGTAAATGCAGGCTCAATTTTTGCATTCAAAAAATTTGGACAAGTACATGGAGGGGAGAGGTATGGAGGGCTATGGACTGGGTGCAGGTCAGTGGGACTGGGTAGAATAATAGTTTGGCACAGGCTTGAAAGGCCTGTTTCTGTGCTGTTGTGCTCTATGGAAACATTGCCGAGGTAAAATGTGAAAATGAGTTTATTTTCATACACGTTGTACATTGTACCTTTGCTCCCAAACTGTCGCTTGCTGCAGGACAGGATCTTGTAAATAAAACCTATAAGCTAATTGTAAAGTAATTGAATTAAATTAAAAGAGATAACAAATGCATGAGATAGACAAATATTCACAGAAGTTCACATGCAAACAAGGTGAGTTGAAATAGAGCCGAACCCTTTTGTAGTGTTAGAGGAGTCGACGATTAGTGTTATCATGGGGAGGTTCAAGAGTCTGATAGTTGTTGGAAATAAACTGTTCTTCAACCTGGAGGTGCTGGTCTTCAGGCTTCTGTACCCTCTGCCCGAAAGGTAGCAGCGAGAAGAAGTTGTGACCATGGCGATGGAGATCCTTTATCGTGTTGGCTGCCTTCTCACATCACTGTCCAAGTATTACATTTAAAATAAATTGGTGTAAAAGAAGAGAAGGTGGAGTAATGTCTGTGGTTCACCGTCCACTTGGAAGTCTGATGGCAGAGGGGATGAACCTGTTTTTGTTCCACTGGCTGTTTGTCTTCAGATTCCTGATGGTAGCAGTGTGAAGAAGGCATGGCCTGGGTGGTGGGGATCTTTGACGGTCGAGGCTGCTTCCTTCAGACGCCATCTCTTGTGGACTTCCTCGCTGGAGTGAAGACTGATGCCCAAGGGAGCGCCGGCTGAGTTCACAACTCTAGTCTTTTCCTGTCCTCCATACCAGTGGGTAATACAACCAGTCAGAATCATCTCCACAGTAGTGGAGAACCTGGCCTGTAGTGCACTGCTGGTTTCTCCTCTTCGTGTAGAACCTTAGAACATTATAGCACAGAAAATAGGCCCTTCGGGTATATGCAGAGCTCTCATTCTAATAAACACCAAAATGCTAGAGGAACTCAGCCGGTCTTTTCAGCACCTCTAGGAGACAAAGATACATCGCCGATGTTTCGGGTCTGAGCCCTTCTTCAGGAGAAATCAGTAAAAGGCAGAAGCAGGATATATCAGAAAGGATTCAGAATTCCTGTCAGGATTCCATTCCATTCTCTCAATTCCTCCACCTCCGTTGCATCTGCACCCAGGATGAGGACTTCCGTGCCAGATCGTCAGGAGATATCCTCCTTCAAACAACGGAATCTTTGTCTCGTAGAGATGCTGAAATGACTGACTGAGTTCCTCTAGCATTTTGGTGTGTTTACTACAATCACAGGGTCTTCATCCTGTTGTGTTTCACTCAGAACTATTCTGCCTGGTCTCACTGACCTGAACCCGTCCATATCCCTCCAAACCTCTCCCATCCATGCACCTGTCCAAATTCTTCTTAAATGTTAAAACTGAGCCCGCATTCACCACTCATTCCACACTCTCACCGCTCTCTGTGAAGTTTCCCCCGAATGTTCCCCCTAAACTTTTCCCCTTTCATCCTTGACCCATGTCCTCTGGTTTGTATCTCACCCTCAGTGGTATAGCCTCTGTCGATACCCCTCATAATTTTTAATACCTCCATCAAATTTCCCCTCATTCTGCGTTCTAGGGAATAAAGTTCTAATCTGTTTAACCTTTCCCTGTAACTCAGTCCCTGAAGTGCCAGGAGCATTGTAATAAATCTTCTCTGCACTCTTTCTATCTTATTGAGATCTTTCCTATAGTTAGGTGACCAAAACTGCACACAATACTCCCAAGCTTGGCCTCACCAATGTCTTGAACAACTTTATCATTTCATCCAAACTCCCATACATTGATTTATGAAGGCCAATGTGCCAAAAGCTTTCTTTACGACTCTATTTTTGATGCCACTTTCAGGGAATTATGTATCTGTATTTCCAGATCCTTTTGTTCTATCGCACTCCTCAGTGCCCAACCATTTACCGTGTATGTCCTTTTTTGGTTTGTCGTTCCAAAATGCAATACCTCACTCTTGTCTGCATTAAATTCCATCTGTGTTATCTGACAATGTAGCTGGGCTTCAGAGTTCTTCCAGTGAAGTCCACAAGGATGCATTCAGGTGTCGTGTAAATTTATTTGTTTGTCCATTGAAAGAGATACATTTGAATCTTGACTCAGTGGTGGTGCGGTGGACCGTGAAGGAGGTTGTCTAAGCTAAGATTACAACGGGATCCAAACCTGTCAGAAAGTGAGCAACACAACAGTAACTGAAATTTAACTTGGGCACCTGTGAAGTTTGTGGAGATAAACCAGATCTACCCGCAAGTTTGCCTAGAATGGAAAATATGTCTTAAGAGGCAAGGTTAGCATAGCTGGGACATTTCTCTTTGGAGTAAAGAAGAATGAGAAGAGATTTTATAAGAGCTCCCTAAGATTATGAGAGCCATAGATCGGGTGGACAGCCAGTACCATTTTTCCAGGGCGGGAGTAGCAAACACCAGAGGATGTCTGTACAAAGTGGAGGAAGTGTAGGGGAGACATCAGGGGTAAGTATTTTTTTATACGCAGAAAGTTGTGGGGGCCTGGAATGCATTGCTGGGGATGGTGGTGGAGGCTGGAACATTAGGGGCATTTAAGAGACACTTAGACAGGCACATGGATGGAAGAAAAGTAGAGGGTTATGGGATAGGGAGGGTTTAGTTATTTTTTGGTAGGTATGTTTTGGACTGCACAACATTGTGGGCTGAAGGGCCTGGCCTGTGCTGTAATGTTCTATAGTGCCCTCCAAAATGTTTGGGATAAAGACACTTTTTTTCTTGCATTTGCCCCTGTGCTTCACAAGTTTTTAATTTGTTATCAAGCAATTTACACGTGATTAAAGGGCACATTCCAGATTTTATTCAAGGTTATATACATTTTGGTTTGACTGTGTAGAAATGCTCTCAGTGGAAAAAACCGACCTACATTTACTCTGTCTGTACCCCTCATAATTTTAAATACCTCCATCAAATCTCCCCTCATTTGTCAACACTCCAGGGAATAAAGTTCTAACGTGTTTAACCTTTCCCTGTAACTCAGTCCTTAAAGTCTGGGCAAAATCCTGGTGAATCTTCTCCGCATCCTTTCAATTTTATTAAGATCTTTCCTGTAGTTTGGTGACCAAAACTGCACAAAATACTCCAGATTTGGCCTCACCAATGTTTTTTACACTTTACCATAACATCCCAACTCCTGTACTCAATACTTTGATTTATGAAGGCCAAGATGCCAAAAGCTCTCTCTGTCTACATGATGTATTTGGGGGAGGATCAGAAGATTGCAAAGTGTAATCTCCTAAAAGAGAGAGGAAGTATGGAATTGTAGGGGAGTGTAAAATTTGGCTTGGGACAAATGTTACAGGTCCTCGTCGGTAAGAACCGACCATGTCCTGGTTGGATCCGCGATGATTGCTGCTGTCCAAGGGCAATGTTTTTTTCATAAAGAACCTGGATGAAGAAATAGAGGGTGGGTCAGTGAGCTTGCAGATGATATGAAGGTTGGAGGTGTTGTAGAAGGTTGTCGTAGGTTATGGACAGAATGCAGAGTTAGGCGGAAAGTGGTAGATGGAGATCAATCTGGGTAAGTGTGAGGTGATGCATTTTGGAAGATCAAACTTGAAGGCTGAGTTACTGGTCGGATTCTTAACAGTGTGGAGGAACCTTGGGGTTCAAATCTGTAGATCTCCCAAGTTGCCGCACAGGGTGATAGGACAGTTAAGAAGGCCGATGGGATGTTGGCCTTCATTATCGAGAGATTGAGTTCAAGAGTCATGAGGTGATGTTACAGATCTATAAATCCCTGGTGAAACCACCCTTGGAGCATTGTGTTCAGTTCTGCTCACCTCATTACAGGAAGGATGTGGAAGCCATGGAGAGGGGACAGAGGAGATTTACCATAACATTGCCTGGATTAGAAAATATGTCTTATGAAACAAGGTTAGCAGAGCTGGGACTTGTCTCTTTGGAACAAAGAAGGATGAGAGGAGACTTAATGGCAGTCTACAAGATTATGAGAGGTGTAGTCAGCACCTTTTCCCCAGGACAGGAGAAAATACCAGCAATTGTACAAAGTGAAGAAAGTTTAGGGGAGACATCAGGGTAATTTTTTTTTTACTCAGAGAGTTGTGGGGCCTGAAATGCATTGTCAGGGTGGTGGTGGTGGAGGCTGGGACATTGGTGGCATTTAAAGGACTCTTAGACAGGCACATGGATTAAAGGAAAATAGAGGGTGATGAGGTGGGGAGGGTTTAGTTATTTTTGGTAGGTGTGTATAGGACTGCACAACATCATGGGCCGAAAGGCCTGTAACGTTCTATATTCTAAATCTTCTCGATGGTGGGGAGTGTCCACTACTTTTTGTGGGTCTTTCTGCTCAGAGGTAGTGGTGTCCCATCACTCATTCATTCAGCAACACAAACCCAACCCTCATTCTGCAGCCAGATGTTCAAGTTGTCACCTTTTCCATAAGACACAGGAGCAGAAAAAGGCCATTCAGCCCATCGAGTCTTCCCCACCATTCACTCAGCCCCATTTCCCAGCTTCTCCCCTTGATCCTTGATGTCCTGACCAATCAATCTCTGCCTTAAATTCTCAAGGGCAACTAAATGCTCATGAAGCCCACTTCCCCAAAACAAATTTTAAGAAATATCTCTCTGAGATATTCAGGGGTTTGGGATGTTCACCTCAAGGAGGGTTTTCCACAGGAGGGAGATTCAGGGAAGATGTTCAAAGTTCAGATTTATTGTTAGAGTACACAACATCACATACAACCTTGAGATTCTTTATCATGCGGGCCAGGCAGATTTACCACTTATCGGTAGTGCAAACTATACACAAGAAAATACAAAAGAGTGAAATGTAAAAAAGAAGGAAGTCAAACTCTGCAATATAGAAAATAAATCAATATTGTACAAAGTAAGAGTCCTTTTTTTGACTATTTTATTTATAATTTCACACAAGCTTGTCCAGCCATATAGTGTCACAGTTCACATTCAAATATACATATATTCATTTTATGACTATATATACAAGCCCATGTCTCTACCAAGCCCCCCTCCCCCACCCACACAATTCAACTCACTCAAACTTTGACCAACAACAACAAAACACCAGGAAAATAAATAATAAGGGGCAGGGATTGTCGCAGCTCAATGGGCGACCTCTGGGCTGATATTCATTCCCGACTTTCTTTGATCAGGATCAGTAAGAGGGAGAGGAAGCCATTGGAAACCAATCACAGCCATGAGCCCATGTAGTACATACATAGATCTTACGGAAGGGACTGTATTTGTTTTTCAGGTTGTTAGATATTTTCTCCAGGAGAACGCAGCTCTTCATTTCCTTGTTCCATCATTCGATACTAAGACTAGAGTCTTAGGACTTTCTGGCCACTGCCAATGAGGTTGACAAATTGGATTTGAAATTTGGATGGCTTCACCCTTATGTCCATTATGTTTCCCAGCAGGAACAACTCTGGGTCCTGTGGGAATCATTTGCCTGTAATTTTCTCCAGGACTTGGCCTAGATCTACCCAAAGGGCCTCACCTTGGTACATGACCAGGTTGCGTGCATGACCATCCCAGTTGCAACACCACATCTGAAGCATTGGTCCGAGAGTTCCAGTTTTGACCTGTTTATTTTCTGTGGTGTTAGATACAGCAGGTACCTTGCATTGATGACCATGGTCATGCTTTCCCGGCACAAGTCAGACCAGCATCTCTCACCAATTGCAGTGCCTAAGTCCGACTCCCATCTTTCTCTTGACCTATGAAAGTCCGGTTTGGGTCCTCCAACCGATACATTGCCAAAATAAATTTCTTATCGCTCTTGGCTGGCTCAAACACTTTTCTGGTCTTCAAAAGAGCCGTGCTAATGTCCGGGTAAAAGAAAACTTTATTTCCCTCTACCTTTAAGGGACCCTCTTCTTTGTGCCCGCCACCACTGCCGCTCCTAATATTCTCTTCCTGTCCTGATGATACAACAATTTTATCGGGACAGAATGTGGTCTCTGCCCAGGACCTGGTCTTGGGAAAAGGGATCGATGAGCCCTTTCTATCTCCATCTTTTCTCCCATATACCTTTGCTCAGCACCTCGGGGATCCAGGTCTAATGAAAACTTATTGAGTTTTGCCCTTCAATCACTTCCCTCATCCCCACTATTTTAATGTTAGTTCTCCAGGGCGTCTAATTTCCTTCATTTTTACCCACCCTTTCCTCAACCAGCCACCCTTCCCATCAGCCCAGACCTTTCCATCACCTTGGACCTTGTCTTTCTCTCCCTGCTGCATGCCGCTGCACTCTTCAGTGCTGCTGCTCCACGAACGTTACAGACGCCAACTTCATCTTGGGCTCTCCTCTTGACAGCCTGGCCCTGTCTTCCACCTGGTCCAGCATGTCCATTACATCGCACAGGGAGGCCTCTGACCCCCACCCCCCCACTTGTTTTGTTTTGACAGGGCCCTTTTTTAGTCCCACAGCCCGACGAAGCCTTCCTCCACCACTACCTTCATCCTCTTCAGAGCTCCTGGACCCAACGCCACTCGCCGCTGGGTCGCCCACCACACCACGCGACTTGGCTCCAGACCCTCCGCTGGAGCCGAGGTGGTTACCAACCTCCCCCTCGGTACCGGAGTCAACACCGGTTCTTATCTGCCTGGGCTGGCCTGCTCCCCGTGCTCTTCAGTGCTGCTGCTCCATGACCGTTACAGGCGCCATCTTGGGCCTCGCGCATACCGTGAGGGCTCCCAACCTGGCGTTCCTCCTGCAGGATGGGAGTCCCAAGCTTCTCCCCATCTCCAGGGGCTTTAGAACGGCTTTCTTCATGCACTTGCCAGGCAGTAGCACTGTCTTCGTCCGAGTCTCACCCTCCCTGCTGGGTGGGTCATTCAGCTGAACTCCCTCCTCGGGCCTTGGGACAGCCCCAGTATTTTCCTCGCCACGAGGCCTCCCTGCTGGGTGGGTCATTCAGCTGAAGCTGCAACTCCCTCCTTGGGCCTTGGGGCAGCCCCAGTATTTTCCTCGCCACGAGGCCTCCCTGGCTGGGCCTCTCATTTTTTTTTTTTTTTTTTTTCACACCATAAATCACATTAGCCATGATATACACTATTTCTTTTTCACACATATACAGTGACTTTTTCTCCCCCCCCCCCTTTCCTCCCAAACCACCCCCCCCCCCACCCCCCCCTCTCATCCATTTTAGGTATACAATCTAGGTTGCATTAAGCCAGTCAGACAATGTTGTCATTCAACAAAATTACACCAGAAATTCTACTGAGTCCATTCTTTTCTTTCCTTCTCCTTCCATCAACTTAGGTAATGTTTGTCCCCGGTAGGTTTTCACTATTGTATTTAATGTAAGGCTCCTATACTTGTTCGAATATTTCAATATTATTTCTTAACCTATATGTTATTTTTTCTAATGGAATACATTTATTCATTTAAATTTGGTAGTTTCTTCCTTTTAATTTGGTTATGTATTCCATTAATATTTAAAGACATATAGTTCAGCGTAGCCCTTTTATATTTTGTTTATCTTCTCTTTCTGTTTTTCCATCATTACCTTTCCTCCTTTTCCATTTCTGTTTTCTTATTTTCAACTCTTTATAAGACAACATTCCTACAACATCCAACATTTTCCTTATTCTCCTATTTCTATCTTATTTATCCCCAATCTCCCCTTCACCTCCTGAGTTGTCCTTTATCCCTTGTCGGACAACCACATCTCCCCTCTCCATTTGGATTTGCGAATCCACTCGCAAGCGTCAACTGATTTTGCAGTGACCGCTATTTCCCCCCACCCCGCCTCCCCCAGAAAAGATTTCACTTTTCATATGTCACAAAGGTCACTCTTTTAATTCCCTCCTTATTCTCTCTATTCCATTACCTTCCCTTATTAATTCTTGTCTATACTATCTATATTTTCCTCTAAGTACAGATACATTCATGTATGCTCATTGTCTCTATTCACTCTTATACCTCTTTACCCGCATACATATCAATCGTGATCATTTTTACTCTCATTACCCGTCTTCATCCCTCAGTCTATTTTTGTCTTTACCCACATACATATCAATCGTGATCATTTTAACTCTCATTACCCGTCTTCCTCCCTCAGTCTATTTTTGTAATTGTTCTGCAAATTTTCGTGCTTCTTCTGGATCCGAGAATAGTCTGTTTTGTTGTCCTGGAATAAATATTTTCAATACCGCTGGATGCTTTAGTATAAATTTATACCCTTTCTTCCATAAAATCGCCTTTGCTGTATTGAACTCTTTTCTCTTCTTTAGGAGTTCAAAACTTATATCTGGATAAATTAAGATTTTTTTGCCCTTTATACTCCAGTGGTTTGTTGCCCTCTCTTACTTTTTCCATTGTCTTCTCCAGTACCTTTTCTCTTGTAGTATATCTTAGGAATTTTACTACAATAGATCTTGGTTTTTGTTGTGGTTGTGGTTTAGAGGCCAATACTCTATGTGCCCTTTCTATTTCCATTTCTTGCTGTAGTTCTGGACATCCTAGGGTCTTAGGGATCCACTCTTTTATAAACTCCCTCATATTCTTGCCTTCTTCATCTTCCTTAAGGCCCACTATCTTTATGTTATTTCTTCTGTTATGGTTTTCCATTGTATCTATTTTTTGAGCTAGTAGTTCTTGTGTCTCTTTAGTTTTTTTTATTAGATTTCTCCAATTTCTTTTTTAAGTCTTCTACCTCCATTTCTGCTGCTACTGCCCGCTCTTCCATCTTGTCCATTTTCTTTCTCATTTCTGTTAAGGTCATCTCCATTTTATTTATTTTCTCTTCTGTGTTGTTTATTCTTTTTCTTAAATCCTTAAATTCCTGTGTTTGCCATTCTTTAAATGACTCCATGTATCCTTTAATAAGAGCAAGTATATCCTTTACCTTGCCTATCTTTTCTTCTTCTATTTCACCATACTCTTCCTCTTCTTCTTCCTCTGGGTTGACCATCTGTTGTTTCTTTGTTGCCCTTTCCTCCTCTTCTTTCTTGTTTCTATTGTCTTCTGTGGTCTCTTCTTGCTGCAGGTGTTCTGCAGCTGTCGTTGCCGGCTGTGGAGATCGACTCCCCAGCTGGTCCCCCCTCCCGTCGGTGTGTTTTTTTTCATTCGCATCGCGCATGCGCGGTTGCGCACTTTTACTCGGCTCTGCGAGCCATTTTTGTAGTCCATTATTTACCGACCTGAGGGAGCGGGTTTCTCTCTCCGCAGCGGGCCTCTTCGGACAGGTAAGGCCTTCACCTTTTTCCTCCTTTGTCTTCTCTTCCTCTCTTCTTACCGTTGCTTTCGATTTTTCTTTTTTTGTCGCCATCTTCTTTCCACTTTTACACTCACTTTTCTGTAACTTTTATTTCTGTGCCTTTGTGTTTTCCTTTGTTTTTCCCGACTTTTCTGGAGAGGGCTGGAGTTCACCGTCCAGCCACTACTCCATCACGTGACTCCTCCGCTGGGCCTCTCATTTTGATGGCAATTCTTTCATGATTTTATTTGCGAATTTACTCTTCTTAGTCATTGTTTATTGTAGGTTCATTCCCATGTCTTTTTTTTTTTATTTTGGTTATTCAGTTTTTACCCTATTCTTGAAGATCCTGGGAACTCTAGGATTCCACCCCCTCCTCCTCTCCCTACATCACGTGTCCTCAAAGTAAGTCTTTAAATGAGAACAGGAGCAGGAGTCAGCCATTCGGCCCGTCGAGCCTTTTCCGCCATTCAATGTGATCATGGCTGATCTGATGATCATCTCCACCGACCTGCCTTTTCCCCATATCCCATAATTTCCCAACGATGTAAAAATCTATCCAACCTTGTCTTAAATATTTTTACTGAGGTCGCCTCCCACTGCTTCAATGGATAGGGAATTCCACAGATTCCCCACCTTCTGGGAAAAGCAGTTCCTCCTCATCTCCGTCTTAAATCTACTCCCCTCTCTCCCTGGAAGGGTAGCCACTGTTCCTGAACCTGTTGAGACAAGTCTCGAGGGACACATACCTCTTTCCTGATGGTAGCAGCAAGAACCCAGAGGCTGGTGGAGTGTTGGAACTCAGGGTTCTGAATAGGAGGGGAGGGGAAGTTGGGTCTTGGAGGGATGGGTGGAGGGGTCCATGGCTGAGCCACCACTCACTGAGAGTTCAGGTATCAGGTGGAAATCAAGTTTATTGTCATCCAAATGTACAAGTACAACCCGATTAAACAGCGTTCTCCAGTCCTCAGTGCAAAACACGCAGACACACACCCAGACATAACACACATACAGACATACAGGACAAATATTCATCTGTACAAATAAATAAATAAAGTTTCGTAAATATGAGGGTCTCGGAGGATTAGTGCGAGCCGTTCCTTTGGTCGTTCAGCATTCTCACTGCCCGTGGGAAGAAGCTGTCCCCGAGCCTGGTGGTGCTGGCTCTGATCCTCCTGTATCTCTTCCCCAATGGGAGCAGCTGAAAGATGCTGTGTGCGGGGTCAAAGGGGTCCTCAATGATTTTGCACACTCTTTTCAGACAACGATTCTAGTAGATCATGTTGAAAGGGGGGATGGGAGAAGAGAGAATCCAGTGATCATCTCTGCCACTCTTGTGGTCCTGTGGATGGACCTCCGATCCATTTCTCTGCAGCGGCTGTCCCGCACTGTGATGCAGCCGGCCAGGACGCTCTGGATAGAGCTCCTGTAGAAGGTTGACATGATGGCGGCCAGTAACCTTGTCCGTTTCAGTCTTCTCAGGAAGTGCAGTCACTGTTCGATCTTCCTGACAAGTGAGGAGATGTTGTGATAGGTCACTAGTTAAGTGAACTCCAAGGAACTTGGTTCTCTCCACTACAGAGGTGTTGATGTGTAGTGGAGGGTGGTCATTCCTGGTCCTCCTGAAGCCCACGATCATCTCCTTCGTCCTGTCCATGTTGAGACTCAGGATGTTACTCTCACGCCACATCACGAGATTCTCCACCTCTTCTCTGTTGTTGCTGACAAGGTTTACGACTGTTGTGTCTCCTGTCAACTTGACCCTGTTGGAGCCTAATCTGTGATGCAGTTGTGAGTCGGTCGTGTGAACAGGAGTGGGCTGACCCCACAGCTCCAAGGGGTGACGGTGCTCAGCGTGACAGTGTTCGGCGTTCAGTTAATGACCCGGGCAGTCAGGGTGATGGTTGGGGCAAACAAACCGTGTGGAAATTGGGGGGGGGGGGGGGGGGCATGGTGTGGTAAGGATTCCCCTCAAGCCAGCTCTGCCAGTCATGTGATTATTGCTGGCCTCATACCATCTTCCGTGCTGGTTCTCTGTCACCCTGCATCAGTCTCCACCTTAAACATGTCCATTGATCCCAGTCACCTCCAGCCTTGGGGGCAGAAGGTTCGAGAGACTCAGGCCTGCTGTAACATGTCCCCCTCTCCCCAAGTTGGGTCCGGTGGAACACCTCAGCACCAACCCTGCACCCAGAGATGGGTAGGGCAGAGCACCATAGGAGGGTGGAAGGGGGGGGGAGGGAGGGCTGAGGAAGATAGGGAGCACTGCAGGACAGAGGGCAGGGAGTGCTGTGGGAGGAGTGAGGTGGAACACTTCAGGGGTGGGAAATGAAGGAGAGCATGGAAGGGGAGGGAGAGAAGAGGGGAAGAGGAGGAAAGAGGCGGGGTAAGGGGATGGGAGAGGAGGGGAGAGGAAGGAAAAAGAAAGGAGGGAGGGGAGGGAGTGCAGGAATGGAGGAGGGAATGGGGAAGGAGGGACGGGGAGATGAGGGGAGAGGAGCGAGGGGAGGGGAGTGGAGAACAGAACCCGACATCACTGTACAGGCCCTTCAGCCCTTGATGTTGTGATGACCCATATAATCCTTCCTAAAATAATACTAAACCCTCCCTAACCCGTAACCCTCTATTTTCATGTTGTGCTGAAGAGTCTCTTAAATGCCCCTAATGTTCCAGCCTCCACCACCACCCCAGCAAGGCATTACAGGCCCCCACAACTCTCTGTGTAAAAAAAATTTTTACCCCCTCCCCCCACCCCGATGTCTCCCCTAAACTTCCCTCACTTCACTCTGTACACTCTGGTGTTTGCTGTTCCTGTCCTGGGAAACAGGCACTGCCCGTCCACCCTCTCAGAATCTTGCAGACCTCTATCAAGTCTCCTCTCATCTACACACCAGAGAGAAAAGTCCCAGCTCTGCTAACCCTGCCTCATAAGATGTTTTCCAATCCAGTAAACATCCTGGTAAATCTCTGCACCTTGTCCATAGTTTCCACATCATTCCTGTAATGAGGTGACCAGAACTGAACACCATACTCTCAGTGTGGTCTCACTCAATCCCCCAACTAATGAAGCCCAGCATCCCAACTGCCTTCTTAACTATCCTACCAACCTGTGCGGCGACCTTGAGGGAAGTATGGATTTGGACCCTGTGATAGTACAGATTCTATCACCAATGTGTATATGTACAGATGGTAGTGTAGGATGACTGTGATTGGCTGAGAGCATAGCCACGCCTACTGGCAGGTCTTAAAGGATTGCTCCGAGCCAGACCAGGTCATTCTGGACTGGTCGACCTACTTGTGATATGCTCCAGTCTTTTAGTTAATAAAAGCCTTGGTTTGGATCAACAAGACTGCTGGACATGGCATTATTGAACCTAGCTCAAGTCCCTGGTGGTTGTTAAAAACAGGGAGAAGCCGTGGATGGTGGTTTTTTTAATTTTTTTTATTTTTCACACTATAAACCATATTGATCAAGATACATACATGTTCCTTCTTGAATATATACAGTGTCGTTTTCTCCCCCCCTTCCCTCCTCCCCTCCCTCCCTCCCTACCTCCCCTCCCATTCATTTAAAATTCAGAATCTAAGATACATTAAACCCGTCAAACAATGTTGTCACTCAATAAAAATAAACAAGAAATTCCACTGAGTCAATTCTTTTCATTTCTTTCTCCTTCTGTCATTTTAGGTGGTAGATGTCCCCGGTAGGTTTTCTCTATTGTGTTTCATGTATGGCTCCCATATTTGTTCAAATATTGTAATGTTATTTCTTAAATTAGATGTTATTTTTTCTAATGGAATACATTTATTCATTTCTATATTCCATTGTTGTATTCTCAAGTTATCTTCTAATTTCCAGGCTGACATAATACATTTTTTTTGCTACAGCTAGGGCTATCCTAACAAATCTTTTTTTGTGCACCATCCAAATCAAGTCCAAATTCTTTGTTTTTTATGTTACTTAGGAGGAAGATCTCTGGGTTTTTTGGTATATTGCTTTTTGTGATTTTATTTAATATCTGGTTTAGATCTTCCCAAAATTTTTTCACTTTCTCACATGTCCAGATTGCATGAATTGTTGTTCCCATTTCCTTTTTACAGCGAAAACATCTGTCAGATACTGTTGGGTCCAATTTATTTAACTTTTGAGGTGTAATGTATAGCCTGTGTATCCAGTTATATTGTATCATACGTAACCTCCTATTTATTGTATTTCTCATCATTCCAGAACATAACTTCTCCCATGTTTCCTTTTTTATCTTTATATTTAAATCTTGTTCCCATTTTTGTTTAGTTTTACCATTTGTTTCCTCATTCTCCTTTTCTTGCAGTTTAATATACATATTTGTTATAAATCTTTCGATTATCATTGTATCTGTAATCACATATTCAAAATACTTCCCTCTGGTAACCTCAGACTGCTTCCCAATTTGTCCTTCAAGTAGGATTTCAGTTGGTAGTATGCCAACACTGTATCGTGAGTTATATTTATATTTATCCTTCATTTGTTCAAAGGATAATAATTTATTTCCTGAAAAAGCAATTTTCTATTCTTTTGATCCCTTTTTTCTCCCATTCTCTAAAGGAAAGGTTATCTATTGTAAAAGGGATTAGCTGATTTGCGTCAGTATTAGTTTTGGTAGTTGGTAATTTGTTTTATTCCTTTCGACATGAATCTTCTTCCAAATATTGAGCAGATGATGTAATACTGGAGAATTCCTACTTTGTACCAATTTTTTATCCCATTTATATAATATATGTTCGGGTATCTTCTCCCCGATTTTATCTAGTTCTAATCTAGTCCAATCTGGCTTTTCCCTTGTTTGATAAAGATCTGATAGGCATCTTAATTGTGCGGCTCTATAATAATTTTTAAAGTTTGGCAGTTGTAAGCCTCCTTGTTTATATCATTCTGTTAATTTATCTAGTGCTATCCTCGGTTTCCCCCCTTTCCATAAATATTTCCTCATTATTTTCTTTAACTCCTTGAAGAATTTCTCCATCAAGTGTATTGGCAATGCCTGAAATAGATATTGTATCCTTGGGAAAATGTTCATTTTAATACAGTTTATCCTTCCTATCAGTGTTCGTGGTAAGTCTTTCCAATGCTCTAAGTCATCCTGTAATTTTTTCATTAGTGGATAATAATTGAGTTTATATAGATGGCCGAGGTTTTTATTTATTTGTATACCTAGGTATTGTATTGCTTGCATTTGCCATCTGAATGGTGATTCTTTCTTAAATTTTGAGAAATCCGCATTATTCATTGGCATTGTTTCACTTTTATTTGCATTAATCTTGTAACCTGACACTTCTCCATATTCCTTCAATTTCTTATGTAATTCTTTTATTGATATTTATGGTTCTGTTAAGTATACTATAACATCATCTGCAAATAAACTCATTTTATATTCCTTGTCTTTTATTTTTATCCCTTTTATTTTATTTTCTGTTCTTATCAGTTCTGCTAGTGGTTCTATGGCTCACAAGAACAATAAGGGCGATAGCGGGCATCCCTGCCTTGTTGATCTGCTTAAGTTAAATTGCTTTGATATATATCCATTTACTGTCACTTTCGCCAATAGCCCCTTATATAATGCTTTAATCCAATTAATATATTTCTCTGGTAAACTGAATTTTTGTAGTACTTTGAATAAATAATTCCATTCTACTCTGTCAAAGGCCTTCTCTGCGTCTAAAGCAACCGCTACTATTGGAGCTTTATTTCCTTCTACTGCATGAATTAAGTTAATAAATTTACAAATATTGTCTGTTGTTCATCTTTTTTTAATAAATCCAGTTTGGTCTAGATTTACTATTTTTGGAACATAGTCAGCTAATCTGTTTGCTAATAGTATAGCTATTATCTTATAACCTGTGTTAAGTAAAGATATTGGTCTATATGACGCTGGTGCGAGTGGATCTTTCCCTGTCTTTGGTATTACTGTAATTATTGCTGTTTTGCATTAATCTGGTAAGCTTTGTGTTTTATCAATCTGGTTGATTACTTCCAGGAGGGGAGGAATTAATAAATCTTTAAATGTTTTATAGAATTCTATTGGGAATCCATCCTCTCCTGGTGTTTTATTATCTCTTGTATTTCTACTATTTCAAATGGTTCTGTTAATTTATTTCGTTCCTCTATTTGTAATTTTGGTAGTTCAATTTTAGTTAAAAATTCATCTATTTTGTCTTCTTTCCCTTCGTTTTCAGTTTGGTATCATTGTTCGTAGAATTCTCTGAAGTTTTCATTAATCTCCGTTGGATTATATGTGATTTGTTTGTCTTTTTTCCTTGATGCCAATACCATTCTCTTAGTTTGTTCTGTCTTAAGCTGCCACGTTAGAATTTTGTGCGATTTTTCTCCTAGTTCATAATATTTCTGTTTTGTCTTCATTATGTTCTTCTCCACCTTATATGTTTGTAGTGTTTCATATTTTATTTTTTTATCTGCCAATTCTCTTCTTTTAGTTGTGTCTTCCTTCATTGCTAATTCTTTTTCTATATTTGCTATTTCCCTTTCCAACTGCTCTGTTTCCTGATTGTAGTCCTTCTTCATCTTGGTTACATAACTTATTATTTGCCCACTGATGAACGCTTTCATTGCGTCCCATAGTATAAACTTATCTTTCACTGATTCCGTATTTATTTCAAAGTATATTTTAATTTGTCGTTCAATTAATTCTCTAAAATCCTGCCTTTTAAGTAGCATGGAGTTTAATCTCCATCTATACATTCTTGGAGGGATGTCCTCTAACTCTATTGTCAATATCAGGGGTGAGTGGTCCGATAATACTCTAGCTTTATATTCTGTTTTCCTAACTCTGTCTTGCACGCGAGCTGATAACAGGAATAGGTCTATTCTTGAGTATGTTTTATGTCTACCGAATAATATGAATATTCCTTTTCCTTTGGGTGTTGTTTCCTCCATATATCCAAAAGTTGCATTTCTTGCATCGATTTAATTATAAATTTGGTTACTTTGTTCTTTCTGTTAATTTTTTTCCCAGTTTTATCCATGTTTGAATCTAAATTAAGGTTGAAATCCCCTCCTATTAGTATGTTCCCTTGCGTGTCTGCTATCTTCAAAAAAATATTTTGCATAAATTTTTGATCTTCTTCGTTAGGTGAATATACATTGAGTAAATTCCAAAACTCTGAATATATCTGACATTTTATCATTACATATCTCCCTGCTGGATCTATTATTTCCTCTTCTATTTTGATTGGTACATTTTTACTGATAAATATAGCTACTCCTCTCACTTTTGAATTATATGATGCTGCTGTTACATGTCCTATCCAATCTCTCTTTAATTTCTTGTGCTCCACTTCAGTTAAGTGTGTTTCTTGTACGAATGCTATATCAATTTTTTCTTTTTTCAGTAAATTTAGCAGTTTCTTCCTTTTGATTTGGTTATGTATTCCATTAATATTTAAAGTCATATAGTTCAACATAGCCATTTCATAATTTGTTTATCTTTCCTTTCTGTTTCCTCATCATCACCTTTCCTTCTTATCCATTTCTGCTTTATTTTTTCGAACACTTTATAAGACAATATTTCTAAAACATAAAACATTTCCATTATTCTCCTATCTAAAATTCCTTTAACCCCACTATCCCCTCCCCTTCCTGAGTTGCCCTTTATCCCTTGTTGGGCAACCACATCTCCCCTCTCTATTTGGATTTGCGAATTCACTCGCGTCAACTGATTTCACAGTGACCATAACTCTTCCCCACCCAGCCCCCCCCCCAGAAAAGATTTTAATTTTCATATACAACAAAGGTCACTCTCTTAATTCCCCCCATACTTCCTTTCTTCCCTTTCTTTCCCTTCTTAGTTGACAAAGTGCGCGAACCTAGTGACCCCTAGTGCCGGATCCCGACCGCATGCGTCCCCTCATGGACTTTCCCCAACCCCAACACATACATATAGTTTGTGGTCATTTTTGTTCTCGTTACATATCTTCCTCTCTCTGTCTGTTTTGTAGTTGTTCTTCAAATGTTCTTGCTTCCTCCGGATCCAAGAATAGTCTGTTTTGCTGCCCTGGAATAACTATTTTAAGTACCGCTGGATACTTTAGCATAAATTTCTATCCTTTTTTCCATAGGATCATTTTTGTTGCATTAAACTCCTTCCTCTTCTTCAGGAGTTCAAAACTTATATCTGGATAGAAAAAAATTTTTTGACCGTTGAATTCCAGTGGTTTTTTGTCTTCTCTTATTTTCCTCATTGCTTTCTCCAATATATTTTCTCTTGTTGTATATCTTAAGAATTTTACTAGAATGGATCTTGGTTTTTGTTGTGGCTGTGGTTTAGGGGCTAATGTTCTGTGTGCCCTTTCTATTTCCATTTCTTCCTGTAGTTCTGGTCTTCCTAGGACCCTGGGAATCCATTCTTTTATAAATTATTTCATATTCTTCCCTTCTTCATCTTCCTTAAGGCCCACTATCTTTATATTGTTTCTTCTATTATAATTTTCCATTATATCTATCTTCTGAGCTAACAGCTCTTTTGTCTCTTTAACTTTTTTATCAGATTCTTCTAATTTCTTTTTTAAGTCCTCTACTTCAATTTCTACGGCTGTTTCTCGTTCTTCCACCTTGTCCGCTCTTTTTCCTATATCTGACATGATCATCTCTCATCTATTCATTTTTTTCTTCTGTACTTTTTACTCTTTTTATTTCACTGAATTCTTGTGATTGCCATTCTTTTACTGATTCCATATATTCTTTAAAAAATATATATCCATTGTCTTGCCCTTCCCTTCATCTTCCATTTTTCTGTGTTCTTCCTCTTCTTCTGAGTCCACTCCAGGATCTGTGTCCTTTACCTCTGTCTCTTCTGGTTTTCTTGTTGGTTTGTTTGTTTTATTTTGTTGAGTACTTTTGGTCTTCTTATTTTTATTAGAAGTGTCTTGCTGCTGGTCTTTTTCCTCTGGGTCGGTCATCTGTTGTTTCTTTGATTTCTTTTTACTTTCTTCTTTCTTGCTCTCGTTATTTTCTGTGTTTTCCTCTTGCTGCTTTGTTGTGGTTGTCAATTTCAGCTGTGGAGATCGACTCCTCTGCTGGTCCCCCCTCACGTCAGTGTTATTTTTGTCTTGCTCCTCGCGCATGCGCGGTTTTGCACTTTTATTTGGCTCCGTGAGCCATTTTTGTAGTCCCTAGTTCGGGGCTTCAACTGACCTTAGGGAGCGGGCTTCTCTCTCCGCGGCGGACCTCCTCGGACAGGTAAGGCCTTCACCTTCTTCTTCCGATGTCCTTTCTTCTTCTCTTCTTCCCGTTGCTTTTGGCTTTTCTTTTTTCGCTGCCATTTTCTCCACACCTTTATTTTCACTTTATTTTGGTTTTTGTGTTTGTGCCTTCATTTTTTCACTGTTTTTTTTTTAACTTTTCTGGAGAGGGCTGGAGTTCCCTGACCGGCCACTACTCCATCATGTGACTCCTCTCGGATGGTGGTTGACTACCGCCAGACAATCAACCGCTTCACACTTCTGGATGTGTACCCCCTTCCACAGATCATGGATGTGGTGAATCAGATTGCCCAATACCATGTATTTTCCACCATTGACTTACGTTCGGCCTATCATCAGCTCCCGATCCGCCGAGAAGACCGACCTTTCACGGCCTTCGAGGCGAATGGGCGGCTGTATCAATTTCTCAGGATACCCTTTGGATTCACAAATGGTGTCGTGGTCTTCCAGCGGGAAATGGACCGGATAGTGGACCAGAACGGGCTAACTGCTACTTTCCTGTATCTGGACAATGTCACCATCTGCGGCCATGACACGGAGGATCACAATGCCAACCTTGAGAAATTTTTTCAGACTGCAATTCGGCTGAACTTGACATACAATTTTGACAAGTGTGTCTTCCGAACCACTCGGCTCGAAATTCTAAGTTGTGTGGTGGAGAATGGGGTGGTCATGCCGGATCCCGACCGCATGCGTCCCCTCATGGACTTTCCCCCAACCCCAACACCCAGAAGGCACTCAGACACTGCCTGGGTTTTTTCTCCTACTATGCCCAATGGGTTCCACACTATGCCGACAAGGCACGGCCACTTATCTAGACCACCTCCTTCCCCCTGTCAACCGAAGCCAGAGAGGCCTTCGACCTCATCAAATTGGACATCGCTGCTGCAACGCTGCACGCCATCGACGAGTCCATTCCATTCCAAGTTGAGAGCGATGCGTCCGACTTTGCACTGGGAGCCACTTTGAACCAGGCTGGCCAGCTAGTAGCCTTCTTCTCCAGAACCCTACAGGGTCCTGAGAGTCGACACTCCTCTGTCGAGAAGGAGGCCCAGGCCATAGTCGAGGCAGCACATCGTTGGAGACACTACCTCACTGGCTGGTGCTTTACGCTGCTGACCGACCAATGCATGGTCTCCTTCATGTTTAGCAATATCCAGTGTGGTAAGATCAAGAATGACAAAATTGCCAGGTGGAGAATTGAGCTCTCCACCTTTAATTATGACATACTGTATCAGCCAGGTAAACTCAACGACCCGCCAGATGCACTCTCCGGGGGACTTGCGCCAACATACAACTGGAAAGGCTGAAGAGACTCCACGAAGAGCTCTGTCATCCAGGGGTCACTAGGTTCGCGCACTTTGTCAAAGCTCGCAACCTGCCCTACACAGTCGAGGAGATTCGCTCCATGACCCGAGCCTGCCCGGTGAGCGCTGAGTGCAAGCCCCACTTCTTCCGTCCGGAGAACACCCACGTCATCAAAGCCACCCGTCCCTTTGAGCGTCTCAGTGTAGACTTCAAGGGGCCCCTATTGTCGACCAAGCGTAACACCTACATCCTTACGGCCATCGACAAGTACTCCCGTTTCCCGTTTGCTGTGCCCTGCTCGGACATGACTGCCTCCTCAGTTATAGAGGCCCTGCACAGCATCTTCACCATCTTCGGGTACCCAGTTACATCCACAGTGACAGGGGGTCCTCGTTTATAATTGCAGAACTGCGGCAGTACCTTCTGGAGCATGGTATTGCTTCAAGCAGGACCACCAGCTATAACCCACGCGGTAATGGGCGAGTCGAAAGAGAGAATGCCACCGTCTGGAAAGCAGTTACGCTTGCCCTCCGGTCCAAAGGTCTCCCTACCTCTCGCTGGCAGGACGTGCTCACTAGTGCCCTACACTCCATCCGCTCCCTCCTATGCAGTGTGACCAATGCCACCCCCCATGAAAGGATGTTCTCTTTCCCGAGGAAATCCGAATTGGGAACGACCATACCAACATGGTTCATGGTTCCCAGTCCGGTCCTCTTACAACGCCACGTCTGGCACTCTAAGAACGACCCTTTGGTTGACCAAGTGACTGCTCCATGCGAACCCACATTATGCCTACGTTGAGTACCCGGACGGGCGGGAGGACACAGTCTCGGTAAAGGACCTAGCCCAAGCCGGATCAGGCGATCAGGCACAGCAGTGCCTTTAACTCAACCTCCCCCTATTCCTTCTCCCCCAGGTCATGTGCTTGAACAGAGGGACCAGCACCACCCCACCAGCTCAGGCCAGACTGTCGACAATGCCGTTGGGAAATTGAGCGAAGCAGTGGCCGCACCCTACGGGCCAGCCGGCGACACGACGCCGGCGACCCCAATCCCGGCACCACGGCGGTCATGCCGGATGGTCAGGCCTCCTGCACAGCCCCTAACCTCCATCCACCCCAGGGTCAGTTCTCAAAGAAGGGGTGAATGTGATAGTACAGATTCTATCACCAATGTGTCTTAAAGGATTGCTCCTAGCCAGAACAGGTCATTCTGGACTGGTTGTGATATGCTCCAGCCTTTTAGTTAATAAAAGCCTTGGTTTCGATCAACAAGTCTTTGGTTTTTTCAACGTGCTTGACAGAACCCAAGGTCCCTCTGTACCTCCACGCTGTCAAGTAACCGACACATCCAGATTGAAATCTTGTACTCCCTCCTCTCCCCTTCCTCCTCTCTCCATCCCTCCCCTCCCATTCCCTTCCTTACCTCCTCCTCCTCTCTTCCCTTCCATCCTCTCCCCTTTCTGCCCAGCTCTGCATCCTGTCTACATCCACTTGTAGCCTTCAACAACCTTCAGCTCCATCCGCAACTCCTTCAATCTTCGATTCATCCACAGACCCTTCCTTCTGCCTCCTCATCCAGGTCAAGAAGGGGGGGGAGGGGTAGGGGGAGAGGTGGAAAGGAGGAGAGAATTGGGGAGAGTAGGAGGAGAGGGAGAGGGAGAGGAAAGAAAAGGGGGAGTGGAGAAGGGAGAGGAAGGGAGGGGAGGGGATGGGGAAGGTGGGAGAGGAGAGTAGGTGGAGGGAGGGAGGGAGACAAGGCAGGGAGAGAAAGGGGAGGATAGAGGAGGAGAGAAGGGAGAGTGGAGAAGGGGGAGGAGAGGAGAGAAGGGGAGGGGAGGGGATGGGGAAGGTGGGAGAGGAGAGTAGGTGGAGGGAGGGAGGGGAGAGAGGGAGACAAGGGAGGGAGAGAAAGGGGAGGATAGAGGAGGAGAGAAGGGGGAGTGGAAAAGGGGAGGAAGGAGAGGAGAGAAGAGAAGAGGAGAGGAGAGAAGGGGAGGGGAGGGGATGGGGAAGGTGGGAGAGGAGAGTAGGTGGAGGGAGGGAGGGGAGAGAGGGAGGGGAGAGAGGGAGACAGGGGAGGGAGAGAAAAGGGAGGATAGGGGAGGAGAGAAGGGGGAGTGGAGAAGGGGGAGGAAGGAGAGGAGAGGAGGAGAAGAGAAGAGGAGAGAAGGGGAGGGGAGGGGATAGGGAAGGTGGGAGAGGAGAGTAGGTGGAGGGAGGGAGGGGAGAGAGGGAGACAAGGGAGGGAGAGAAAGGGGAGGATAGAGGAGGAGAGAAGGGGGAGTGGAGAAGGGGAGGAAGGAGAGGAGAGGAAAGAAGGGGAGGGGAGGGGATGGGGAAGGTGGGAGAGGAGAGTAGGTGGAGGGAGGGAAGAGAGGGAGACAGGGGAGGGAGAGAAAGGGGAGGATAGGGGAGGAGAGAAGGGGGAGTGGAGAAGGGGGAGAAAGGAGAGGAGAGGAGAGAAGGGGAGGGGAGGGGATGGGGAAGGTGGGAGAGGAGAGTAGGTGGAGGGAGGGAGGGGAGAGAGGGAGACAAGGGAGGGAAAGGGGAGGATAGAGGAGGAGAGAAGGGGGAGTGGAGAAAGGGGAAGAAGGAGAGGAGAGGAGAAGAGAAGAGGAGAGGAGAGAAGGGGAGGGGAGGGGAGGAGTGAAGGGGGAGGAGAGGAGAGAAGAGGGGAGAGGAGGGAACGCCGCGGGAAGGGGGAGGTGCCAGGCCGACCCCGCCCCTGCCGAAATTGCGCAGACGCGGAGCGGGGCTGCAGGTGACTGGGGGAGAGGAAGCGGCGGTGGGTCTGGGACTGACGGACGGAGGGAGAGCACCCCATCCGCATCGGGGCCGCGGCTCCCCATCCCCATCGGGGCCGCGCCTCCCCCATCCGCATCGGGGCCGCGCCTCCCCATTCCCATCCCCATCGGGGCCGCGCCTCCCCATTCCCATCCCCATCGGGGCCGCGCCTCCCCCATCCCCATCGGGGCCGCGCCTCCCCCATCCCCATCGGGGCCGCGCCTCCCCCATCCCCATCGGGGCCGCGCCTCCCCCATCCCCATCGGGGCCGCGCCTCCCCCATCCCCATCGGGGCCGCGCCTCCCCCATCCCCATCGGGGCCGCGCCTCCCCCATCCCCATCGGGGCCGCGCCTCCCCCATCCCCATCGGGGCCGCGCCTCCCCCATCCCCATCGGGGCCGCGCCTCCCCATCCCCATCGGGGCCGCGCCTCCCCCATCCCCATCGGGGCCGCGCCTCACTGACTTCTCTCTGCTCGCCCTACAGTTACTGAGAGCGGCAACGCCAGGCCGGACCCCACCCCCTTGATCCTTGACCCCTCTCCTTGCCCTCACGCTCTGCCCCTTAACCCCCTCATGCTCTCCTCACCCTCACGCTCTGACACCCCTCCTCACCCTCACGCTCCAACCCTTAACCTCCTCGCTTCACCCTCACACTCTGATGCTTGACCTCCCTGCCTCGCCCTCACACACCGACACTTGACCGCTCCTTGCCCTCACACTTCGACCCTTGAACCCCCCCCCTTTCCCTTCCTGCCCCTCAAGTCTCTGTTCTCTGGCAACATGCTCCCCTGTGTCATCCAGGAGTTTGACCACCCCTCAGCCCTGGAGCCAGTGGCCACCCTCCCCAACCTCAATGCCCTGCGGCTGAAGGGCCACTGCCTTGGCCTCCTCTTGCCTGGCCCTGCAGTCAGCACCTGGGAGGAGGCACAAGGTAGTGGGGCCACACCCCAATCCCCCAGGGTGGATGCCAACTGCAACAGGCCCGAGATCGAAGGCTGGGCCTGGGGCTGGGCCTGGAGAGGGCCAGAGGACTCCCCCTCCCGACAGACTTCAGAGTCTTGTCACCCCACCTCCCGAAGGGCTTTGGAGACTCTGCATTCTCCCTCCTCGGGGACCTCAGGGTCCACAGACTCCCCGTCATCAGGATGCTCGGAATCTCCAACCTCCCATTCTCCTGGCCCCTCCCTATACCCAGGACCCACGGAAATCCAAATCCCTCCTTCCCTGGGAGACTTTCCGTCATCTGGATCCACAGAATCTCCAGATTCCCCTTCTCCAGGACCCATCCCATACCCGGGACCCACAGAATCTTCGGATTCCCCTTCTCCAGGACCCATCCCATACCCGGGACCCACGGAATCTCCGGATTTCCCTTCTCCGGGACCCATCCCATACCCGGGACCCACGGAATCTCCGGATTCCCCTTCTATGGGACCCATCCCATATCCACGACCCACTGAATCTCTGGCCTCCCCTTCTCTGGAGTCATCCCTGTCTCCAAGATCCATGGAGCTACCAACCTCCCCTTACCTGAGAGACTCCCTGTCCCGAGGACCCATGGAATCTCCGACCTCCCCTTCTCCGAGCCCCTCCCCGTCTCCAGGACCCACGGAACTCCAATCCTCCCCTTCCCTGGGAGACTCCCTGTCCCCAGGACCTACGGAATTTCCAGCTTCCCCTTCTCTGAGCACCTCCTCATATCCAGGACCCACGGAACTCCCATCCGCCCCTTCCCTGGGAGACTCCCCATCCCCAGGACCCACAAAATCTCCGGCCCTCCCTTCCCTGAGAGCACCCATCTCCCCAGGGCCCCAAGAATTCTCAACCATTCCAGTCCCCAAGACTGGGCCATCAGAATTCCCTGCCTCCTCTTCTTCATGGCCTCTAGACTGCCAGGGATTTGGTCCCACTGCAAGGATCTCTGGGTCCCTCATCACTCCCATGCAAGGGTTCTGGGGAATGGACAGAGCTTCCACTTCTGTAGACTTTGTCCTTTCCCCGGAGCTCTCGGGGTTCCTGCGATGCTCTCCTGATCCTGGGACATCAGAGCCCCTGTGTCCCCCCTCTCCGCTCCCGGGAACCTTAGCCAGCAACCCCGAAACCACGCCCCAGGGTGCCGAGCTCCACACCGACCCCAGGATCGCAGGTCGGGGGTCAAACGGGGCACGGGTCACCACCTTCCACGAGCTGGCACTCAGGAGGCGCCGCCCCATGGCCTCCGCTCCCCGCCCGCCACCCCCCCCCACCTGCTGAAGGCGCCCCACCACCACCAGTGATCACCTTCCGGGAGCTGAGATGGAGAGGGCAGGTCAACGGAGTGGGGCCTCGGGAGGATGGGGTGGAGGAGACGTCCCTCCCAACGGACGGACCGTCTTCAGCGGCAGGAAGCAGTGGAGGTCGGGGAATGGCTGACGGTGGAGCCAAGCCGGCGAGGGAAGGTAGGAGAATGGGGAGCACTCCCTCGGTGGCACTCCATGGGGCTGGTAAAGGTCAAGATTCAACTTATTGTCATGTAATAAAGACAGTGCAAAATTGTACGGAATTTGCTTTTGTCTGTTCTAAGGCAGACAGATTCGCCATCGGCAGAAATTACCAGAAGCGCCTCTTGGAGTCAGAGAGAGAGAACCAAAAGAGTGCTTCCCCCCCCCCCCCCCCCTACCCGAGTCACCGAGTGTCCGTGGATTCCCCCTGCAGCTCTTCTACAGCCCCACAGACTCCAGTCCAAACCATCGGCCGCCCGAGCTCCAGATCTGAACCTCCGACATGGTCAGGAACCCTTCAGTGCCCTCGGCACCTCCTCGCATCCCGGTTTGTATACCTGGTGCCCCCTCCAGTGGTTGCAGCCTCAAGCCACCACCAGCTCACCCCTTGTGTGTTTCGTCAGCCTCAGAGCCCCCCTCGCTGGTCCGCTGCCGTGGTCACCGTCCTGTGGGTTGTCTCCTCTGCTTCTCTTCTCCTCCTCGGATGGGGGGGGGGTAGCCTCCCCGGTTTCTGCGCCAGCCCTCCGCTCCACCCTTCCCCACCGGAGTCTGCAACCCCTCGTGGCTGCTGCCCATCATGGGCGCCGCCATCTTGGGCCTAAACCCCGCGGTCGCAGGGTTTTTAATTAAACCACTGTTGGCTCCTCTCACAGGCCGTTTAAAGCCCGTATGGAGTTGACGGCGGTTGGACCCTGCAGTGGGGCTGTGTCTCCGCTCCCCGCTCCCAACCCCCCCCCCCCCCCGTCCCTCTGCAGGGAGGCTCCTGTTGTTACCCCCCTCCCCTCCACCCAGTTCACTGAGAGACCCAGGCAGTTCTATCCCCTCCTGCAAACACCAGTGATGTAGGCAAGTCTTCAAACTGTGGGCTGCTTCTAGCACAAACACCATGGCCCTACATTCAAGTGGGCTGGCTCCCTTTGGCTCTGTAACCACCCCATGCTCTGTGCTGTGTAACACCACCTGTTGTATTTCACTGTGAGGTTAAAACATTACAGCACAGTACAGGCCCTTCGGCCCATGATGTGGTGCTGACCTATACCAAAAAAAGCAACCCTTTCTACCTCATAACCCTCTGTTTTTCTTTCATCTGTGTGTCTAAGAGTCTCTTAAATGCCCCTAATGTTCCAGCCTCCACCATCACCCCGGCAATGCATTCCAGGCCCCCACAACTCTCTGTGTAAAAAAAATCTTACTCCCTGACGTCTCCCCCAAACCTTCCTCCTTTCACGTTGTACAAACGTCCTCTGGTGTTTGCTACTCCCACCCTGGGAAAAAGGCGCGGGCCATCCACCTTATCAGGTCGGTGGGGATGAGCTGATCATCAGATCAGCCATGATCTCATTGCATGGCAGAGCAGGCTTGATGGGCTGAATGGCCGACTCCTGCTCCTATTTCTTACGTTTGTTTCGCTGCATCCGGATCAGACAATTTGCTTTGTCCTCTGGCCTGTGGAACAGGGATCCAGGAAAGATATCGGAGCAATTACTCAGGGACAGAGGACTGGGCGGTGGGCAGGTCAGGGAGGCTGATGTGGATAACTGGGCTCTCATTACTGGCCAGGTGATTGGCGTGATCTTGATAAACAAGCGCTCAGGTTCGAGGGTTGAAGGACTCCAATAGAAGAACATCAGAAACAGGAGCAGGAGTCGGCCACTCGACCCGTCGAACCTGGGCTGCCATTCAATGAGATAATGGCTGATCTGATGATGGGCTCATCTCCACCCACCAGTCTTTTCCCCATATACCTTAATTCCCCCACTATGTAAAAATCTATCCAATCTTGTCTTAAATATGTTTACTGAGGTCGCCTCCACTGCTTCAATGGGCAGCGAATTCCACAGATTCCCCCCAACTCTGGAAAAAAAAACAGTTCCTCCTCATCTCCATCTTCAATCTACCAGCCTGAATCTTCAGGCTTTGTCCCCTCGTTCTGGTCTCCCCCATCAATGGGAACAACGTATCTACCTCCATATTGTTTATTCCTTTCCTAATTTTGTATGTTCTTTCAGATCCCCTCTCATTCTAAATTCCAGTGAGTACTGTCCCAGATGACCCAATCTCTCCTCAAAGGCCAACCCTTTCATTTCTGGAATCAACCCGGTGAACCTACTCTGCACCACCTCCAAAGTCAGTACATCCTTCCTCAAGTAAGGAGAACAGAACTGCACGAAGAACTCCAGATGCTGAACCCATGTAGCAGACAGGAAGGGCTGAATGGCCTCCTGTCCATTGGTAACAGGTTCCAGCCTCCTATTCTGATGTACCAGGTCAGAGAGGAGCTATGGCTTTCTGGCCCAGTAAAGATGAGGAGTGGCTGAACAGCCTCCGGTCACTGTGTAACAGTGTGGAGAGGGGCTGAATGGCCTCCTGTCTCCATGTATCAGTTGGAGAGGGGCTGAATGACCTCCTGTCCCCATGTATCTGAGCAGAGAGGGGCTGAATGGCCTCCTGTCTCCATGTATCAGTTGGAGAGGGGCTGAATGACCTTCTGTCCCCATGTATCTGAGCAGAGAGGGGCTGAATGGCCTCCAGTACTCATGTAACAGAGTGGAGAGGGTCTGAACGACCTCCTGTCCCCATATCCAGGCCAGGAAGGGGGTTGAGCGGTGTCCCCATGTCCCATCCAGGGTGGGGCTGAATGGCCTCCTGTCCCCATGTCCTGTCGAGGGAAGGGACTAAGTAGTGTCCCTGTGTCCCAACCAGGGAGGGAGGTGAGCAGTGTTCTCGTGTCCCATCCAGGGAGGGGGCTGAGCAATGTCCCCGTGTCCCAACCAGGTAGGGGGCTGAGCAGTGTCCCTGTGTCCCATGCAGGGAGGGGGCTGAGCAGTGTCCTCGTGTCCTGTCCAGGGAGGGGGCTGAACAGTGTCCCCGTGAGCAGTGGTGGGGTGTCAGAAGAAGGCACCCATTGTGATAGGAGCACTTTGGTGGTGCAGGGGTTAATGACGTCACGCTGGGGAAGGTTTGATCAGATCAGGAAGCCTGTGTCCTGGCAGCCTGCAGCGATCACAGGCCTGTGAACCATGGTGATGGGAGCTGGGAGCCAGTGTCCTGCCTGTAGGTAGCAGGAGGAGTAACAAAACAAGGCCCTGGCCTTGAGGTATGTGTGGGAGTGGGACCATCTGAGATGGGGGGGGGGGGTGGGGCATAACGACGCGGCGTGTTGTTCGTCAGAGGCAGGATATCACCAGCAATGACTTATGTCCCTGTCTGTAAACAGGACAATCCTTGCTGTCAGGTCCCCGACACCTCTCGCTGTCTCTGTAACCCCCCACCCCCATGTCTCTTTAATCCCCAACGGTCCCCTACACCCCTTCCTGTCTCTGTAACGCCCACCAATCCCCTACACCCATTCTTGTCTTTGTAACCTCCCCCCCACCTCGCGTCCCCAACACCCCTCCCTTTTCTGTAACCCCCAACACCCCTCCCTGTCTCTGTAACGCCCTCAAATCCCCAACACTAGTCCCTGTCTCTAACCCCCCCCCCCCCCCCGGTCCCTTACAGCCCTCCCTGTCTTTGTAACCCCCTCCGGTCCCCTACACCCTTCCCTGTCTCTGTAACCTCCTCCCTTCAGTCCCCTACACATCTCCCTGTCTCTGGAACCCCCATCCCCACCCCCACCCCGCTCCGTCCAGTCCCTACACTCCTCCCTGTGTCCATAACCCTTTCTGGTCCCCTACACCCGTCCCTGTCTCTGTAATCCCCTCTGGTCCCCTACACCCCTCGCTGTCTCTATAACCCCCCCCTCCCTTCAGTCCCCTACACACCTCCCTGTTTCTGTAACCTACTCTGGTCCCCTACACCCCTCCCTGTCTCTGTAATCCCCTCTGGTCCCCTACACCCTTCTCGGTCCCCGACACCCCTCCCAGTGCCAGGCACCACTGGATAAGGTGTTGATTGCCCTGTTATGTGGCATTGTGCATTCTTGTTCTCCCTTGTTATATCTGTATGTCTGGAGTTTTGACTAACTCATGGTTATTCTCTGTTCTTCATTCTCTCTCTCTCTCTCTCTCCCCCTCCCCCATTGGCTGGTGTCACTATCCCCCTCACACCTTCCCTCCCCTTCCTCTCCCTCCACCCCTTTCCTTCCTCCTGCATCTCTTTCCTTTCCCCTCAACCCCTGGTCTACCCTCCTCTCCCCATTTCCTTCTCCCTCCCCTGCTCTCTCCTCTTCTTCCCTCCCTCCAACCCTTTCCCTCCTATCTCTGTAACCCCCTCCATCTATCCCTGCCTCTGTAATCCCCTCCATTACTGTCTTTCCATTTCACTGCCTTCTCTCCATCCCTCCCCTCCCCTTCCCCTCTCTTCCTTCCTTCTCCCTTCCTCCTCTCTCTCCCTTCCCCCTTCTTCCCCCTCCCCAATCCCACCCCTCTACCTCCTTTGCTCCTCTCTCTTCCCTTGCTTCTCCCTTCCCCCTTCCTTACCCCTCACCCCAACCTGTGCTATGTGTTCATTCTGTCTCTGTGCTGTCACCTTCTCCCTGGTCCTACACTGTTCCCATCCCTTCCTCCCTTTGACCCCCTCCCTCTCCCCATTCTCTGCATCCTTCCCCTCTCTTTCCCTCCCTCCTCTCCCTTCTCCTTCCATTCCTCCCCTCTCTCCCACTCCCTTTCCACTCCCTCCCTCCCCTTTCCTCTCCCCTCTCGCCTACCCCTTCCATCCTTCTACTCTTTCCCACTCCACCCCTCTCTCCCACTCCTCCCCTTTCTCTCTTCCCTCTCTCCCACTCTCCTCTCTCCAAATCTCTCTCCCCTCTTTCCCTCTCCCTCTCTCCTCTTTCACTCCCCTCTCTATCACTCTCATTCCCTCTTCCCTCTATTTCCCCCTCTCACTTCTCTCTCCCACCCTCTCCTTCCTATCATTCATCCCCCATCTTTCTCCCTCTCACTTCCTTTCACTCCCTCTCTCCACTTCCCTCCCCTCTCACCCTCCTCTCCCTCCCCCCTCCATCCCCCCTCCATCCCCTTCTCCTCTCACCCCTCCATCCCCTTCTCCTCTCTCTCCCCTTCTTACTCCACCCTCCCCCTCTCCCACCTCTCCCACCCCTTCACAGACCCCTCACTCCTGCGACCAGTCCAGTCCTACCTGCTCTGTTTCTCCTTCCCCAACCCCAGCTACTCCCACATCGAGCCCCCCACCACTGACGATTCCCGAGACCCAGAGACTGGACGTCCCTCCCCTGTTGGGGCCTACACCCCCCCTCAGCGAGGAAGCCTGTTCCTGCCCTCATCACCTGGACACCATTCCCTCTGCTCCCCACCCTTCCTCCGAAGATGGAGCTTCCCACCCTCCTACCTCGCCCCTGTCCCTTACCTACCCCTGGGCTGCCCCTCACCCCTGGGGCTCTTCTTCAGCCTGGCCTCCCCATCCCCTGACCTCCCCAACCCCAGGGACATCCACCCCCCGCAGAGTGCTGGTCGGAGTGACCGTGGATCGGGAGTCAGCGGTGAAGGGTTCTCCATCTGGAACACTGGCAGTAAGTTCCTCTCGTTGCCTGGACCACCCCCTCATGCAGGCACACTACCCTTCTCTCCCTCTGGGATGCTCACCTCACCCTCCCTGCCCTCCCTTAGAGCTCACAACAGTACCCCACCTCTGCTCGACCCGCACTGCCTCTCTCTCTCCCTCTGCTTCTCCTTTTCTCTGCTTCTCTCCCCTCTCTATCTCTCTCTCCCTCCTCCTCTGCCTTTCTCCCCTTCTCTCCCCTCTTCTATCTCTGCCTCACTCACTCTCTCTCTGCTTCTCTGATTCTTCTCTCATTCCTTGCCTTCTCACTGATTCTCACCCTCTTCCCCTCTCTCTCTCTCTCTCTCTCTCTCTCTCTCTCTCTCTCTACCCCACCCCCCTCCACAATGCCCCTCCCTGCCCCTGTCTTGCATCTCTGCCTGTCTCCTGCCCTAATGGCTGTGGGAATCTCTATGGTGTAGTTAGGAGAGGAGCCAGCCCAATGGTGGGGTATCAGGAGGCACCCCCTCTCTCTCTCCCCCCACCCCCAAGCTGGGCCGTGTCCCCTGTTGGACTCTGAGGAGATAGCAGCTTGATTGAAAACGTCCACAGAGACATTGATGGAGTCCATCAGGGATTGGGGCTGACGAGGAGATGAAGATTTGGGTCAGCCGGTGCTGAATGGTCTCTTCCTGTTCCAGAATAATCAACTCTTGAGGGGCAGAATGGCCTCCTGACCCGCTGAAGGAGTGGGTTTTGGGAAGAAGTGAGGAGGGATGAAGGGGGAAGGTTGGGGAGGGGTGATGTGGGTAGGGTTTGGGAACCTCCCCTGACCCCAGTGCCTCCCAATCTGTGTCCCACAGTGGATCGGAGCCCTTCCACTCCCTGTGAATCTAGCAGGAAGCATCGCAGGATGGATGAAGTGACCCCGGCGGCTGCTATCTCTTCACCATGTCTGGAGACCAAGGGCACAACCCTGAACCCAATGTCCAAGAGAGGTAAGAGGCTGGGGGGAGTCCTTTCCAGGGGTGAACACCCCCTGCCAGGAAAGGGAGGGGCAGCAAAGGAGAGGGGAAGGGAGGTGAGAAGGGGTGAGGGGAGGGTCAGTGAGGAGGGGGTTGGGGCGGTGAGGAGGGAGAGGGCAAAGTGGAGAGAGAGGTGGCATGGAGCGAGGAAGGTACAGAGTGGTGTGAGGGAGGGGTTTAAGGGAGTTAGGGGTCGAGGGAGGGGGTGAGGGAGATGGGGCAGAGGGTGGGATGTGAGGGGTGGAGGATGAGGGAGGGAGGGCTACGATGAAGGCATGTGAGCGAGGGAGGAGAAGTTGAGGTGGAGGTTGAGGTGTGGGAGGGAGGAGTACGATGAAGGCATGTGAGCGAGGGAGGGGAAGAAGAGGCGGAGGGAGGGGTGTGAGGGAGGGAGGGGCGGAGGGACCTGAGGCTGACACCTCTCTACCTGCCCCAGGACTGGTGTGGGCGGTCAGTGTGGCTGTGGACAATGTCATCGCCCACTTCAGCGCAGCTCGAAACGTTGTCCAGAAGGTAGGGGCAAAACTCCCTAAGGTGGTCCGTGTGGGAGGGGTTGGTGAGGAGGGAGGGGGACGGTGAGGAAGGAAGGGGCAGT
This sequence comes from Narcine bancroftii, assembly GCF_036971445.1. Lineage (NCBI taxonomy): Eukaryota > Metazoa > Chordata > Chondrichthyes > Torpediniformes > Narcinidae > Narcine > Narcine bancroftii. The sequence goes on from NC_091473.1 coordinate 194,875,232, forward strand.
GAGGAAGGAGGGGGACGGTGAGGAAGTGGGGGGGGGAACCGGTGAGGAAGGAGGGGCAGTGAGGAAGAAGGGGGCGGTGAGGAGGGAGGAGGTGGTGAGGAAGTGGGTGGGGTGGTGAAGGAGGGAGAGATATTGGGGAAGGAATGAGGAGTGATGAGAAGGGAGGAAGAGGCAGTGAGGAGGGATGGGGGGGGCGGTGGAAAGGGAGAGTGCAGAGGAAAGGGCAGGGAGGGAGGGTCGGTGAGGAGGGAGGTAGAGAACCTGCCTCCAGCCTTGGGATGTCCCGTGTCCTGTGCCATATGGCTCACCCATCACTCCCGCTCGGATCTCTCCCTTTTCTTACTCCCTTCATTCCCTCTTCTTTCTTTTTCCATTTTCCCTGTTCCCCCCTCCCTCTCCCTTCCCACCCTCACGTCCCCTCTCTCTTCAACCCTTCCTTTCTCCTCTCTCCCTTCCTCTCTCCCTTCAACCCCTATCTTCCCCCTCCCCCCTCTCCCTCCCTATTCCCCTCCCTTCCCCATCTTTCCCTCCCTCTCTCCACCCCTCCTTTGCCCTCTCCCACTTCCCTCCCCATCCTTTCCCTTCCCCTCTCATCCCCCCCTCCCTCCCTCCTCCCCCCACCCCAGACACAGCTGGGAACAGCAGAGACAGCCCGCGGCTCGGACACATGCTGCTGGCCAGCCTGTGCCCTGCCCTCACCGCTGTGCTGGGCGATGGGTTGAAGGTGTACCGACACGACCTGGTCATGGGCAGGAGGCCCAAACTCCCCCTGGACCGTGGTAGAAATCTCTGTGAAAGCAGGTAGGTCCCTCATTCACTGTGGCTCAGATCCCCACTCCATGATCCCACCTCAGGGTGCCCCCTCACTGGAGGATTATCTACCATTACCTTTGCACTTCAAGTTCAAGTTTATTGTCATCTGATTGCACCCTGATGAAATTGTGTTCTCTAGTCCTTGGTGCAAAATACGCGGACATAACACACACACAGACAAACAATACACATGCAGGGCAAGTATTCATATATACAAAACCTTGTTTTGTGAATATGAGGGTCTCAGAGGGTCAGTGTGAGCCGTTTCTTTGGTCGTTCAGCATTCTCACTGCCCATGGGAACAAGCTGTTCCCCAGCCTGGTGGTCCTGGCTCTGATCCTCCTGGATCTCTTCCCCGACTGGAGCAGCTGGAAGATGCTGTGTGCGGGGTGGAAGGGGTCCTCGATGATTTTGCGCACCCTCTTCAGACAACAATCCCGATATATCACTTCTATTTGGGTGAGGTGGGGAGAGAGGCCCCAGTGATCCTCTCTACCGTTCCTGTGGATGGACCTCCAATCCATTTCTCTGCAGCGACCGTCCGTCCTGCAGCCGGCCAGGACACTCTGGATAGAGCTCCTGTAGGTTGGCATGATGGTGGCCAGGAGCCTTACCCGTTTCAGTCTTCTCAGTAAGTGCAGTCGCTGTTGCGCCTTCCTGACAAGTGAGGAGATTTTGAGTGTCCACAAAAGGTCACTAGTTAATTGGACTCCACAGAACTCGTATATCAAGGAGTTCCTGTACCTGTGTGGCCTGCAACCAATAGGAATGTCACTTCATGTATGTATGGCAAACAATCGATCAGTTATTCATCCATTCCCCTTTGGGGCTGGATCTGAACCCTGGGACCTCCATCCCAGCTGTGAGAGCATCTTCAGCTGTTCAAGGGGGCAGTTCTCACTCCCACACCTACCTCGAGGGGGTCGATAGGGATAGGCAATAAATGCTGGCCTTGTGACCGTTTCTCTCGTTTTCCTCCCAACCCACCCCCCCAACAGATCACACTCCGCGGCACCTGTACAACGTGTTCCATCAGCTCGATGGACTCTCCCAGCTCAGCAACTCCCAGCGGAAGTTCAATGCCTTTGTGTTTGCTCTGTTGAAGTAAGTGTCAGGAGGTGGGATTTGCCCCTCTCCTTCCCTCCCTCTCCTTCCCTCCCTCTCCCCTTCCTCTTCCCTCCTCCTCTCTTTCCCTTCTCCTCTCCTTCCCCTTCCCTCCCCCTCCTTCCCTCCTTCTCTCCTTCCCTCCCCCTCCTCCCATCCCCTCCCCCTCCTTCCCCCTCCCCTCCCCTTCCTCCTCTTCCCTTCCTTTCTCTCCTTCCCTCCCCCCTCCTCTTCCTTCCTTCCTTCCCTCCCTCCTCCCCTTCCCTCCTCTCTTTTCCCCTCTCCTGCTTTCACTCTCCCACCTTCCTCCCCTCTCCCTCCTTCCTCCCTTCATCCCTCACTTCCTCTCCAGCTCTTCCCCCCCCCCCCCCACACACATGCACCCATGACCATTTGTACTCACACTTTGCACCATCTTTTTCCCCACAGCCTCAAGCTACTTGATTTCTGGATGGCTTCCCTGCAAAACTATGCAGGTGAGTGCTTCCCGACTCCTCGCTCTCTCCCCGCTCCACCGAGTCCCTGAGGAACTCTACACACTGTCGGCCTCACCCCCGGGTGCCCCTGACCTCTCGCTCTCTCCCCTCTCCACAGGAGCCCTGAAGACTCTCTACACCCCGTCAGCCTTCCTATGTCTCTCTCACTCTGGGGTCTTCGAGGAACTTCTGCTCCTTTTGCAGCCTCTCTCCGCCCTCTCCTTCCAGCTGGACCCCCTCTTTGAGTACCACCACTCCCCCCAGGCCTCCGAGATGGCCAAGCCTGGACACACAGTGCTGAGTGCAGATCAGCTGGACAGGACCTGGCGGCAAGGAGATGAGGAACTGTGCGCTCCAACGGCAGGCCAGACCTTTCCGGGTTCACCAGCAGGGGTAGAGGAGGGCTACAGGTTGCAGGAGACTCTCGACCAGGTGTCGTCATGGGCATGGAGACTTGGACGGGCAGTACTGGAGCTCGGGGTGGACCGAGAGGCACAGAGCGCTACCAGGCCATCGGATGTCAGTGTAGGCTGGTGGGGTCAGCTGGCCAGGAGCTGCCAAGTGGACCTCCTGCTCCCCCATCGCCCCTCAAGAGGCCTGGGTACAGGGCCTTGGTGGGGAGAGGTGGCCAGAGCACAGTACAATCCCATGCCCGGGGCACAGCGGGATTCCATGGTGGGAGCACAGCATGATCTCACAGCTGAAGCAGAGAGCAATCCCACGAATGGAGTACAGCACAATCCCATGGCCAGAGCACAGGGCACTCCCACAGATGGTGCAGGGCTCGAGGACAGGCCCTGGGACATTCCACACAGCACGGGGACACCTCGGCTAACCCTGGCCTCGCTCTTCGGTGCCAGGATCCCCAGCATCCACTCTCCCCGTCACCCGGAGCACTCACGGAGCAGGTAAAGAGGCACTTCCTCCACCCCTCGGTCCCATCCTCACTTCCCTCTCCCTAATCTCTCCACACCCTCCCTCCCCATCACCTCTCTCTCCCTCCTCCTCCTCCCTCCCCCTCCATCTTTCCCTCACACCTCCAGCCCTCCCTCATCCCTCCCTCCCACTCCCCTCTCCATCACTCCCTCCCTCACACCTCTCCCTTCCCCATCTCTCCTTCACCTCCCCCCCCCTCCCCTATCCTTCCTCTTCCCCACTCCCTCTCCCACTTCCCCTTCAGTCCCCCAGGCCAGGGTCCACCCAGAGAGGGTGCAGAGACTCACTAGGAGGTTTGCAGGTCTGGGCCTTATGGAGAAGGGGGGACATTTCCCACTGAAGTGGGGCAGGCTGAGGTGGTGGGGGGGAAAGGGGGGCCACATGGAGGTCTAAAAAATCCAGAGATGTCTGGATCAGATGGAGTCCCCCTGGGGGCACAGGATACAGAGCAAGTGCTGAAAGAAGTGGTGGCGGTGGGCGTTGCTCAAGGGGGTAATAGCCAAACGAGGTTTGGCATGGGCTTGTGGGATCCTGGTCTGAACCCCACGATGGAGAGACAGCCCCTCCCTCTGTCTCTCCAGTGGGAAAATGCATGAAGCTTTCATTAAAGAAAATAGCAAGGCTTCTGGAGTGAAATGAATCCATCAGGCAGACACAGCATAGATTCAGCAAAGACAGGATACAATGAGTGGTAGATAGAGGGGAACAGCTGGACGTTGATTACCTGGATTCCCAGAAGGTGTTTGATAAGGTGCTGCATAAAAGACTTATGCAGAAGATCAGGGTGCATGGAGTTGGGGGGTGACGTATTAGCATGGATAGAGGATTGGTTAACCAATAGAAAGCAGAGAGTTGGGGTACAGGGGTGTTTCTGGTTAGCATTCAGGATGCCACAGGGGGTCCATAACTTTAAAAAAAAATCAAATGTAGACATACACCTCAGTAACAGGTCGTTTCGGCCCACAAGCCCAAGCCTACACCCCATTAACCTACAACCCCGGTACGTTTTGAAGGGTGGGAGGAAACGGGAGCCCCCGGGGGAAACCCACGCAGACACGAGGAGAACATACAGACTCCTTACAAAAAGCGTGGGATTCGAACACCAGATCCGATCGCTGGTGCTGTAACAGTGTTGCGCCAACTGATATACACAATGTACATTAACGATCTGGAAGAGGGGACAGGGCGTTGTGTATTTAAGTTTGCTGATGACTGAGTGGAAACACAAATTGTGCAGAGGACACAGAGAGTCTGCAGAGGGATATCGATAGGTTAAGTGAGTGGGCAAGGGTCTGTAAGATTGAGTACAATGCTGGTAAATGTGAGGCCGTCCACTTTGGAAGAAAGAATGGAAGATCAGATTATTCTTAAATGGCAGGTGATTGCAGTGCGCTGCCGTGCAGGAGGACTTGGGAAGGCTTGGGCATGAATCGCAAAAGGTTGGTTTGCAGGTGCAGCGGGTTATCAGGAAGACAACTGAAACCTTGGCCTTCAGTGCAGGAGGGATTGAATTTTGGAGCAGGGAGGTTTTGCTGCAACTGTACAAGGTCCTGGTGAGGCCACATCTGGAGAACTGCGTGCAGTTCTGGCCTGCGTACTGGAGGAACGATGGACTGGCTTTGGAGGTGGTGCAGAGGAGGTTCACCAGGTTGATTCCAGAGGTCAGAAGATTATCCTAGGAGAGATTGAGTCATCTGGGTCTGTACTTGCCGGAATTTAGAAGATTGAGAAAGGGGATCTTATATAACATTATGAAAGGCATAGATAAGATAGAGGGAGGTAAATTATTCCCATTGGTGGGGCAACCAGAATGAGGGGACATAGCCTCAAAATTCAGGGGAGTAGATTTAAGATGGAGATGGGGAGGAACTGCTTTTCCCAAAGGTGGGGAATCTGGAATTTGCTGCCCATTGAAGCAGTGGAGGCGACCTCAGTAAATATATTTAAAACAAGGTTGGATAGATTTTTACATAGTCGGGGAATTAAGGGATATGGGGAAAAGGCAGGTGGGTGGCAATAAGTCGATCATCAGATCAGCCATGATCACATCAAATGATGAAGCAGGCCCGATGGGCCGAATGGGTGACTCCTGCCCCTATTTCTTATTTATCCCAGGATAGGACAGGCAGCCTCAGTGAGTGGGCTTGACCCCAGTCCATAGCCCAGGATGGAGCCCCTCTGTCAGTGAGGCGAGGTCAGTGTGTGGGAATGGGGGGTAGGGGAAGAAATGGACCGTCCCCAGAGAGCAGCAACACCTCTGCAGGGTTCCGGAACAGGGGATCAGGAGTTACTGTGTCCTCGTCCCCCCATGGCCCCAGGGTGCCAGTGGTATAATGTCCAGGGTGACCCTACCTTCCTTGTGCTGCAGGCTCCCCTCTGATTGGCTGCAGCTCAACATCATCAACCTGTGGAGAGCGCCCTCAGCAAAGACAGCCCGCCCCCTGGGGACAGGAGAGGTGAAGACCCAGGGAGGAGAGAACCGCTTCTCGGCCAGGTGAATGGCTCAGAGGCCCCATCCATTGCTGTTCTGGGGACTGGAGGTCTATTAAACCGCCCCTCCCATGGCACTCCCTCCTCACCACCGCTCCCACGGGGCTCCCTTCTTATCGCCCCTCTCACAGCGCTCCCTCCTCACTGCCCTTCCCTCCTTACAACCCCTCATTGCCCCTCCCACATGCTCCCCACTCACTGCCCCCTCCCACGGTGCTCCCTCCTCACTGCCCCTCCCTCCTCAATACCACTCTTCACCACCCCTTCCTCCTCATCACCCCTCCCACGGCGCTCCTTCCTCTCCTCCATACACTTCATCACTACCCCTTCCACAGCATTAGTCTGGTGAGATTGTGAGCATGAAAGGAGAGAGGAGGGGGAGACGGGAGAGGAAGGGTGGGAGAGGGGGCGGGGGAAGGCGAGATGGGGAAGGGGAAGATGGGGAGGGGGATTCGGATGGGAGGAGGAGACAGTTGTGAGATGTGGATGGGGAGAGATAATGGGGCCTGGTCTGCTACGCTGATATTCTCTCTGTCCCCAGGATGGTGCGGACCCTGTGCGATCACCAGGCTGTGGAGGATGGGCACCTCGATTTCAGGAGGGGTGAGACACTCGAGGTGCTGGGCTGCTTCAATGACGCCTGGATCCGCTGTCGCCGTGGCAACACCTCAGGACTGGTGCCCATTGAGTACACATCGCTGGTGTAGCCTTGTTGTCCCCCTCCCCATTCCGTAAGAGTCCTCAACCCAGCCCCAGACTCCTTCCCCATCCAGCCCGTACTTAGAGAGATTCCCCCACCCCACCAGGACACTGGCTCTCACCGAGGATGGGGTTCCCGGGGACAGGATAGTTGGGGGCTTGCTGCTTCCTGTGGGAAGGAATTCCCAGCAGCACTGACTCCCTGGGAGTCCCAGAGACACCAATTCTTCCTATGGGAAGTCATGACCCTTGGAGGGGAAGGTATCCCTGGTGGCACCCACACCTCATGGGTGCAGTCCTTCCCTGGGGGAAGGTATTCCAAGAGTGACAAACTCTCCCCATTGGTTCTGCCAGTCCCTGAGGATGGTGGGGTGGTGGGGGGAAGAGGAAGGGATCAACTCCCCCCATGGGTACCGTCTGTCCTTGGGGGGGATGTATTCCCAGAGGACCCAACCGTCTGGGCTTTCCCTGGTGTGGTTGGTTCACTGTCCTGAGTATGTTGGGATAGGACATGCCCAGATAAGAAAGGCTGTCTATTTCCACCTCGTCTCTCTGTAACCTGATTCTGATACATGACCTGCTGCTGTTCAATAAACTACTGTGCTAGCCAGGATTGGGGTGAATCGCTAGTTTTCAGACACAGTGATTGAGGTAAAAACCACACAGAAATGCTGCAGGAACTCAGCCGTAGGTAAAGATATATTTCCAACGTTTTGAGCCTGAGCCCTTCCTCAACGTAGATGTATAAAACAGGAAGGCATTAGATAAAAGCCGCTTTCAGGTGACCAGAAAACCCAACTGTAAAACTGCCTATTCTACCCCAATGTGGCTGTCGGGTGGCCACCTGAAAGTGGAGAACCCGGCCAGGAGGAGCACTTAGCTAACCCTCCTCCTGTAGGTATCATCTCCGGCTCCAAGAATCCCCCCCGTTGCACCTGAAAGCAGCAGTGGGACTACGTCCACAGGAGCCCGGCGTTCGCTTGGACGCGGCTCTCTTTCAGCCGGCACGTTAAGGTGACAGAAAGGCGTCTTCTCCGCAGCCACCTGAACGTCCCAGCTGCACTCCCACAACCGTGTCTGCCGGCGCGTTATCCGCATCCGAGTACCTGAAAGCAGCTGAAGACTGAGCGGGGGAGAAGTTTAGACCATCAAAAGGAGTTAATTGGAGATAAGAGGAAAGGTGAGAATTGATTTTGTCTCTGTGAAAGGAGACAGAGGGAAGGGGGGGGGAGAGAGAGAGATAGTGGAAGGGGATGGGGAAGAAGACGAAGTGGGGGGAGGTGGTTTAACGGAAACCAGAGAAGTCAATGCCGTCTGGTTGGAGGGGGCCCAGACAGAAGACCCAGAGCTGCTGCTGCTCCAATTTGTGAAATAGGGGGGACCCCCTATTGCAGTAGACAGAGCCGAGATGCTCAGCGAAGCCACCTCCCAGTCTCTCAGATGTAAAGGAGCCCACAACACATGCAGATGATGACCCCCTGCAGATTCACAGGAATCAGTTGGAAGGACTGTTTGGACACCTGAATGGTGGTTGAGTAGCTGTTTCCTTCACCTCAATCCCTCCCTCCAAGCTCAAGGTGGTGCCTCCAATCACCAGGCACCTCTGCTCAATCTCATTCACCCCCCTCCGCAGGAGGGACAGGAGAACCAGCTGAATGGAGCTGGCAACTGTTCCTGAAGCTGCCCTGCGCGCGCTCTCCAGCCCCAGTGCACCAGTCCCTCATCACCACACCATCAGGTCAACAACAGGGTTCTCCTGGCAGGATGAGTCAGGGCCCTGAGCGGACCCTCCCTGCATGAAGAAATGTGACAGGAAATGCCTCAACGACAAGGAGACAACAGGTTTTAAATGTTTATTTAGAGTCACATTCTCAGTACAGGCTGCAATGTAACAAAGTTCCCTCCGCACCGTCCTATCACACATTCCCAGGGTCAGACACAGAGTGAAGCTCCCTCCCCTGTCCCATCACACACTCCCAGGGTCAGAGACAGAGTGAAGCTCCCTCCGCGCCATCCCATCACAGACTCCCGGGGTCAGACATAGAGTGAAGCTCCCTCCACACAGTCCCAGGGTCAGAGACAGAGTGAAGCTCCCTCCACAACATACCATCACACACTCCCGGGGTCAGACACGGAGTGAAGTTCCCTCCGCACCATCCCATCACACAATCCCAGGGTCAGACACAGAGTGAAGATCCTTCCGTACCGTCCCATCACACCTACCCGGGGTCAGACACAGAGTGAAGCTCCTTCTGCATCAACCCATCACACACTCCTGGGGTCAGACACAGAGTGAAGCTCCCTCTCCCTCCCTCCTACAGAATCAGTTTCCCAACTGTGCCCTTCCTCATTCTCCCTCCCCATTTCTCTGCCCTCCCCACCATGCCATTCATCCATGTCTCATATGCAGCCCCTGACCTTTGACCCCTTCCCCACAGGTCAGAGGTGGGCGTGGGTCAGCTGCTGGCCTTTCCTCTACTTCTTCCTCTTGTAGATGCGCTGGGCGAAGGTTAGGAAGACATCGTGCGGCAGCCGGTCGCAGTGCTGGTGGACCAGGTCCCGAAGCCGCTGGTAGCTCTGCTTTTCGTGCTGCTGGAAGGCATTTTGCAGGTCCAGCTCCTCGTACAGGGCCTTCACCCTCGCCACCTTCTCCGGATCCTTCCTGCCGTAGTTCTCCTGCGTGCGCAACAGAGTTAGGAAGGGTTGCATCCACACCTACCCTCCCGAGGTCTCAGGCCCTTTTGCCCACCCATCCCTTGCTGACCCATTTATTCTCCCCAGTAACCCCACTGGGACAGGAGCCCGACAGCTTCTGTGCGGCAGGATCTTTCCCCAACAATTGGGACGGAAACTGGAGGAAATCAAGATTCAGGGGAGTAAGTTCAGGAGAACCAGATAGGGAAGAATCCGTGGAATTGTTGGTCCCAGTACTGCTTCACTGTCTACAGAGAAGGTTTTTTTGGACTGTTGGGGAAGGGAGCAGAGTCCAAGGCCAAATTGGTGTGATCTCATTGAAATGGGCAAGCAGGCACGACGGACTGAATGGCCGACTCATGCTCCTGAAGTTCGGATCAGACAAGGCTATCTCAGAGAATCCATCACTATCTGTAAGGAGGTTCTATGTTCTCTTCATGCCTGCGTGGGTTTCCTCTGGGGGCTCCGGTTTCCCCCACACCAGGGGTTGAATTTCACCCAGTGTTGCTGGAACCTGCAGCCCAGCAGCAGAGACAGGTTGAGAGGGGCCGCCACAATTGAGGGGTGTCCGGTTGGGCTCTCGAGGCAGTGAAAGCCACAGCCCGGTGCCTCAATCTCCCAGAGCTGCCAGCATACTCACCTCCAGCAGCCGCCTCTGCTCAGGAGTGACGGTCTTCAGCGCCTGCACCACCAGCCAGCTGCACTTGTTGTCCTCGATGTCCGTCCCGACCTTTCCCGTTACCTCTGGATCCCCGAAGCAGTCGAGGTAGTCGTCCTGGTGGCAAGACAAGATACGGGGTTAGACACACCACACCCAGCACAAGGCCTTCCACTCACATCGCCGAGACCAGGGTCTCGCGGGCAACATTCAGATAGGCCGCCCACCTCTTACCTGGATCTGAAAGAACTCTCCCATCTCCAGGAGGATGGTCTGGGCCACACGATGCTCCTCCTTGCCGTCTATCCCTGCCTGCGGGGAGACAAGCAGTGAGACTCCCAGTGAAACAGCAGTAGGGGAGGTGGCCCCAGGACATGTCATCCCAAACCATCATCAAGCCCAGGAGAGGGAAGGAACTCCCAATCCATTCCAGAGTATGTTTAATTCAGCAGTTACACAAGTCTGCTGATGCCAGGGTACAGGTTGTCCCCGACTTACAACCATAAATGGGACAGAGGCTCCATCATATCCGCAAATGGACACATCAGAATTTTGCCTGCGCCGGTGAAGTACCAAAGTCTTACAGCAAACTTTTTAATCAAACCTTTTTATCATCGTAGATTTGATGATAACAACAAAGCTTACTGAATTTGTTGATCAACCTTGGTGAAACTTTCCACCGTCTGGTCCACGCTCACCTTGTTTGTCAGGGTCCCGGGGTCTGCAGGCGGGCACGTCCATCTTGAATCTATATGCGCACAGGAATCAAGATGGCCGCACCCAGCTAACAGACCCCAGGACACTGACTAAGAAGGTAAGTACACACATTTTGGCTCCTTCATGCCCTGTATCCCTGCTATAGTTTGTCAAATATGACAAAATCTGTACTCAATGCAACTGTCAATATATGGAAATATTGAATTTTTTAAAAATGTTGGTCGTACGTGCAAGGTCGCAAGTCGGGGAGTACTTGTACACAAATGTGCTGGAGAAATTCAGCAGGTCACACAGCATCCACAGGAAATGAAGGATAGCCAACATTTCAGGCCTGAGCCCTTCATCGAGTATAATAAATATACATTTGACACCATTCCAACTTTTGTCCCTAAAGTATTATTTGACAACTTAGATTCGAAACTATAATTTTATAGATGGAAGAGTGAAACTCCTTGGTTGGCTAAATCATTATTGCAGAAAACCAAACAAGCTGGTGGAGAAATACCAAATTTCAGGTTTCATTACTGGGCAATTAATATACAATTGCGTTTTATGGGTGGAATTGGAGAAGATTTTGGTTAGAGGATACTCTAATTTCTCTATGAGGCACTTCTCTCCCCTTGGCATTATCTAAAGTATATAAACAAGATTTTAATCCAATTCTCAGACAAACATTAAGGATTTGGTTTCAATTTTGTAAGTTTTTTTGATTTAAATAATTTTGTTCTGACCAGTAAAATTTATTGCAATTATTTTTTAAGACATCATCCGACCAAGCTTTTGCCCTATGGAAAGATAAAGGAATAATAACCTTTCTTGATACGTTTGAAGGAAATCGTTTCATCTCATTTCATCAATTGGCTGAAAAGTTCCATTTGCCTAAAACACATATTTTCAAATGAGGAGTTTTCTACACTCTTTTCTGCCAGATTTTCCATTTGCCTTTTCAACTAATTTGATTGATACTCTTCTCCAATATAATCCTTTCCGAAAAGAATTGATTGCTAAAATTTATAACAGGTTACTTAATTTACATCCTATATTCAACGATGAAATTAAAAGTGTTTGGGAACTGGAATTTAAGCAGTTACTTTCTGATAATTTATGGGGAAAAAATTTCGATTTGTCAATACTTCTTCAATATGTGCCCATCATTCAGTCAAGGTAGTGCAGAGGGCACATAAGGACAGAATGGCCCGTATTCTTCCTAATATTGGTGATAGGTATTAATCAGAAGAGGCCACTTTGTTTTGATCCTATACGAAGTTAGATCCTTTTTGGCAAGGTGTTTTGGAAACTTTAGCTAAACTTTTGGGATCAGGCTGTGCACCTGCTTCAGCCCAGAAGATAGTAGCCTTTTCAATGTTGGTGGAAAGGAGAGCTGGATTACTCAAAATGGAACGATGCCAACCCCCCCCCACCTCCCGACTTTACTTTAATGGCTTTCCTCCATTATGTCATGCTTAGATTTAGAAATAAATTAGGTCGGACATCTGATACGACCATTAACTTCGAACAAACCCAGTGACCATTTATTCAAAATTTTGTAGGACTCAAACTAATAAACAAAATTGAACCACTTCCAGTTTGTTTTTTTCTCAAAGTGTGTTGTGTTTACTCAGGAAGAATCACTTTTCAACGTACTTTGAAATTACTCTCAGAATGGATCGGCCAGTTGCTTTTGATTTTTGGGGGTTTTTAAAAATATTTTTTTCCAGTTGGAGTTACATTTTTTTTGTTCTATGCATTAACTTCTTATTTCTGTACTCAATGCAACTGTCAATATATGGAAATATTGAATTAATTTGGATGTACTTGATGGACAATGTCTATTACTTTTTCTGCATATTATTCCATGTTTTTTTGTGAAAAATAAAAAGATTAAAAAAGAATAAATATCGAACATAGCACAGTGCAAGCCCTTCTGCTCTCGATGCTGGGCAACCTCTTCCTACCAAACAAAAACCCTTCCTACCCCATAACGCTCTATTTTCCTTCCATCCATGTGCCTGTCTAAGTCTCTTAAATTCCCCTAATGTTCAAGCCTCCACCCCCACCCCCGGCGATGGACTCCAGGCACCCACAACTCTCAGTGTAAAAAAAATCCACTCCTGATGTATCCCCTAAACTTCCCTCCCCTCACTTTGTAGAGACCATTGGGGTAGTAGGTGAGGACAAGGGGAACCCTGTCCTTGTGTCTTGAGGTGGAGGGTGCCAGGGCAGCTATGCAGGAACCAGAGGAGATGAGGGTGAGGGTGGTGGAGGGGGAAGTCTTGTTTTCGGAAGGACGAGGACATCTCGGATGTCCTGGAAGACCTCGTCCTGTGAGAACAAGCAGGAATGGAATCCTTCCAGGAGACAGGATGGGAAGAGGCAACTGTGGGAGTCGGTGCATTTGATGTCTTGTCAAGAGTTTGTCTCCTGAGATGAAGACAGAGAGATCGAGAAAGGGGAGAGTGTCACCAGAGATGGACCAAGTGAATTGGGGTGAAAGTTGGCAGCAAAGTGGATGAAGTCGATGAGCTCATCAAGGGTGCGTGAGGCCGCACCGATGTAGCGGAGGAAGAGTTGAGGGGCCTTACCTGTGTAGACTCAGCAAGGATTGCAGCATGGAGCCAACAAAATGGCAGGCAGACCTGGGGTCTACGTGGGTACCCATGGCCACCCCTCTGACTTGGAGAAAGTCCAATGAGTCAAAGGAGAAGTTATTGAGGGTGAGGACGTTCTGCCAGGCAGAGAAGGGTGGTGGTGGAGGGGGTGGGGGGACTGGATGACTGTGGTGAAAATGAGACGGTCTAGCCCAGGGAACTGTTTGGGATGTGGAGATCCATTGGATCATCGATTCCGATCTCATTTTATATTGCCCACATTCCCACCACCCTTCCAGATCCTACCCCTTCAGGATATAACAAGAGCAGTAGATGGAGGGGAAGGGAGGGGAGTGGATGGACGCCGTTTACCTGGATTTCCAGAATGTGTTCAATAGGTATGACAAAAGATTTATACAGAAGATAAGGATGCATGGAGTTGGGGGGGGGGGAGGTGATGTATTAGCATGGGTAGAGAATTGGTTAACCAATAGAAAGTTGGGGTACAGTGGTGTTTCTGGTTGGCAATCGGTGGTGAGCCGTGGGGGTGGGTGCTGGACCCACGTAAGTGATCTGGAAGAGGGGACAAGGTGTGGCGCATCTAAGTTTGCAAATGACACTAAATTGAGTGGAAAAGCAAATTTACTAGAGGATACAGAGAATCTGCAGAGATATAGATAGGTGGGCAATAGTTTGGCAGATGGAGGACAATGTTGATAAATGTGAGGTCATGCACTTTGGAAGGAAGAATGGAAGATCAGATTATTATTTAAAAGTGATTGCAGCGCGCTGCCGTGCAGAAGGACTTGGGAGGGGTTGTGCATGGTTTGCAGGTGCAGCAGGTTATGGAACGTTGGCCGTCAGTACTAGAGGGATTGAATTTAGGAGCAGGGAAGTTTTGCTGCAACTGAGGGGACACAGCCTCAAGATTCAGGGTAGTAGATTTAGGACCGAGATTAAGAGGAACTGCTTTTCCCAGAGAATGGGGAATCTGTAGAATTTGCTGCCCATTGAAGCAGTGGAGGTGACCTCAGTAAATATATTTAAGACAAGGTTGGGTAGATTTTTACAGAGATGAGGAATTAAGGGATATGGGGAAAAGGTGGAGATAAACCCATCATCAGATCAGCCGTAATCTCATTGAATGGCAGAACAGGCTCGACAGGCCGAATAGCCGACTCCTGTTCTCCTCGCTTACTGGGGGCAATGAACCCACCAAAGCAATTGTAGCACCCAGTGAGGATGAGGGAGAGAGAACATGCAGACTTCACACCAACAGCACCGGAGGCGGAGATCAAACCTGGGTCTTCGGAGCTGGGAGGCAGGGGTTCAACCTGCTCTATCGTCAGCACAGAGGAGTGGGCCACTTGAGCCCATCCTCAGCTAACCCTTTCTATCCAATGTCCCTGGGGTAGGGAGGGGTGGGAGCAGGGATGGGGGCTCTGCCTTGTCCAGGAGGCCCAGGCTGCATCCCCACACCTCCTTTCCCCCACCCCTGATGGTCACTCACCATGTACATGGCAGCAGCCACAGGCAGGTAGAAGCTGTAGAAGGCAGTCTTGTACTTCACGATGGCTTTGTACCTGCGGGGACAGCAAGGGTAGGGGTCAGTCATTGTCTCCCCTCCACCCTCTCTCTCTATACCCCCTCCTCCATCATAGCACCACCCCTTAAGGAGAGGGTCACTGGCAGGCCAAGGGAGGGAGACTTCCAACCATGTCATCCCCCACCTCCACCCTGGTGAGAAAGGTGGTATATTGGGGGCGGGGGGGGGGGGTGATAGTGCAGGAGTCCGCGGAGAGGGAGTACTGGGGACTGCAGGAGTCCGTGAGGATATGCTGGGTGTGGGACAGACTCACCTCCCCTCAGTGAAGCAGTCCAGATCGACCTCTCTGGGCTGTGCTGTCATCAGATCCAGAGACTGACCCAGCTCCGTCTGGTAGGACGTCTGAGAGGGGAGGGAGAGGTGGGTGCAGGGCCCTCTGTGTCTGCCCTATTCCCCTGTCCCTCACCTACTTCTCCCCTCCTCTTCCTTCCCTACCCACTCCCCTTCTTCCTACACCACTTTCCCTCCCCCTCCCCCACATCCCTCTCCCTCCCCCTACACCCCTCTTCCTTCCTTCCCCCTCCCCTTCCTCCTACATCCCTCTCTTCTCAACCCTCCCCCTTCCCTATACACCCTCCCCTATTCGTCTCCCCCTTAACCCCACATCTCTCCTCACCCCCTCTCCCTCCCACTCAGCACTATCCATCCGACACCCTCTGCATCAATCCCTCATCCATCTCCCTCCCCACTACCTCTCTGATTCTCATCTCCCTCATTCCCTCTTCCCCTCCCCACCTTCCTCCCCCTCCACTGCCTCCCAGCCCTCCATGGCCCACCCCCTCCCTCCTCTCTGTCCTCACCATCTCCCTCCCTTACCCTTTCACCACCTTACTCTCCTCCCCCTCACCTCCTTACTCCCTCCACACCTCCTTCCCTCCTACCCCCCACTCCCTCACCTGCAGGAAGAGCTCCAACAGGTTGATGTAGCAGGGCAGAGGGCGGAGGTACCTGCGCAGGAGCTGGTAGACAGCAGCCTCCAGGAGGAAGGAGTCATTGATAGCATCCAGACCTATGCCTTCCTGGGAGGGGGAAGAGAAGAGGGAGGTTACCGAGGAGTCCACCCCATCCCGTCTCAGTGGGGGGGGGGGGGGGTCAGATTCCGTCCAGTCTCATTGTTGGGGGGGGGGGGGTTCAGATCCTATCTCATCTCAGTGTGGGAGAGGGTCAGATTTTGCTCATCACTGATCACTGTTGGGGGAGGTCAGATCCTGTCCTGTCTCAGTGTGGGAGAGGGTCAGATCCCTGTCTTGTCTCAGTGTGGGGAGGGGGTCAAATCCCTGTCTTGTCTCAGTGTTGGGGTGGGGGGGGGGGCGGGTCAGATCCCATCCATCTCAGTGTGTGTGTATGTGGGGGGGGGGTTAATATCCCACCCCATCTCAGTGTTGGGGGGGAGTGGTCAGGCGGTGGGTGGAGACAGCCCAACAGGGACCCACCTTGAGATACCAGCAGTCCCTGCCCCGCCTAGTGACCGACTGATCCATGATGTCGTCCGCCACCAGGAAGAAGGCTTGTAGCTGTGGAGATGAAACCATAGAACATTACAGCACAGAAACCAGCCCTTCTAGTCTGTGCTGAACCATTTTTCTGTTTAGTCCCACTGACCTGCACCCAGTCCAGAGCCCCCAATACCCCTCCCATCCATGTACCTGTGCGAATTCTTCTTCAATGTTAAAATTGAGCCCACATTCACCACCTCAGCTGCCAGCTCGTTCCACATTCCCACCGCTCTCTGCGTGAAGAAGTTCCCCCTAAACTTTTCCCCTTTCACCCTTAGCCTGTATCTTCTGGTTTGTATCTCACCTCCCCTCAGTGGAAAAAGCCAACCAACATTTATTCTGTCTATCCCCCTCATAATTTTAAATACCTCTATCAAATCTCCCCTCATTCTTCTATGCTCCAGGAATAAAGTCCGAACCTGTTTAACCTTTCCCTGTAACTCAGTCCCGGTAACATCCTAGTAAATCTTCTCTGCCCTCTTTCTATTTTATTGATATCTTTCCTGTAGTTCGGTGACCAAAACTGCACACAATACTCCAAATGTGGCCTCAGTTGCTTCTTGTACAACTTTACCAACATCCCAACTCTTATACTAAATATTTTTGTTTATAAAGGCCAAGATGCCAAAATCTCTCTTTACAACCGTATCAACCTGTGACGCTACTTTCAGAGAATGGTGTATCTGTATTCCCAGGTCCCTCTGTCCTACTGCACTCCTCAGTGCCCGACCATTTACTATGAACGTCCTTTCTTGGTTTGTCCTTCCAAAATGCAACACCTCACATTTGCCTTATTAAATTACATCTGCCATTTTTCAGCCTAATTTTCCAGCTGGTCCAGATTCCTTTATCCTCTACTCTCTGGCTTCTCTCATCCAGCCATTGTCGAATCCAGTTCACTACTTCACCATGAATACTGAGCATCTGAACCTTCCTGACTAACCTCCCACGTGGGACCTTGTCAAAGGCCTTACTAAAGTCCATGTAGACAACATCCACAGCCTTTCCTTTGTCAACTTTCCTGGTAACCTCCTCAAAAACTCTAGAAGATCAGTTAAACATGACCTACTTTGCACAAAGCCATGTTGACTATCCCCTAATCAATCCAGGGCTATCCAATACTTGTATATCCGATTTCCTAGAACACCTTCCAATAATTTACCCACTACTGAAGCCAGGCCCGCCGCCCTCTAATTTCTAGGACATTTTAAATATTTCTGCCAGAGCCCCTGCAATATCTACACTAGCCTCCCTGAAGGTCCAAGGGAACATCTTGTCAGGCTCTGGGAATTTATCCATCCTTATTTGGTTTAAGACAGCAAGCACTTTCTCCTCTTTAATCTGTATCGGTTCCACAACTTCAATATTTGTTTTACTTACTTTCCATGACTCTGTACCCATTTCCTGAGTGAATTCTGATGAAAAAAAAATAATTTAAGATCTTCCCCATCTATTTTGGCTCCATACAAAGCCAACCACTCTGATCTTCTGGTTGTACTCAACCACTCTGATCTTCGAGGGGACCAATTACTATCCTTTTGCTTTTAATCTACCCGTAGAAACCCTTAGGATTTTCCTCCACATTATCTGCCAAAGCAACCTCGTGTCTTCTTTCACCCTTCCTGATTTCTTCCTTGAGGTTTTTCTTGCAATTTTATAGTCCTCAAGTATCTCACTTGCTCCAGGTTGCCAATACCTCTCTCTTCTTCCACACCAGATCCCCAATATCTCTCGAAAACCAAGGTTCCCTATGCCTCCAAACCTCGCTGTTAATCCTGACAGGAACATACAAACTTTGTACTCTAAAAAAAATTTCACCTTTGAAGGTCCTTGCACATCCTTGCCTGAAAACAACTTCTCCCAAACTACACCTTCTAGATCCTCTCTCAATGCCTCAAAATTGGCCTTTCTCCAATTTAGAATCTCAACCCAAGGCCCTGACCTCTCCTCCATAATTAACTGTTCCCCTGTCTCATTCCCCAATAGGAGATCCAGTATTGCACTCTCTCTAGTTGGTACCGCAATATATTGATTTAGAAAACTTTCCCGATCACATTTGACAAACTCCCGCCCTTTTACAGAATGGGAGTCCCAGTCAATATGTGGAATGTTAAAATCTCCTATTATCATATCCTTGTATTTCCTGCAGCTGTCTGTTATCCTTCTACAGATCTGCTCCTCCAATTCTAGATCAGGGAAGACTCCCCCTCTACGTCAGAATGGCTCTCCCTGAGCACAGAGAGAGTGGAGGGCTGTGGAGTGATGAGGGTCAGGCCGATTCACTGGGGTGGGTGGTCATGGACACTCACCAGCTCCACACACCAGCCGACAATCCCTGCTAGCCGGAGGTTGTCCTCCGTTTGCTGCAGCGGAGAGGCCAGCTCCCGGAACGAGGCGATGACTGCCAGACCCCGATTCCTCTTCCCCAAGGAACGTTGTATTCAACCACCTGCCGGGAGGGGGAAGGAACCAGGAGAGGGGGGGAACCGGGGGATACGGGAGAAACCGAGGGAGGGGGTGGGGTAACAAAGGGAAGGGGTAGAGGGGGGGAAACCGAGGGGTAGGGGAAAACAGAAGGGAGGGTGGAAACAGAGGGGGGAAAATGGAGGGGAGGAGGGAAAGCAGAGGGGTAAGGGAAAACAGAGGGGAGTGGGGAACAGAGGGGAGAACCAGGGAATGACAGAGAAACCAGGGGAAACCAGGGGAGGGGGGAACCAGGGGAAGGGGTAGATGGGGAAAACCGAGGAGGGGAAATGGGAGAGGTAGGCGGAAACAGAGGGCGAAACCAAGGAGGGGGAAACGGAGGGGAGAACGAAAGGGAGGGGAAACAGGGAGGAGACAGGGGAGGAGGAAAAGGGGGGAGAGGAAACGGGGAAGGAGGAAACGGGGAAGGAGAAACGGGGAGGAGGGAAACGGGGAGGAGGAAACGGGGAGGAGGAAACGGGGAGGAGAAGGAACGGGGGGAAGGAGGAACGGGGAGGAGGAAACAGGGGGAGGAGGAAACAGGGGAGGAGGAAACAGGGGGAGGAGGAAATTGGAAGGAGGAACGGGGGAAGGAGGAACGGGGAGGAGGAAACGGGAGGAGGAGGAAACGGGAGGAGGAGGAGGCAACGGGGGGGAGGAGGAAACGGGAGGAGGGAGGAAACGGGAGGAGGAGGGAGGGGGGGAGAGACCAGGGAGGGGGGGAGAGACCAGGGAGGGGGGGAGAGACCAGGGAGGGGGGGAGAGACCAGGGAGGGGGGGGAGAGACCAGGGAGGGGGGGAGAGACCAGGGAGGGGGGGAGAGACCAGGGAGGGGGGGGGAGAGACCAGGGAGGGGGGGAGAGACCAGGGAGGGGGGGAGAGACCAGGAGGGGGGGAGAGACCAGGGAGGGGGGGAGAGACCAGGGAGGGGGGGGGGGAGAGACCAGGGAGGGGGGGGGAGAGACCAGGGAGGGGGGGGGGAGAGACCAGGGAGGGGGGGGGGAGAGACCAGGGAGGGGGGGGGAGAGACCAGGGAGGGGGGGGGAGAGACCAGGGAGGGGGGGGGAGAGACCAGGGAGGGGGGGGGGAGAGACCAGGGAGGGGGGGGGAGAGACCAGGGAGGGGGGGGGAGAGACCAGGGAGGGGGGGGAGAGACCAGGGAGGGGGGGGGAGAGACCAGGGAGGGGGGGGAGAGACCAGGGAGGGGGGGAGAGACCAGGGAGGGGGGGAGAGACCAGGGAGGGGGGGAGAGACCAGGGAGGGGGGGAGCGACCAGGGAGGGGGGGAGCGACCAGGGAGGGGGGGGAGAGACCAGGGAGGGTGGGAGAGACCAGGGAGGGGGGGAGAGACCAGGGAGGGGGGGAGAGACCAGGAGGGGGGGAGAGACCAGGGAGGGGGGGAGAGACCAGGGAGGGGGGGAGAGACCAGGGAGGGGGGGAGAGACCAGGGAGGGGGGGAGAGACCAGGGAGGGGGGGAGAGACCAGGGAGGGGGGGAGAGACCAGCGAGGGGGGGAGAGACCAGCGAGGGGGGGAAGAGACCAGGGAGGGGGGGAGAGACCAGGGAGGGGGGAGAGACCAGGGAGGGGGGGGATGAGACCAGGGAGGGGGGAGAGACCAGGGAGGGGGGAGAGACCAGGGAGGGGGGGAGAGACCAGCGAGGGGGGGAGAGACCAGGGAGGGGGGGAGAGACCAGGGAGGGGGGGAGAGACCAGGGAGGGGGGAAAACCAGAGAGGGGGGAAAACCAGAGAGGGGGAAACCAGAGAGGGGGGAAACCAGAGAGGGGGGGAAAACCAGAGAGGGGGAAAACCAGAGAGGGGGGGAAAACCAGAGAGGGGGAAAACCAGAGAGGGGGGGAAACCAGAGAGGGGGGAAAACCAGAGAGGGGGAAAAACCAGAGAGGGGGGAAAACCAGAGAGGGGGGAAAACCAGAGAGGGGGAAAACCAGAGAGGGGGAAAACCAGAGAGGGGGAAAACCAGAGAGGGGGGAAAACCAGAGAGGGGGGAAACCAGAGAGGGGGGAAAACCAGAGAGGGGGGAAAACCAGAGAGGGGGGAAAACCAGAGGGGGGGAATGAACCAGGGAGCGGGGGGAACGAACCAGGGAGCAGGGGGAACGAACCAGGTAGCAGGGGGAACGAACCAGGAAGCAGGGGGAACGAACCAGGAAGCAGGGGGGAATCCAGGGGAGCGGGTGGGAGCCAGGAGAGCGGCAGAAGTGGAGAGAGAGGAGGCAAGGGTAATGGGATGAGGGGTAAAGAGGTGAGGGGAAGGAGGGGAGAGAAGGGTAGTCAAATTTCAAAAGGATTATACCATTCTTGATCCCCAGCCCCATCGGCCCCCTATACCCCCATCGGACCCTCCTCCACTTTTAGGGTGGCGCAGTTAGCGTAACATTGTCATGGCACCAGCGACTGGGGCCGTGGTTCAAATCCTGCGCTGTCTGTAAGGAGTTTGCACATTCTCCCCATGCTGCCTAGGTTTTCTCCGGGGAGATCCAGTTTCCTCCCACCCTTCAAAGAAAATGCACCAGTTGTAGGTTTATTGGGCGGCGCAGACTTGGTGGGCTGAAATGGCCTGTTACTTTGCTGTATGTCTAATTTTAAAAAATTGACCCCACCTATTCGCGACCCTCTCCCCCCACCTCGACACCCACCACCCGTCCAGCTCACCTCCTTCAGCCGTTTGATGGCGTCTCCAATCTCGGGATGATCCACTCTGGCCTGGGTCAGATCCTCCACCACCTGGCTGAAGATCTGCTCGAATTCCTCGCTGTCGCGGCACGCCTGGGGATTTTTCTCAGAATTCATGGTGGGGGGGGCTGCCAGGGTGAAAGGTCAGGATGATGGTCAAGTGGGGAACAGGCTCCCTCTCCCCGGTAAGGATTTTGCTCTCAATGGGAATGACCATAAGACGCAAGAGCAGAAATGGTTCATTCAGCCCATCGAGTCTGCCCACCATTTAATGATGAGCTGATCCATTTCCCCAATCAGCCCCACTGCCTGGCCTTCTCCCCATAACTCAAGACCTATCAATCTCTGCCTTAAATACATCCAATGACCTGGCCTCCAGAACCACCTGTGGTAACAAATTCCACAAATTCCAAAAATTTTCTGGGAAGAATTTCCTCCGCATCTCTGTCCAAGCAGACGTCCTTCAATTCTGAAGTTGCCCTCTTGTCCTAGACTCTCCACCAGGGGAAACAACCTTTCTACATCTACTCTGTTCAACATTCGAATTGTTTCAGTAAGATCCCCCCCTCATTCTCATAAATTCCAACGCTTACATTCCCAGAATCATCCCTGTGAACCTCTTCTGAATCCTCTGTCCCAGGGCAAGTCTCCTCTGCGCCATCTCTGACCTAGCACAGCTTTCCTTTGGTGAGTGACCAGATGTGGTACATCAGCTGAGGTGTGACCCAGGTTCCCTGAAATCAGAGCATCACCACTTACCGCCCCCTCCCCCTTCAAACCCAGAATGAAGAGGGTCGCGTGAACCCCTCCAGCAGGAAGTTACCTGACAAAACTGTCCTCGGTGCAAGACACACAGCCAGACATTATTACATACAGACAAACCAGGAGAACTATTTATATATACAAATAAATAAATATTTTTTTCGTGAATACGAGGGTCTCAGAGAGTGAGTGTGATCAGTTGCTTTGGTCATTAGCATTCTCACTGCCCGTGGGAAGAAAAAAAGCTGGCTGTTTCCCAGCCTGGTGGTGTTGGCTCTGATCCTCCTGGATCTCTTCCCTGACAGGAGCAGCTGAAAGATACTGTGTGTGGGTGGAAGGGGTCCTCAATGATTTGCGTGCCCTCTTCAGATGATGATCCCAGTAGATCACGTCGATGAGGGGGGGGGGGGGTGGGGAGGGAGACTCCAGTGATCCTCTCTGCCACTCTTATAGACCTGTGGATTGACCTCCGATCCAATTCTCTGCAGCAACCATAACCCACTGTGATGGACACTCTGGATAAAGCTCCTGTAGAAGGTTGACATGATGGTTACCGGTAGACTTGCCACTTCAGTCTTCTCAGTAAGTGCAGTCACTGTTGTGTCTTCCTGACAAGTGAGGAGATGTTGTGATAGGTCACTAGTTCAGTGAACTCAAGGAATTTGGTTCTCTCCACTAGAGGTGTTGATGTGTAGTGGAGCGGGTGGTCGTTCCTGGTCCTCCTGAAGCCCATGATCATCTCCTTCGTCTTGTCCACGTTGAGGCTCAGGATGTTACTCTCGCACCACCACGAGATTCTCCGCCTCCTCTCTGTAAAGCGACTCATCGTTGTTGCTAATGAGGCCGACGGCCATCATATTGTCTGCAAACTGGACGACCCCGTGGAGCTGGATCTGGCGATGCAGTCGTGGGTCGGTCAAGTGAACAGGAGCGTTGGGCACACATCCCAAGGGGCACCAGTGCTCAGCGCGATGGTGCTCGACATTCTGCTACCAACCAGGCCAGACTATGGTCATTCTGTTAGGAAGTCCAGAATCCAGTTACAGAGAGGGGTGTTGAGTCCCAGTGAGGACAACTTCTCCCCCAGCCTCCGGGGAATGATCGTGTTAAAACATATCAATCAAGGAGTAGCCCACCTGGACCACTCATCTCCACCTTGTCCCTCTGGACCAATCGTCTCCAACTCCTTGTCCCTCTGGACCAATCATCTACAACTTCTGAGCATGCCTTGTTATTGGCTCCCTTCGTCATCTTGCCTATTTTGGGCAGACCCAAGCCGGCCACTTCAGCCGGCTGCTGTATAAAGTCCACTCCCTTTTCTCTAAAGATTAAACCCAGCTCCATTCTGGATGGTGAGTCGTGGGCTGTGCGCTGTTAAAGGGTGGGACCCTTCCTTTA